>NC_061513.1:279126545-279189641 GCF_022539505.1 Lolium rigidum
GCCAAGTTCCAGGAGCTTTTGGCTTCAAACTCACATATGCTCATGCGATGCAGCGCCCCTTGTGTGCGGCGTTCCTCGTACGGACGTTCTATGATCGCTCCTGTGCTGAAAGCGGTACGCACATGACCCTTCGATGAAGGCTACGAAGATTATGAAGGGGACGCGGACGAGCGAGGTAGATGAGAACGTGCCTGGAGGGACGAGGAAGTCCAACAACCTGCACCTGGTCGTCCACGGCAGCTGAACCGCCACGCTCGACCACCTCCACGCCCGGTACGTAATGATGATGATCATGTTGCTAAACTGAAGCTGAATATTCCGCCATTTGAGGGTAGATACAATCCTGATGCATATCTTACATGGGAATTGGAAGTAGAACAACGCTTTGCATGTTTAAAATACCACGATCACTTGCGTGTTAGTGCTTGCTACTTAGTGAGTTCACAGATTTTGCATCTATTTGGTGGTGCAGAATATTGTAGAACACATGCGGCAAATATTCACTGCTACTTGGGCTGGGTTAAAACTTGCTATGCGTACTCGTTTTGTTCCCCCACATTATCAACGTGATTTCGCTGAAAAAATTGTCTCGTTTAGAACAAGGAAAAAATTACGTAGAAGACTATTATCAAGAATTGCAAAGTGGCATGATTATTTGTGGTATTGTAGAGGATAATGAGGCTATGCTTGCACGTTTCTTTGGTGGTTTGAATAAAGAGATTCAGCATATTTTAGATTATAAGGAGTACAACACTATTACTCAGCTTGTTTCATCTTGCTTGCAAAGCTGAACGTGAAGTGCGGGATCGCCAACCACCATGGAGAAGAGCTAATGTTTACGCGAGGTCGTACATCGTCATGGTCTCCGCGACAATCAGCGCCACAATCTCGTGGTACTGCACCAGCACCTACTACCTCCAAGTACACCGCGCCTGCATCACGAGCACCTCCTGCCTCTACACCAACACCATCGGCTGGTCCTCCTTGGAGTTCATCTTCCATGGCCTCCACGGGGAAGACGCGCGACATTCAATGTCGCACATGCTTGGGATTTGGTCACATAGAGAGAGAATGCAGAACCAAGCGTGTGATGTTGGTGCGTGAAGATGGAGAATATGATTACGCAAGTGACTTTGATGAAGATACATTGGCCCTTATTCGCTGCACGTGATGGTGCCAACTCCGATTACGAGAGAGATGGAGGTAATGGAAGGCGACACTGCTGATCGGTACAGGAGCTTAGTTGCACGGCGTGTGTTGAGCGTGCAATTGAGCAAAGCTGAGCATGATCAACGCCACAATCTGTTCCAAACAAGAGGCGTTGTAAAGAGCGAGCTATAAGGATCATCATTGATGGAGGGAGTTGCAATAATCTGGCAGCGTTGACATGGTGGAGAAGCTTTCTCTTCCTACAAGACAGCAGCACACATCCATACTACATACAATGGTTTGAGAGCTCTCGGAAGCTCAAGGTAACAAGAACTACACGTGTGCATTTTACTATTGGTACATATTCGATTTTGTGGATTGTGATGTTGTACCTATGCAAGCTTGTTCTTTGTTACTTGGTAGACCTTGGCAATTTGATAGAGAATCTGTTCATAATGGTAAAACTAATCAGTATTCTCTTATGCATGATGGAAAGAAAATTGGTCTCAAACCTATGACTCCTGAACAAATACTAAAAGATGATCTTGCTAGAGCTAGTAGAGTAAAAACGAGGAGAAACTTAAGAGTGAGAATCGGATTGTTCTGCTAGATTTTGTTCCACATAAGACTAATACTAAATCTGATTCGAACCATGCTACTGAAATTCGTTTGAAAAATCCTTGTTTGCTTGCTAGCAAATCTGATATTGCTGAACTTGATGTGGACACTACTCAATGCTATGCTATCATTTGCAAAGAAGTTCTGTTTTCATTTGAGGATATGCCTCCTTCTTTTCCACTGCGGTTGCTAACCTTTTGCGGGAATTCATTGATGTGTTCCCACAAGATGTTCCCCCCTGGACTACCACCTATCCGTGGCATAGAACACCAGATTGACTTGATTCTAGGAGCGTCGCTGCCCAACCGTGCACCATACCGTACCAATCCTGAAGAGACGAAAGAGATTCAGCGACAAATTCAGGTTCTCCAAGATAAAGGTTACATTCGTGAGTCTCTTAGCCCATGTGCTGTTCCTATTATCTTGGTACCTAAGAAGGATGGTTCTTCACGCATGTGTACTGATTGTAGAACTATTAATAATATTACCATTCGATACCGTCATCCAATACCTCGTTTAGATGATATGCTTGATGAATTGAGTGGTTCGTTATGTTCTCTAAAGTTGATTTGCGTAGTGGTTACCACGGATTCGTATGAAATTAGGAGATGAATGGAAAACAGCGTTTAAAACTAAGTTCGGCTTATATGAGTGGTTAGTAATGCCCTTTGGTTTAACTAATGCACCTAGTACTTTCATGAGACTGATGAACGAAGTTTTACGTGCTTTTATTGGACGTTTTGTGGTGGTATACTTTGATGATATTCTGATTTATAGCAAATCTTTGGAGGAACATTTGGATCATTTACGTGCTGTTTTCAATGCGTTACGTGATGCACGTTTGTATGGTAATCTTGAGAAGTGCACCTTTTGCACCAATCGAGTTGCGTTTCTTGGCTA
Source organism: Lolium rigidum (assembly GCF_022539505.1). NCBI lineage: Eukaryota > Viridiplantae > Streptophyta > Magnoliopsida > Poales > Poaceae > Lolium > Lolium rigidum. The sequence goes on from NC_061513.1 coordinate 279,129,213, forward strand.
TGTTATTCTTGCGCGGGGAATTGAAGTTGATCCAGCCAAGATTGAGGCAATTGAGAGTTGGCGCAGCCAAAGACGGTCACACAAGTGAGGAGTTTTCTTGGCCTCGCTGGCTTCTATAGGCGCTTTGTGAAAGATTTTGGATCCATTGCTGCGCCGCTGAATGAGCTTACAAAGAAGGATGTGCCCTTTGTGTGGGGCGATGCACAACAAGACGCCTTCATGATTCGAAAGATAAGTTAACACATGCTCCATTACTCCAACTTCTGATTTCAATAAGACTTTTGAGCTTGAATGTGATGCTAGTGGAATTGGTTTGGGAGGTGTGTTATTACAAGAAGGGCAAACCTGTTGCATATTTTAGTGAAAAATTGAGTGGGCCTAGTACGAACTATTCTACTTATGATAAAGAATTATATGCGTTGGTTCGGACATTAGAAACTTGGCAACATTATTTATGGCCTAAAGAATTTGTTATACATTCTGATCATGAATCTTTGAAGCATATTCGTAGTCAAGCTAAGTTGAATCGTCGCCATGCAAAGTGGGTTGAGTTTATTGAGTCTTTTCCTTATGTTATCAAACACAAAAAGGGTAAAGATAATGTTATTGCTGATGCTTTGTCGCGCCGTTATACTATGCTATCTCAACTTGACTTCAAGATTTTGGATTAGAAACAATAAAGGAACAATACTTGAATGATGCTGATTTTAAAGATGTGTTGCTGAATTGTAAAGATGGTAGAACATGGAACAAATTCGTCCTCAATGATGGATTTGTGTTCACGTGCTAACAAGCTATGCATCCCAGATGGTTCCGTTCGTCTTTTGTTGTTGCGGGAGGCGCATGGAGGAGGATTGATGGGACACTTTGGTGTGAAGAAGACGGAAGATGTACTTGCTGCACACTTCTTTTGGCCACGTATGCGTCGAGATGTTGAGAGATTTGTGGCACGCTGCACTACATGTCAAAAAGCTAAGTCTCGACTTAATCCACATGGTTTATATATGCCTCTTCCTGTTCCTAGTGTACCTTGGGAGGATATTTCTATGGATTTCGTTTTGGGTTTGCCTCGTACACGAAGGGGAGGGATAGTATCTTTGTTGTTGTGGATAGGTTCTCTAAGATGGCACACTTTATTCCATGTCACAAAGCTGATGATGCTACACATGTTGCTGATTTGTTCTTTCGCGAAATTGTGCGTTTACATGGTGTGCCAAATACTATTGTTTCTGATCGTGATACTAAGTTTCTTAGCCACTTTTGGAGATGTTTATGGGCTAAGTTGGGGACTAAATTGCTGTTTAGTACTACATGTCATCCCCAAACTGATGGACAAGCTGAAGTAGTAAATAGAACTTTATCTACTATGCTGCGGGCTGTTTTGAAGAAGAACTTAAAATTGTGGGAAGAATGTTTACCTCATGTTGAATTTGCTTACAATCGTTCGCTGCATTCTACCACTAAGATGTGCCCATTTGAGATTGTTTATGGTTTTGTACCACGTGCACCTATTGATTTGTTGCCTTTACCATCTTCATGTGCAAAATAATTTGGATGCTACAAACCGTGTTGAATTGATACTAAAATTGCATGAGACTACTAAAGACAACATAGCACGCATGAATACTAAGTATAAAATTGCTGGGGATAGAGGAAGAAAACATGTTGTGTTTGATGTTGGTGATCTTGTTTGGTTGCATTTGCGCAAAGATCGTTTTCCTGAATTGCGCAAGTCAAAACTAATGCCACGCGCTGCTTGGTCCTTTTAAGGTGTTAGAGAAAATAAATGATAATGCATATAAACTTGAGCTTCTGCAGAATTGGGTCCGGTTAGTCCTACATTTAACATTGCAGATTTGAAGCCTTACTTTGGTGAAGAAGAGGAGTTTTCGTCGAGGACGACTTCAATTCAAGAAGGGGGCATGATGAGGACATCCCATCTCATGATACAACCGCTGTACCTACAACGACACAAATACAAGGACCAATCACTCGAGCTCGTGCCAAACAAGCTGAACTATCGGGTACTTTCGTTTCTTGGAACTATTCCTCACATACACGAGAATATGATGCTGCCTAAATCAGATATGTTTGTTACTCTTAGGAATGATGGACCAAGCATGGATGAGGAGGACAAGCATTGGAGCATGATCACACATGGAGGAGATGGCGGCAAGTACTTGAGGATTGAAGATGATGCCACAAGTGGAGATTTCAGGACTTTGAAGCCACCATAAGAAGAGATGAAGACATGGACGAAATATAGAGTTCTCCACTTCATAATTTCGTCCATAGCATAATATGGTGCTGCGTCACCTTTAGTTTTGGGCCAGGCCCATGTCATTTTCGCAGGAATTAAGTCAGCCACTTTTTAGAGTCCGTATTGAAGAGGGAAAGGCCTTCTAGGGTTTGGTTCGGCCACCACATGTATGGCTGGCCGAAACCCCACCTTTTCCTCCTTTAAATACCCCCATAGCCGTCACGTTTAGACTGGGATTTTGATTAGATTAAAAGTTAGCCAATTGCTGCAACTACGTGTACTTCTTTTGAGGCCAACGCCCAGAACAAGACCGACTATTCAGAATCCCACCATTATCAATCAAGCTTTCATCTCTATTCGCAATATTCTGATTGCATCTTTAGTTCTTACTTGTTCTCGATTTCAGGTAGGAATTAAGACCCTCGCTGGTCAGGCTGATCGTGCATCCGCAAGATCGGTAACTCCCGGAGATTGTCCTAGCGATTGCATTGGCGCACGAGCTTTGCACGTGTAGTCGGATCGTCAAGCACGAACTCCACCAACAAATCGACGCTATCATACTCTCATCGAAAGATCGGCCACCTTTGCCCTATCAAGTGGGAAGAATGTTTACCTCATGTTGAATTTGCTTACAATCGCTCGCTGCATTCTACCACTAAGATGTGCCCATTTGAGATTGTTTATGGTTTTGTACCACGTGCACCTATTGATTTGTTGCCTTTACCATCTTCTGTGCAAAATAATTTGGATGCTACAAACCGTGCTGAATTGATACTAAAATTGCATGAGACTACTAAAGACAACATAGCACGCATGAATACTAAGTATAAAATTGCTTGGGGATAGAGGAAGAAAACATGTTGTGTTTGATGTTGGTGATCTCGTTTGGTTGCATTTGCGCAAAGATCGTTTTCCTGAATTGCGCAAGTCGAAACTAATGCCACGCGCTGCTTGTCCTTTTAAGGTGTTAGAGAAAATAAATGATAATGCATATAAACTTGAGCTTCCTGCAGAATTGGGTCCGGTTAGTCCTACATTTAACATTGCATATTTGAAGCCTTACTTTGGTGAAGAAGAGGAGTTTTCGTCGAGGACGACTTCAATTCAAGAAGGGGGCATGATGAGGACATCCCATCTCTTGATACAACCGCTGTACCTACAGCGACACAAATACAAGGACCAATCACTCGAGCTCGTGCCAAACAACCGAACTATCCGGTACTTTCGTTTCTTGGAACTATTCCTCACATACACGAGAATATGATGCTGCCTAAATCAGATATGTTTGTTACTCTTAGGAATGATGGACCAAGCATGGATGAGGAGGACAAGCATTGGAGCATGATCACACATGGAGGAGATGGCAACAAGCACTTGAGGATTGAAGATGATGCCACAAGTGGAGATTTCAGGACTTTGAAGCCACCATAAGAAGAGATGAAGACATGGACGAAATATATAGTTCTCTACTTCATAATTTCGTCCATAGCATAATATGGTGCTGCGTCACCTTTAGTTTTGGGCCAGGCCCATGTCATTTTCACGAGGAATTAAGTCAGCCACTTTTTAGAGTCCGTATTGAAGGGGGAAAGGCTTTCTAGGGTTTGGTTCGGCCACCACATGTATGGCTGGCCGAAACCCCACCTTTTCCTCCTTTAAATACCCCCATAGCCGTCACGTTTAGACTCGGATTTTGATTAGACTAAAAGTTAGCCATTGCTGCAACTCTCGTGTACTTCTTTTGAGGCCAACGCCCAGAACAAGACCGACTATTCGGAATCCCACCTTTGTCAATAAAGCTTTCATCTTTCATCCGCAATATTCTGAATTGCATCATTAGTTCTTACTTGTTCTCGATTTCAGGTAGGAATTAAGACCCTCGCTGGTCAGGCTGATCGTGCATCCGCAAGATCAGTAACTCCCGGAGATTGTCCTAGCGATTGCATTGGCGCACGAGCTTTGCACGTGTAGTCGGATCGTGATGCGGCCTAAGGCCACGTGGGTTGCCCGATCTCACGAATTGACCGAGGGAAAGGCGGGGGAGAGGAAGAACACGAAGAACACGGCGATGAACACGATGAACACACGCAAACACACACCAACCCGATACAATTCGGTTTACTCCCGATAGCCCGAACCACTATCCCGATAGAATCTCTCAAGAGAGAGACACGCGGTAGAATCCCCGAGAGGAAGATCGGTATACGATCGGTAGAATCACACGAGTGAGAGACCGGTGGTTGAATCACGAGTGTGAGAGACTAATCATATAAGGAGTGCCTTGTACAATAGATTTGGGTAAATCTAAGGAGGGGGTTTCCCTAATCCCAAAGGGATGGTGGAGGCATGAGCCAAATTCTAGTTCATCAACTCTAACCTAATGAAGGGGGAGGTGGGAGCCTATATATAGGGAGCCACTAAGGAGGGGTAGTTTAGGCATACAAGGGGGTACATGGGACTTGGCCCGAATTGACTTGGACGCATAGGGGGGCGGATTGTCCGGCCTTAGTGGGGCGGATAATCCGAGCAGTCGTGCTTCATGCGCTGTCTCTTCTTGGCGACCTCGGGCGCTCTTCTTCCTTCTTCTCTTCCATGCCTCCGTGACCTCGGTCATATGAAGGAGGATGAAGTAGCATACCATTCATGAGGGACAATTGTAGGCACGCATAAAGGAGAAGATTCACCTTTGCGTGATGTGTCGGCGTTGACGCACATGATGCGGTGGAGACCGAAGGTCGCCCCGTATCATCTCCCCCCACTTGAAAAAGAGTCGTCCTCGACGATAACTCATCATGACCGGGTAGAGGTGGGAGATGACAACAACTCTTGAACGTGGCATCACTTATCATGAACCCTATCAATAGCACAAGACAAGCAACGCAACACTCAAAGAGTAGCCGAAGTTCCATGGGTATAGCAAGAGAGCGCAAGTTGAAGGAGGTCACCTTATCGAAGTGTCGTTGTGCTCTCATTGAGAGATCTTGTGTAGTCGAAGTGTGTGAGCGAAACCACTCATTGGAGCTCACTTGTATCATGCTCTCAAGAGCTCTTTTTGTCAACTCGTGCTCAATCGAGGTTGACATTGGAGTTTGGGTACCTACACACATGTTAGACAACAAGAACAACGTGTGTGCATGGTATATGAACACATCATCCATCATGATGTTCCATTTCTTTTGCACATCACCATTAGCGTTAAGAAATGCATCATAATAGATATGGTGAATATGCGGGGTAAACATGGGAACATGCTCAACATGGATATATGCAAAGTCTCCAAAATTTGAGAGAGCTATGGGGGCAATCTCACTAACAAGCACATTAACATAATTGCAAACCAAGCATTTGAAAGAGCAAGTGTTCAATATTTTGGATGCATTAATGGGAGAATATTGCAAGCATTGTGAGCAAAACATGTTCAAAGTTTCATCATTGTTGTTGACCAACCTAGGGAAAGAGCAATTGTTCATCAAGGTTGTCACAACACAAGAATTATCATCAACATTGCAAGCAATACATGGGAAAGAGAAATTGTTCGACATATTGCAAGCAATAGGATAGAAATCGAAACACTCATAGCATGGCATGGTCCAAGTGTCACAAGCAACTACTTCCACATGATCAACAATGGCACAAGTATCACAAGGGAAAGTGAAAGAAGCATATGACATAGCAATAGGATCATCCAACTCATGCAAGCACTCACAAATCATCATGTCCACTAGTGGGATCACGGCATCATCAACACCCATATAGGTACCTTTGTAGTCCCGCTCATATGAGGTAGGTGTTTTGGAAGAGGTAGGCTCGATGTGGCCTCCATGTTCATCTTCAATCAAGCATGGTGTGATAGCATCATCTTCATGCACCATGTACATCTTCTCCATGATCGGCGTCTCGTCATCCATGGGACCTAATAAGACACAAGGAAACACACTAGAGGTAGAGGGTAAGTTGTTAGAATTCGAAGTGGCCTCACATGACCTATCAACTACCACTCTCATCTCACTCGGTGTATCACTCATGCTCTCGAAGTGGAGGAACTCATCAAGCTCACATATAGTGGAGTCGCTCATCTCACATATAGTGGAGTCGCTCATCTCACATATAGTGGAGTCCCTCATCTCCATGGCAATGGCGTCGTCGATGTCCGAGCAACCTAGCAAAGAGGAAGACAACACAAGAGGAGTAGAGGTTAAGTTGTTAGAAATCGAAACATCCTCACTCGACTCATGGTGTGTATCACTCTTGCTCTCAAGGTGTTTGAAGTAGGATTTGCACTCGGCTTTGTCTTGGAAGGTCATTTTGGCCTCTCGAGCATCTAGCTCGGCGAAGTATGCTCTCATCTCGGCTTGCTCTTGTGGGGTCATCATGTATATCTCACTAGGATAGGTGTATATGTATGGTGGAAGGAAAACTACACAAGTATCCCACCTTTCAAGAAAGTATCGGAAAAATGGTTCAAGTCAAGAGCAAAGTCGAAATGTATCGGGGTTACTCACACACACACTCAAAGCACACACAAAAGGCTAAGAACTCTATATGTGGTGGGTAAGGGGTGGATAGCAAACGAAAAAGATCAACGGAAAAGTATATTGTCAAATGTGGGTAAGATCCAAAGTCAAATGTCAAAAGTGGTGATCTATGTCAAGGAAACACGGAAACACACACAAAGGAGAACAATGGGGTTAGCGCGACCAAGGAAGTGAGCTAAGTAACAAGATGGTCCTAACGAAGACTATAAGCTCGGTGTCACGCAAACACAAGAGATACGGTAGCTCGGTTGCATAAGAGGGAAGCAACAAGATTTGCACAAATGTCACTCTTCTCTTTTCTCTCTTAGTGCGCACAAGCTTTGCACTTCTCGGTATCGGTGGACACACACTCTTTTCTATTACTTTTTTTTCTCTTTTTTTCACTTTTTTTTTTTATGCTTAGAAGCTTTCTTTTTCTCTATGTATATGTCACACTTTTTCTTCTTTTGTGTATCTTTCTCACAGAGCTTGCTTCGGAGCTTTGCTCAACACAACGCACACACACCCTCTCACGGTCGTGACACTTGTGCAATGCTTTGCAACACTCGAAAAGCCACTCTCAATGGGATAGGTACACAAAGAAAGAAACGGGGCTACAAGGGGAGGCAAGTTATACCTATTGATGTTAGGCGGTGTCAAGCACACGAACTTGCGATGGCGAAGTGGTGGTGTCGATGACGATGGAGAAGTTGCGCCGGAATCCGGGGTGCCAACGGTGTTGTCGCGGTGTTGATGTAGGCGCGGAAGCGGGATAGACAACCGATGCACTCCCAAATCGGAAACCGAGCAAATTATGTCAATGCCCGAAAAGTTGGGTCAAAACGAGCGGTCAAAAGTTGGGCTCCAAAAATCGTCAAAAATTAGAGGTGGGCTATGTGGAGTATTTGGGGATTGATGTTAAAATTTGGAGTCAAACGGGCGCCAGAAAGTTGCCAAAATTTGGGGCAAAAAGGTGGGTCGGAATTAGGCGAAACTGGAACAGGAATTTCAGCAGCACTATTGGAGGCCGGCACTGCCGGTTGGAATTGGGCGGCACTGCCGGAGTGCGCACAGCGGCACTGCCGGTGGACTTTGGGCGGCACTGCCGGGCCTGGCTGATTTGTTGCACGAGCGGAAGGAGATGGTGGCGTGCGCGCGGCTGTGGCTTGGGGCTTCTGCGAGCTTGGCGCGGGAGTTGGGCAGATGGGGCGCACGCGGGGCAGGAGGCGGGCGGCCAGCGCTTGGGAAGGAGCGGGCGAGCTTGGCGCGGTGGTTGGCGCTGTGGGCGGGCGGCCGGCTCGAGTTGGATGGCGCGCGTGGAGGGAAGCAGCAAGGGGCGGGCGGGCGGGGCTGCTGCTGCTCGTGGAGGCGTGCGGTAGCGGGCGGCCGACCTGGGGCGGGTGTAGCGGCGGGCGGCCTTGCGCGAGCGGCTCGGTAGACTGGCGACGGGAGCGAGGCCAGGCGGGTGCGGCCTGGGCCGTCCAAGGTGAGGCGGAGGCGCGCGGCCTGGTGGCGGAGGAGCTGGGCGTGCGCTGCGGCCTGGTGGTGTGCGTGCGGGCGGATGGCGACTTGGGCAGCGAGCGCGTGGGAGGTGGCGCAACGGAGGTGAGGAGAGGTGGGCTCTGCAGCGGATCAAGGTGAGGAAGATGATGGGAGGCCGGCAGTGCCGGTGGGAATCGGCCGGCAGTGCCGGTGGACCAAAATCGGGATGAACTGGATGAACTACAGCGGAAATTGGCTCACAAAATCGTCGATTCTGAGCGAAATACAAGGAATTTGACCGCGAAATTTGGAGGAGATGTAGATCAGCACTAGAGACAACAGATCTGTGGACCAAAACCACAAACAACTCAACAAATCCAGAGATCCAAATTCGAGCTATTTTTTGGGGCAATTTTTTTTTTTTTGGGAAATTTTTTGCGAAATTGGTGAAATTGGAGGGTCAAATTCGTGGCAACCTTTGCTCTGATACCATATGATGCGGCCTAAGGCCACGTGGGTTGCCCGATCTCACGAATTGACCGAGGGAAAGGCGGGGGAGAGGAAGAACACGAAGAACACGGCGATGAACACGATGAACACACGCAAACACACACCAACCCGATACAATTCGGTTTACTCCCGATAGCCCGAACCACTATCCCGATAGAATCTCTCAAGAGAGAGACACGCGGTAGAATCCCCGAGAGGAAGATCGGTATACGATCGGTAGAATCACACGAGTGAGAGACCGGTGGTTGAATCACGAGTGTGAGAGACTAATCATATAAGGAGTGCCTTGTACAATAGATTTGGGTAAATCTAAGGAGGGGGCTTCCCTAATCCCAAAGGGATGGTGGAGGCATGAGCCAAATTCTAGTTCATCAACTCTAACCTAATGAAGGGGGAGGTGGGAGCCTATATATAGGGAGCCACTAAGGAGGGGTAGTTTAGGCATACAAGGGGGTACATGGGACTTGGCCCGAATTGACTTGGACGCATAGGGGGCGGATTGTCCGGCCTTAGTGGGGCGGATAATCCGAGCGGTCGTGCTTCATGCGCTTGTCTCTTCTTGGCGACCTCGGGCGCTCTTCTTCCTTCTTCTCTTCCATGCCTCCGTGACCTCGGTCATATGAAGGAGGATGAAGTAGCATACCATTCATGAGGGACAATTGTAGGCACGCATAAAGGAGAAGATTCACCTTTGCGTGATGTGTCGGCGTTGACGCACATGATGCGGTGGAGACCGAAGGTCGCCCCGTATCAGATCGTCAAGCACGAACTCCACCAACAAATCGACGCTATCATACTCTCATCGAAAGATCGGCCACCTTTGCCCTATCATCATGGAGCCGAAGCCGACGTCGCTCGAAGCGCTCCAAGGAAGAGACGGACGCTGGCCGGTCCAGGACCCGGTCGGACCGGACCCACAACCGGGCTCCCCGGTCACAGGCCCGATCGACCGGTCGGAAACCGGGCCAGCCCCTCGTACGGGACGACGGCCGGAAACCTCGCGAGGAATCCGGTTTCGACCGGTCGACCGGACCCATGACCGGCCCGCCCGGTCACGAGGCCCGGTCGGACCGGACCCATGACCGGACAGCCCGGTCACAGGCCCGGTCTGACCGGATCCCAAACCGGACCTGACGAGAGTGCCCCACCAAACTGCCTTAACTTATCCTTTTGCGTACCTGTTCGCCCTTGCTGGCCATGTATGCCTATATAAGTAGCTGGAACCCCTCATTAGCTCTTTAGACTTGTTTTGAACTCAAACCCTAACTTTGAGCTTAGTCTCCCTTGGGTATCATCCCTCTGTAATCAAGGCACCTTGGTTGTTGACTTAGATCTTGTTGAAGGAGATTCTAGTACTTGTTACTCTCTCTCCTTCCCCAAGCTCTTCCTCTCCAATCCCAATCTCTCTCCGGGGAATTCTACCGCGTGTCTCTTCCACGGAGATTCTATTGGCGTGGTCCATCGAGCCACGGAGGTGAGCATCGGGTGTATCGGGTTGGTGTGCGTGCGAGAGTCTCGGAGTTCCTCGTGCCCGTCGTGTTCTTCGTGTTCCTCGCGTTTTCCCATCTCCCCTTTGGTTTCGACGTCAATCCGCAAGATCGGGCCACACACGGGGTCTTAGACCTCATCAAAGGGTTTGGGTCATGCACACATAAGAGAGGGTCTTCTCCACTATCTTCCTCATAAGCTTCTTCATTTGCGACAGCGACTTGTACCATAGCTTCATATTCATCTTCATCGAGCGTCTCTATGTCACCATTCTCCATGGTGATCATGACCTTGGTATTCTTGCACTCAAAGGATTTGTGACCTTGGGTGCCACACTTGAAGCAAGTGACATTAGAGGGTCCCGTAGAGGCCTTAGAGGAGGCGGTAGAGGACACCGTTTGCTTCATGCGACTTTGGATAGTCGGTTGCTTGGATGGTGTAGAGGAGGCGGTAGGCTTCACACTTGTTGTAGGTGTTGTTGTCGCGAGCTTGGAGGCGAAGTATGACTTGGACTTGGAGTACTTGATGTCCTCACTCACTTGGCGCTCGGCCTTGGAGGCTTGGTGGACCAACTCAACCATGTTGGAGTAAGGTTGGAACTCCACAATTCGCTTGATGGGATAGTTGAGGCCATTGAAGAAACGAGCGATGGTTTGTTGCTCGGATTCTTGGATGTTGGCTCTCATCATAGTCAACTCCATCTCCTTGAAGAACTCCTCGACGGTCTTGGTACCTTGCTTCAACTTTTGGAGCTTGTTGAAGAGGTCGATCTCGTAGTGGGTTGGTACAAAGCGAGCTTGCATCTCTTCCTTCATCTCTTCCCAAGTGTCAATTGGAGGTTCACCCTTTTCTTCCCTTAGGGTGAGGACTTGCTCCCACCAAGTGTTTGCATAATCCTCAAACTCAAGAGACGCCATGGCCACTTTCTTGGCACCGGAGTAGTTGTGGATGCGGAAAATCTTGTCAACCCTGAGTGCCCATGAGAGGTAGGCCTCGGCATCTTCTTCACCCTTGAACTTGGGCATGGTGAACTTGAGCCTTCCAAACATGTTCTCTTCATCCTCCAAGTTTCTTCGGCGAGGACGGATGCCTTCATCTCTTGCGGCTTGAGGTGGTATAGGAGGTCTTCCGCGACCAACCATAGCATTGGGTTGGCGTTGAAGTTGGACACTAGCTTCACATTGTTCACGATGATGATGTTGTTGAAGATCTTGACGAGGTGGTTGACGACGCCCAAGGATGGCCCTCTCATCTTGCTCATGTTGTGGGTCTCCTCTTCCACGTTGGTCATGGCGAGGATGATTGCGGAGATCACGCCTCGGTTGGTCTTGATGTCCATGGCCTTGAGCATCACCATGTGGCTCCATGTTGTGGAAGACGTTGTCATGTGGGTGGCCGTCACGCCCATGGTGGGCATGGCGATCCGGTTGAGGACGATCTTGTGGAGGACGTTCTTGTGGACGAGCATGGCGATGGATTTCTCCTCGCCTAGAGTTGGAGCGAGAGTCTTCATGACGAGCATGTGAGCGATGAGGTCGATGATGGTCTTCATGCCTTGAAGAGGAGCTTGAGGACGAACGGTGACCATGAGAGTAGTAATCTTGTGACGAGCTTGATGATGATGAAGTAGAGCGGTGTCGGTGATGACGCGCTCGAGGCTATCCATGCGCCGCTCCATGTTCGCATCATTGGCCGCCATTTGGCCATTCAAGTTGTTCGTAGCTTCGCGAAGGAGAGCCAAGTCTTGGTTCACAAAGGAGAAGTTGTGTGCCACTTCATCGTATTGCTCATCGATGCGTGTCTCAAAGAATGTGAGTTGCTCCTTGAACTCTTGGCGTTGCGTCCATAGGTTGTGTTGAGTAGCCAACCTCTCGGTGTTGCGGAGGACTTCTCCATCCCTTGCATCATCTCCGCTCCTATCCATGATGTAAAGACAAGAACTATGTTGTGGATGTTAGTGGAAGGAGACTACCTCACACTCTTACCGAGGTAAGATAGTATTGACGCAATCCACCAAGTCAAAAGAAAGATCAAGTGTATCGGGGACACACGCAAAACCACACGCAAAAGCTAGCAAATATGGTGTTAGGACGGTATGGTGGAAAGCCAAAAGACAAAATCCGAAATCAAGTATGTTGTCAAAAGTGGGTGAGGTCCAAAAATCCAAATGTCAATGTGAAGATCACTATAAACACGGAAAAGTTGTGGAACACACACACGGGATAAGCGGGGTTAGTGCAACCAAAAGTGAGCGGAAATGTGTATGTACGGATGTTCGGTGTCACACTAACACAAGGAGAGGCAAAGCTTTGGTTGCAAATGGAGAGACAACTAGATTCACACGTGACCTCTCTTCTCTTCTCTCTTTTGCTTAAAAGCTTGTAACTCTTTTGTATATGGTGACACTTGCACTCGTTGTATCTATGGTGGCACTTGTACTCTTTTGTATGGATGTATGGTGCGCTTTGCACTCTTTTTGTGTTTTTGCGGCTTTTTCTCGCACTATGTTAGCGTTAGCTCGCTTTTGCTATCTTGCCACATGAGTGTTTGCTTAGAAGCTTTACTCCACACTACACACACACCTCACAATCGGGGTCACGTGCAATGTCTCGCAACACTAGATAAGCAATGCTCGATAGGATAGATCGCAAAAGGAAGAGGGCTACAAGGGAAAACTGCAAGTTATACCTGCGATGATGGTGGTGGTGGTGGTGGTGGTAGCCGAAGACGAGGTCGGAGGAGGGCGGATCGTCGCCCGGTCTGGGATCCGGTTGGACCGGACTGTGGACCGGATGGTCCGGTTGGCGGCCGGTTGACCGGGTTCTGCGCCGGATCGGCCGGTCTGGGGGCCGGTTGACCGGATTCTCAACCGGGTTTTGCGTTTTCTCTCTCCTGTTCTTCCCCAAACCAAAACCAAAAGAGCAAATCGACGGGAAAACGATGGAATTGGAGGCTAAAAGTTGGGGAAGTAGTATATAAAGCACATCAACACCAAATCCACGGACCAAAACCACTCAAAACGCAACCAAATCACAGATCGGTCAAAAGGCTATTTGGGGCTATTTTTGGGGATTTTTTGGAAAATTTTCTAGAAAAGAAATCGGGTGGGTGGAGGGTCAAAATCGCGGTAACCAAGAGCTGCTGATACCATATGATGAGATCTGAGATCTAGGGGTTGGCCCGATCTCGCGATTTGACCCAAGGATCGAGGGGAAGAGGTGGAAGAGCGAGAGGAACGCGAAGAACACGAAGAACGCCGGTACTCACGCACGCACACCAACCCGATACACCCGATACTTACCCCCGTGGCTCGATGGACCACGCCAATAGAATCACCCGGAAGAGGCACATGGCAGAATTCCCGGTGAGAGATTGGTGTTGGAGAAAGGGGATTGGTGAGGGAGCAATGGCATCCCGTAAAATAGTTGATACTACTTCCAATGACATGTAGAACGAGTATATAATGATGCGAGGTGGACCGGGGTTCCCAGCTATCTACACTAGTGGTAACTCTCCAATAACAAGTGTTGGGTGAACAAATTACAGTTGGGCAATTGATAGGATTGATAAGGCATTAATAAAGAACATCAATTCATTAATCATGTAGGCATGTTTTCCATATTTAGTCGTACGTGCTCGCAATGAGAAACTTGCACAACATCTATTGTCCTACCAGCCGGTGGCAGCCGGGCCTCAAGGGAATCTACTGGATATTAAGGTACTCCTTTTAATAGAGCACCGGAGCAAAGCATTAACACTCCGTGAAAACATGTGTCCCTCACATCACCGCCATCCCCTCCGGTTGTCCCGATTTCGTCACTTCGGGGCCTTTGGTTCCGGACAAGTGACATGTGCATACAACTTGTAGATACAATCTAAGCAATAATTATAGAGCTCAAATCTAAGATCATGCCACTCGGGCCCTAGTGACAAGCATTAAGCATAACAAGATTGCAGACAACAATAACTTGACAAACTTTATAGATAGACTAATCATAATGTATCATCCATCGGATCCCAACAAACACAACACCGATTACATCGATGAATCTCAATCATGTAAGGCAGCTCATGAGATCATTGTATTGAAGTACATGGGGAGAGAATACCAACTAGCTACAGGCTAGAACCCGTAGTCCATGGGGGAACTACTCACGGAGCATGATGGAGGCGATGGCGTTGATGGAGATGGCTTCCGGGGCACTTCCCCGTCCCGGCAGGGTGCCGGGACAGAGACTTCGTCCCCCGAATTGGAGTTTCGCGATGGTGGCGGCACCCCGGAGTCTTTCCGGAGTTTCGTCAAGAGGTACGGTGTTTTTAGGTCGAAAGGGATTTTATAGGCGAAGAGGCGGCGCGAGGGGGCACTCGGGGGCTCCCAGCACGAGGCCGGCGCGGGCCCGGGCCAGGGCCGCGCCGCCCTATGGTGTGGTGGCCCTCCGGCCCCTCTCCGACTCTTCTTCGGTGTTCCGGAGCCTTCCGGGAAAAATAGGAGGTTTTGTCTTCGTTTCGTCGAATTCGAGAATATTGCCCGAACAGCCTTTCGGAACCAAAAACAGCAGAAAACAGAACCGGCACCGTGGCATCTTGTTAATAGGTTAGTTCCGGAAAACGCATAAAAACATCATAAAGTGCAAGCAAAACATGTAAGTATTGTCATAAAACAAGCATGGAACGACAGAAATTATGGATACGTCGGGGACGTATCACTTGCCGGTGATGGGGAGGAGTGGCGGTGGTCGGCGGTGGTGGTGGCTGTGTGGCGGCGCCCGGTCTGGGGCCCGGTTGACCGGCTCCTGGACCGGCCTGCCCGGTTGGCGGCCGGTTGACCGGGTTCTGGGCCGGCCTGCCCGGTCTGCAGCCCGGTCGACCGGGTTCTGTGCTGGCTCGTCCGGTCTGTGGCCCGGTTGACCGGGTTCGAAACCGGGTTTCACGATTTGGAGCTTTCTCTCTCCTGTTCTTGAGGCAAACCAAGCCAAATCGACCAAATCGAAGGAAAACGATGGAATTGGGGGCTAGAAAGTGGGGGGAAATAGTAGATCAAGCACCTCAACACCAAATCCATGGACCAAAACCACTCAAAATGCAACCAAATCGCAGATCCATCCAAAGGCAAATTAGGGCTATTTTTTGGGGATTTTTGGGGAAATTTTTTAGAGACGAAATTGGGTGGGTGGGGGGTCGAATTCGCGGAAACCAAAGGCTGCTGATACCATATGATGAGGTCTAAGACCCCGTGTGGCCCGATCTCGCGAATGACCCGAAATCCAAAGGGGAAAGAGAGGGAGAGGCGGAAGAACACGAAGAACGCGAAGAACACAACGCACACCAACCCGATACAATCGATACTTACCCTCGTGGCTCGATGGACCACGCCAATAGAATCACCACGGGAGAGACTCGAGGTAGAATCCCGGAGTGAGAGATCGGTGTTGAGGACGGAGGTAGGTGAGGGAGAGAGAGTGGGCTACACTAGAATCTCACTCACATAGATCCAATCATCCAACATGGGGTGCCTTGATACAAAGGGGATGAAACCCTAGGGAGACAAAGCTCAAAGTTATGTTTAAGCCTAAATCTTGTCTAAGCAGCTATGGGGGCGAGCTGGGGTCTTATATAGGCATACAAGGCAACATGGGTCGAAAAGGCACAAGTTGGTGGGCCAAACCCGACGGATCCGGTCCTGGGGCCGGTCTGACCGGGCCTGGGGCCGGCGGGTCCGGTCGTGGGGCCGGTCGACCGGTCGCCAACCGGAAATGTCGCAGATCTCCGTCCGGTTGTCGGACCAGGCGCGCCCGGTCCGTGGCCGGTCCGGCCGGCCTCGCGCCGGCTCGTCCGGTCCGTGGCCGGTCCGACCGGCCTCTGGGCTGGCCGGCCTGTTCCTCCCTCCTCTTCTTCCTCTTCCTTCTCCTCTTCTTCCCTTCTTCTTCTTCCTTCTTCCATGCACCATGGGGGTTCCTTCTCTCTTGGTCCTTGTCGACGTCGGCACCTATAGACATCAAGATGATAGGCATGAGGTAGCATACCATTCAAGTTGGTGTTGAGATCGACAATAGAGAGGAAGGAGTTCACCTTGACGTATATGGTGGGGTTTTGTGTTGTTGGTCCACTTGGGGGACTCCTTGGCCATGGTGTAGCGTCGACGATAGGCGGGGATGCACTTGTCGGTCTTGAAGCGGAGGTGTCCAAAAGCCACCCCGCATCACATTACCTGATAATCTTAAATATGCTTATATTGATGATAAGAAAACATATCCTGTTATTATTAGTGCTAAGCTTCCAGATATCGAGGAAGAAAGGTTATTGGAAATATTGAAGAAACACCGAGGAGCTATTGGCTATACTCTTGATGATTTGAAGGGGATTTCTCCCGCTATTTGCCAACATGCTATTAATATAGAAGATGGTGCAAAACCCGTTGTTGAACATCAGCGTCGTCTAATTCCCAAGATGAAGGATGTGGTAAGAAATGAGGTATTAAAACTTCTTGAAGCAGGTATTATATATCCTATTGCTGATAGTAGATGGGTTAGTCCTGTGCATTGTGTTCCTAAGAAAGGAGGTATAACTGTTGTGCCTAATGATAATGATGAGCTTATTCCTCAAAGAGTAGTTGTAGGGTATAGAATGTGCATTGATTTTCTAAAAGTTAATAAAGTAACTAAGAAAGATCATTACCCTTTACCTTTTATTGATCAAATGTTAGAAAGGTTGTCTAAAAATACTCATTTCTGTTTTCTTGATGGATATTACGGGTTTTCACAAATTGCTGTTAGAGCTAAAGATCAAGAGAAAACCACTTTCACTTGTCCCTATGGAACTTATGCTTATAGGTGTATGCCTTTTGGTTTATGTAATGCTCCTGCTACTTTTCAAAGATGCATGTCTGCTATTTTTCATGGCTTTTGTGAAAAGATTGTTGAGGTATTCATGGATGATTTTTCTGTCTATGGGAATTCTTTTGATAATTGCTTGCGAAACCTTGATAAAGTTTTGCAGAGATGTGAAGAAACTAACCTTGTTCTTAATTGGGAGAAATGCCACTTTATGGTTAATGAAGGAATTGTATTGGGACATAAAATTTCCGAGAGAGGTATTGAAGTTGATAGAGCTAAAGTTGAAGCAATTGAAAAGATGCCCTATCCTAGGGATGTTAAAGGTATTCGTAGTATTCTTGGTCATGCTTGGTTTTTATAGGAGGTTTATTAAAGATTTCTCTAAAATTTCAAAGCCTCTTACTAATCTTCTTCAAAAAGATGTACCTTTCATTTTTGATGATGATTGTAAGGAAGCTTTTGAAACTCTAAAGAAAGCCTTAACAACTGCTCCTATAGTTGAACCGCCTGATTGGAATTTACCTTTTGAAATTATATGTGATGCTAGTGATTTTGCTGTAGGTGTTGTCCTTGGACAGCGAGTAGATAAAAAATTGAATGTTATTCATTATGCTAGTAAAACCCTAGATGCTGCTCAAAGAAATTATGCTACAACTGAGAAAGAGTTATTAGCAGTAGTTTTTGCATGTGACAAGTTTAGACACTATATTGTTGATTCAAAAGTCACAATTCATACTGATCATGCTGCAATTAGGTACCTTATGGAAAAGAAATATGCTAAGCCAAGGCTTATTAGATGGGTTCTTCTTTTGCAAGAATTTGATTTACATATTGTAGATAGGAAAGGTGCTGATAATCCTGTTGCTGATAATTTGTCTAGATTGGAAAATATTACTCATGATCCTTTTCCTGTTAATGATAGTTTTCCAAATGAACAATTGGCTGCAATAAAGGTGAGCTCGCGAGAGAGCCCTTGGTATGCTGATTATGCTAACTTTAATGTTTCGAAGTATTTGCCTCCAACCTTTTCAGCTCAGCAAAGGAGGAAATTCTTTTATGATTTAAGGCATTATTTTTGGGATGACCCACACTTATATAAAGAAGGAGTGGATGGTATTATGCGAAGATGTGTCCCAGAATATGAACAACAAGAGATATTGAGTAAATGACATGGTAGTGTTTATGGAGGACATCACGTGGAGATAGAACCGCACAAAAGGTTCTACAATCAGGTTTTTATTGGCCAACACTTTTCAAGGATGCAAGGAAGTTTATCTTATCTTGTGATGAATGTCAAAGAGTTGGTAATATCTCTAGACGCAATGAAATGCCTATGAATTATACTCTTGTTATTGAACCATTTGATTGTTGGGGATTCGACTTCATGGGTCCTTTCCCTTCTTCAGAAGGTAACACTCATATACTTGTCACTGTTGATTATGTTACTAAATGGGTAGAAGCTATACCTACAAAAAGTGTTGATGGTGAGACCTCTATAAAAATGCTTGTAGATGTTATATTTCCTAGATTTGGAGTACCTAGATATATTATGACTGATGGAGGTTCTCATTTTATTCATGGTGGTTTTAGAAAAACTCTTGCCAAATATGGTATTAATCATAGAATTGCTTCAGCTTATCATCCTCAAACTAGTGGGCAAGTAGAATTATCAAATAGAGAAATTAAAGCTATTTTGGGAAAGACTGTTAATAAATCTAGAAAGAATTGGGCTAGTAAGTTAAAGGAAGCATTGTGGGCTTATAGAACTGCTTATAAAAATCCTATGGGAATGTCTCCTTATAAAATGGTTTATGGAAAAGCTTGTCATTTACCTTTAGAACTAGAGCACAAAGCTTATTGGGCCGTAAGAGAACTTAATAAAGATTTTAAACTTGCCGGTAAGAAGAGGTTGCTACAATTGAGTTCTTTAGATGAATGGAGAAGTGAAGCTTATGAAAATGCTAAACTTTTTAAGGAGAAAGTTAAGAAGTGGCATGATAGAAGAATTATTAAAAGAGAATTTAATGTTGGAGATAAAGTCCTATTGTATCGGTCTCGTCTCAGATTTTTTGCAGGAAAATTACTCTCAAAATGGGAAGGACCATATGTTATTGATGAGGTATATCGTTCAGGGGCAATAAAAATTAGCTCTTTGGAAGGTAACGCCACACAAGTAGTGAATGGACAAAGACTCAAGCATTATATTTCTGGAGATTCTTATAATGAAGACATTGATATTATTCAAGTGATAACTCCGGAAGCTTTCATCAAAGATCAAATTGACAGTTCTGCAGAGTCCGACTTTGAATAGGTAACAGTTTTTAGTAATAAAAAGTCCGCGTTTAGCTTTCCGAACAATATTACTGCTGTTTATGGAAAATATGAAAAATTACGAGATCGAAACGGAGTGGAGGAGACGCGCGAGGGCCCGTCACCATAGGCCGGTGATACGTCGCAAACGTATCTATAATTTCTTATGTTCCATGCTACTTTTATTACAATACTTGAATGTTTTATACATGCTTTACATCATTATTATACATTTTACGGCACTAACCTATTAACAAGATGCCGAAGTGCCGCTTGCTTGTTTTCTGCTCGTTTTTGGTTTCAGAAATCCTAGTAAGGAAATATTCTCGGAATTGGACGAAATCAACGCCCAGGGGCCTATTTTTACACGAAGCTTCCAGAAGACCGAAAGGGAGACGAAGTGGGGCCACGAGGTGGCGACACACCAGGGCGGCGCGGCCTGGCCCTTGGCCGCACGGCCCTAGTGTGTGGGCCCCTCGTGACGCCCTTTGACCTACCCTTCCGCCTACTTAAAGCCTCCGTCGCGAAACCCCTGTACCGAGAGCCACGATACGGAAAACCTTCCAGAGACGCCGCCGTCGCGAATCCCATCTCGGGGGATTCAGGAGATCGCCTCCGGCACCCCGCCGGAGAGGGGAATCATCACCGGAGGGGCTCTACATCATCATGCCCGCCTCCGGATTGATGCATGAGTAGTTCATCCTTGGACTATGGGTCCATAGCAGTAGCTAGATGGTTGTCTTCTCCGCTTGTGCTTTCATTGTTATAGATCTTGTGAGCTGCCTAACATGATCAAGATCATCTATTTGTAATGCTACATGTTGTGTTTGGCGAGATCCGATGAATATAGAATATTATGTTAAGTTGATTATCAATCTATCATATATGTGTTGTTTATGTTCTTGCATGCTCTCTGTTGCTAGTAGAGGCTCTGGCCAAGTTGATACTTGTAACTCCAAGAGGGAGTAATTATGCTCGATAGTGGGTTCATGCCTCCATTTAATCTGGGAGAGTGACAGAAAGTTCTAAGGTTGTGGATGTGCTTGTTGCTACTAGGGATAAAACATTGATGCTTTGTCTAAGGATATTTGTGTTGATTACATTACGCGCCATACTTAATGCAATTATCTCGTTGTTCGCAACTTAATACCGGAAGGGGTTCGGATGATAACCTCGAAGGTGGATTATTTAGGCATAGATGCATGCTGGATAGCGGTCTATGTACTTTGTCGTAATGCCCTGATTAAATCACATAGTAATCATCGTTGATATGTATTGAATCTTTATTTGTCAATTGCTCGCCTCGTAATTTGTTCACCCAACATGCTAGTTATCTTATTGGAGAGACACCTCTAGTGAACTGTGGACCCCGGTCCATTCTTTTACATCTGAATACATTCTACTGTTTTTACTGTTCTTTGCAAACAAACACCATCTTCCACTCGATACGCTTAATCCTTTGTTTTCAGCAAGCCGGTGAGATTGACAACCTCACTGGTTACGTTGGGGCAAAGTACCGATTGTGTTGTGCAGGTTCCACGTTGGCGCCGGTTTCACTGGTGTTGCGCCGCACTACACTCCTCCACCAACAACCTTCACGTGCTTCTTGGCTCCTACTGGTTCGATAACCTTGGTTTCTTTCTGAGGGAAAACTTACTGCTGTGCGCATCACACCTTCCTCTTGGGGTTCCCAACGGACGTGTACATTGATACGTCTCCAACGTATCGATAATTTCTTATGTTCCATGCTACTTTATTGATGATACCTACATGTTTTATGCACATTATATGCCATATTTATGCATTTTCTGGAACTAACCTATTAACAAGATGCCGAAGAGCCAGTTGCTTGTTTTCTGCTGTTTTTGGTTTCGTAAATCCTAGTAAAGAAATATTCTCGGAATTGGACGAAACTTTCGCCCGGGGTCCTATTTTTGCACGAAGCTTCCGGAAGACCGAAGACCTAACGAAGTGGGGCCACGAGGCGGCCAGGAGGGAGGCCGGCGCGGCCCAGGCCCCGGCCGCGCCGACCTACCTCCCGGGCCCCTCGTGTGGCCCCCGCGTTGACCCTCCGCCTACTTAAAGCTTTCGTCGCGAAACCCCCAGCATCGAGAGCCACGATACGGAAAACCTTACAGAGACGCCGCCGCCGCGAATCCCATCTCGGGGATTCCGGAGATCGCCTCCGGCACCTCGCCGGAGAGGGGATTCATCTCCCGGAGGACTCTACACCGCCATGGTCGCCTCCGGAGTGATGAGTGAGTAGTTCACCCCTGGACCATGGGTCCATAGCGATAGCTAGATGGTCGTCTTCTCCTTGTTGTGCTTCATTGTTAGATCTTGTGAGCTGCCTAACATGATCAAGATCATCTATCCGTAATTCTATATGTTGTGTTTGTCGGGATCCGATGGATAGAGAGTACTATGATTATGGTGATTATCAATCTATTGTTCATGTGTTGTTTATGATCTTGCATGCTCTCCGTTACTAGTAGAGGCTCTGGCCAAGTTTTTACTCTTAACTCCAAGAGGGAGTATTTATGCTCGATAGTGGGTTCATGCCTCCATTGAATCTGGGACAGTGACAGAAAGTTCTAAGGTTGTGGATGTGCTGTTGCCACTAGGGATAAAACATTGATGCTATGTCTAAGGATGTAGTTGTTGATTACATTACGCACCATACTTAATGCAATTGTCTGTTGCTTTGCAACTTAATACTGGAGGGGGTTCGGATGATAACCTCGAAGGTGGACTTTTTAGGCATAGATGCGGTTGGATGGCGGTCTATGTACTTTGTCGTAATGCCCAATTAAATCTCACTATATTTATCATATCATGTATATGCATTGTTATGCCTTTCTCTATTTGTCAATTGCCCGACTGTAATTTGTTCACCCAACATGCTTTATCTTATGGGAGAGACACCTCTAGTGAACTCGTGGACCCCGGTCCTATTCTTTACATAGCATACAATCTATCTGCAATTGTGTTTACTGTTTTCTTTGCAAACATCTTCCACTCGATACGTTTAATCCTTTGTTACAGCAAGCCGGTGAGATTGACAACCTCACTTGTTTCGTTGGGACAAAGTACTTGGGTTGTGTTGTGCAGGTTCCGCGTTGGCGCCGGAATCCCTGGTGTTGCGCCGCATCACATTTCGCGACCATCAACCTTCAACGTGCTTCTTGGCTCCTACTCGGTTCGATTAAACCTTGGTTTCATACGAGGGAAACTTGCTTCTATACGCATCATACCTTCCACTTGGGGTTCCCAACGGACGTGTGCATCTACGCGTATCAAGCATAAATTTACGGCGCCGTTGCCGGGGAGATCAAGACACGCTGCAAGGGGAGTCTCCACTTCTCAATCTCTTTACTTTGCTTTTGTCTTGCTTTATTTTATTTACTACTTTGTTTGCTGCACCTAAACAAAACACAAAAAAATTAGTTGCTAGTTTTACTTTATTTACTGTCTTGCTCTCTATATCAAAAACACAAAAAAATTAGTTACTTGTCTTTACTTTGTTTGCCTAGTTTACTTTTTGCTTATTGCATCATGTTTCCTTTTAATTTCACCACAAAAGACATACCGGTAGGACGTGGGTCCATAGTCGGGAGAAATAATATAGAAGAATTTTTCAATCATGTTAGTATTATCGAAGATTTTGAAGATAGACACTTGGTAGAACTTGCTCCTACCTATGAAATTGCTGCTGCTGCTTTAGTTAGCATGTTGGAAACTAAATTTGTTAATCTCAATCCTATAATCCAACACATGTTTCTTACACTTGGTGATATGGAAGAAGGGGAAAAGAAAGATTTTGTTTTAGAAACCCTTCTTAGAGAATTTGGTGGTCTAGCAAGAGAGGCTAGAAAGGTTTTTGCTAAGTTTAATATGCTAGGTTCTCATACCAATTTTATTGGTCTCCTTGAAAAAATGGACATGGATAGAATAATGTACACTAATAACATTAATAATGGAGGGGAAATCAAAGCATCAATACCATGTAAACTCCTAGCTATGAATGATGCGCTAGAAAATAACTATGCTTGGCTTGTTCCTGAAAACTTGTTCGATGAGAATAGCCAGCCTAAGACTAATGAAAAGGGAGACGCTAAAACTTATATATCAAATATACTATGCTTGGTTGAGAAAACTCCCAACACCCCTGGTAATGATGTTGATGCCTCATCTCTCGATGTTACTTGATTTGCACTTTCCGCGCCTAGCCGAAAGGCGTTAAAGAAAAGCGCTTATGGGAGACAACCCATGTTTTTACCTACAGCAATTTTTTGTTTTGTTGAGTCTTGGAAGTTGTTTACTACTGTAGCAACCTCTCCTTATCATGTTTTTGTGCCAAGTAAAGTTTCTATGTCAAAGTTGATGTTATATTTGGGATTGCTGCGCAGAAACAGCATTGCTGTCTGTCACGAATCTGGGCACAATTCTCTGTAGAAAATTCGAAAAAATCTGCCAATTTACGAGCGTGATCCTCAGATATGTACGCAACTTTCATTAGTTTTGAGTTTTTCCATTTGAGCAAGTCTGGTGCCATCTCTAAATTCGTCTTTACGGACTGTTCTGTTTTTGACAGATTCTGCCTTTTATTTCGCATTGCCTCTTTTGCTATGTTGGATTTATTTCTTTGATCCACTAATGTCCAGTAGCATTATGCAATGTCCAGAAGTGAAAATAATGATTGTGTCACCTCTGAATGTGTGAATTATTAATTGTGCACTAACCCTCTAATGAGTTTGCTTGAAGTTTGGTGTGAAGGAAGTTTTCAAGGGTCAAGAGAGGAGAATGATATACTATGATCAAGAGGAGTGAAAGCTCTAAGCTTGGGGATGCCCCCGTGGTTCACCCCTGCATATTTTAAGAAGACTCAAGCGTCTAAGCTTGGGGATGCCCAAGGCATCCCCTTCTTCATCAACAACATCATCGGGTTCCTCCCCTGAAACTATATTTTTATTCAATCACATCTTGTGTTCTTTACTTGGAGCGTCGGTTTGTTTTCGTTTTTGTTTTTGTTTGAATAAGATGGATCCTAGCATTCACTTTGTGGGAGAGAGACACGCTCCGCTGTTGCATATGGACACATGTGTCCTTAGGCTTTACTCATAATGTTCAAGGCGAAGTTTCTTCTTCGTTAAATTGTTATATGGTTGGAATTGGAAAATGCTACATGTAGTAATTCTAAACTGTCTTGGATAATGTGATACTTGGTAATTGTTGTGCTCATGTTTAAGCTCTTGCATCATATGCTTTGCACCCATTAATGAAGAAATACATAGAGCTTGCTAAAATTTGATTTGCATATTTGGTTTCTCTAAGGTCTAGATAATATCTAGTATTGAGTTTTGAACAACAAGGAAGACAGTGTAGAGTCTTATAATGTTTACAATATGTCTTTTATGTGAGTCTTGCTGCACTTGTTCATCCTTGAGTTTGCTTCAAATAACCTTGCTAGCCTAAACCTTGTATCGAGAGGGAATACTTCTCATGCATCCAAAATCCTTGAGCCAACTACTATGCCATTTGTGTCCACCATACCTACCTACTACATGGTATTTCTCCGCCATTCCAAAGTAAATTGCTTGAGTGCTACCTTTAAAATTCCATCATTCACCTTTGCAATATATAGCTCATGGGACAAAATAGCCTTAAAAACTATCGTAGTATTGAATATGTACTTATGCACTTTATATTTTATTAAGTTGCTTGTTGCGCGATAACCATGCTTCGGGGAACGCCATCAACTATTGTTGAATATCATGTGAGTTGCTATGCATGTCCGTCTTGTCCGAAGGTCTATCATTTTAGTGGTTGGAGCATGCAAAATTGTTAGAGAAGAACATTGGGCCGCTAACTAAAGCCATGAACCATGGTGGAAGTTTCAGTTTTGGACATATATCCTCAATCTCATATGAGAACAATAATCATTGCTACATGCTTATGCATTTAAGAGGAGTCCATTATCTCGTTGTCCATGTTGTCCCGGTATGGATGTCTAAGTTGAGAATAATCAAAAGCGAGAAATCCGAAATGCGAGCATTCTCCTTAGACCTTTGTACAAAGCGGCATGGAGGTACCCCTTTGTGACACTTGGTTGAAACATGGCATGCGAAGATCCGGTAGTCCAAGTTAAGTAGGACGAGGTGCGGGCACTATTAGTATACTATGCATGAGGCTTGCAACTTGTAAGATATAATTTTCATAACTCATATGCTTTATTACTACCGTTGACAAAATTGTTTCATGTTTTCAAAATAAAAGCTCTAGCACAAATACAAGCAATCGATGCTTTCCTCTTGAAGGACCTTTCTTTTACTTTTATTGTTGAGTCGAGTTTACCTATCTCCTTCCACCTTAAGAAGCAAACACTTGTGTGAACTGTGCATTGATTCCTACATATTTGCATATTGCACTTGTTATATTACTTTATGTTGACAATATCCATGAGATATACATGTTATAAGTTGAAAGCAACCGCTGAAACTTAATCTTCCTATGTGTTGCTTCAACACCTTTACTTTGATTTATTGCTTTATGAGTTAACTCTTATGCAAGACTTATTGATGCTTGTCTTGAAGTACTATTCATGAAAAGTCTTTGCTTTATGATTCAGTTGTTTACTCATGTCATTACCTTTGCTTTGATCGCTGCATTCATTACATATGTTTACAAATAGTATGATCAAGATTATGATGGCATGTCACTTCAGAAATTATCTTTGTTATCGTTTTACTCGCTCGGGACGAGCAGAACTAAGCTTGGGGATGCTGATACGTCTCCAACGTATCGATAATTTCTTATGTTCCATGCTACTTTATTGATGATACCTACATGTTTTATGCACATTATATGCCATATTTATGCATTTTCTGGAACTAACCTATTAACAAGATGCCGAAGAGCCAGTTGCTTTGTTTTCGCTGTTTTTGGTTTCGAAATCCTAGTAAAGAAATATTCTCGGAATTGGACGAAACTTTCGCCCAGGGTCCTATTTTTGCACGAAGCTTCCAGAAGACCGAAGACCTAACGAAGTGGGGCCACGAGGCGGCCAGGAGGGAGGCCGGCGCGGCCCGGGCCCCGGCCGCGCCGACCTACCTCCTGGGCCCCTCGTGTGGCCCCCCGCGTTGACCCTCCGCCTACTTAAAGCTTTCGTCGCGAAACCCCCAGCATCGAGAGCCACGATACGGAAAACCTTACAGAGACGCCGCCGCCGCGAATCCCATCTCGGGGGATTCGGAGATCGCCTCCGGCACCCTGCCGGAGAGGGGATTCATCTCCCGGAGGACTCTACACCGCCATGGTCGCCTCCGGAGTGATGAGTGAGTAGTTCACCCCTGGACCATGGGTCCATAGCAGTAGCTAGATGGTCGTCTTCTCCTTGTTGTGCTTCATTGTTAGATCTTGTGAGCTGCCTAACATGATCAAGATCATCTATCTCGTAATTCTATATGTTGTGTTTGTCGGGATCCGATGGATAGAGAGTACTATGATTATGGTGATTATCAATCTATTGTTCATGTGTTGTTTATGATCTTGCATGCTCTCCGTTACTAGTAGAGGCTCCGGCCAAGTTTTTACTCTTAACTCCAAGAGGGAGTATTTATGCTCGATAGTGGGTTCATGCCTCCATTGAATGCGGGACGAGTGATGGAAAGTTCTAAGGTTGTGGATGTGCTTGTTGCCACTAGGGATAAAACATTGATGCTATGTCTAAGGATGTAGTTGTTGATTACATTACGCACCATACTTAATGCAATTGTCCGTTGCTTTGCAACTTAATACTCGGAGGGGTTCGGATGATAACCCGAAGGTGGACTTTTTAGGCATAGATGCGGTTGGATGGCGGTCTATGTACTTTGTCGTAATGCCCAATTAAATCTCACTATATTTATCATATCATGTATATGCATTGTTATGCCTTTCTCTATTTGTCAATTGCCCGACTGTAATTTGTTCACCCAACATGCTTTATCTTATGGGAGAGACACCTCTAGTGAACTCGTGGACCCCGGTCCTATTCTTTACATAGCATACAATCTACTGCAATTGTGTTTACTTGTTTTCTTTGCAAACATCTTCCACTCGATACGTTTAATCCTTTGTTACAGCAAGCCGGTGAGATTGACAACCTCATCGTTTCGTTGGGACAAAGTACTTGGGTTGTGTTGTGCGGGTTCCGCGTTGGCGCCGGAATCCCGGTGTTGCGCCGCATCACATTTCGCGACCATCAACCTTCAACGTGCTTCTTGGCTCCTACTGGTTCGATTAAACCTTGGTTTCATACTGAGGGAAACTTGCTTCTATACGCATCATACCTTCCACTTGGGGTTCCCAACGGACGTGTGCATCTACGCGTATCATACATCTACACGCATCAAGCATATTTTTTCTGGCGCCGTTGCCGGGGAGATCAAGACACGCTGCAAGGGGAGTCTCCACTTCCAATCTCTTTACTTTGTTTTTGTCTTGCTTTATTTTATTTACTACTTTGTTTGCTGCACTTAAACAAAACACAAAAAAATTAGTTGCTAGCTTTACTTTATTTACTGTCTTGTTCTCTATATCAAAAACACAAAAAAATAGTTACTTGTCTTTACTTTACTTGTTTAGTTTACTTTTCGTTTACTTCATCATGTTTCCTCCTAAGTACGCTCTAATAGACATACCGGTAGGCCGAGGGTCTATAATTGGAAGAGATAATATAGAAGATTTTTTCACTCATGTTAGTATAGCTGAAGATTTTGAAGATAGACACTTGGTAGAACTTGCTCCTACTTATGAAATTGCTCGTTGCTTCTCTAGTACACATGTTGGAAATTAAATTTGTTAATCTTAATCCTATAATTCAGCATATGTTTCTTACACTCTCTGATATGGAGGAAGGAGAAAAGAAAGATTTTGTCTTAGAAACTCTTCTAAAAGAATTTGGTGGTGTAGCAAGAGAGGCTGGAAAAGTCTTTACTAAATATAAAATGCTTGGTTCTTACACCAACTTTGCTAGTACCCTTAAAAAGATGGATATGGATAGAATTAAGTATACTAATAATGTTAATGATGGTAGAGAAATTAAGGCGCCAATACCTAGTAAGCTCCTAGGGATGTATGAAGCTTTGGAAAATAACTATGCTTGGCTTGTTCCTGAAAATTTGTTTGATGAGAATAGCAAACCTAAGAGTAATGAAATGGGGGCCTATGAAACTTAAATAGATAAGATAACATGCATTGTGGAAGAAACTTCCCACGCCCCTGGATATAATGTTGATGCTCCATCTCTTGAAAATACGTGATTTGCACTTTCTGCGCCTAGCTGAAAGGCGTTAAAGAAAAGCACTTCTTGGGAGATAACCCATGTTTTATTTTATTTAGTGTATTGTTGAGTCTTGGAAGTTGTTTACTACTGTAGCAACCTCTCCTTATCATGTTTTTGTGCCAAGTAAAGTTTTTATGCTAAAGTTGATGCTATATTTGGGATCGCTGCGCAGAAACAGCATTGCTGTCTGTCACGAATTCTCGCAGAAGTCTCTGTAAAAAAATCGAAAAAATCTGCAAATTTACGAGCATGATCCTCAGATATGTACGCAACTTTCATTAGTTTTGAATTTTTCCATTTGAGCAAGTTAAGTGCCCCTTCCAGATGCATCTTTACGGACTGTTCTGTTTTTGACAGATTCTATCTTTTATTTCGCATTGCCGCTTTTGCTATGTTGAATGAGTTTCTTTGTTCCATTAACTTTCAGAAGCTTTGTGAAATGTCCAGAAGTGTTAAGAATGATTGTGTCACCTCTGAATATGTGAATTTTTGGTTATGCACTAACCCTCTAATGAGTTTGCTTGGAGTTTGTGTGAAGGAAGTTTTCAAGGGTCAAGAGAAGAGGATGATATACTATGATCAAGAAGAGTGAAAGGTCTAAGCTTGGGGATGCCCCGGTGGTTCATCCCTGCATATTTTAAAAAGACTCAAGCATCTAAGCTTGGGGATGCCCAAGGCATCCCCTTCTTCATCGACAACATTATCAGGTCACTTCTAGTGAAACTATATTTTTATTCCGTCACATTCCTATGTTCTTTACTTGGAGCGTCGGTTTGTTTTTATTTTTGTTTTGTTTTGAATAAAGTTGGATCCCGGCATTCTTATATTGGAGATATTACGCTCCGCTTTTTCATATGGAACACTTGTGTTCTTAATTGTGCTTTAATGTTCATGGCGAAAGCTTATTGCTTCGTTAGATTGCTATTTGGTTGGAATTGAAAAATGCTGCATATGGTTTGGTAAATTTGGCAATTGTTTGAGCTCTCATAGATCATGTTTAAGCTCTTGCATCATGTAGTTTAATCTATTAATGAAGAACTACCGTAGAGCTTGTTTAATTTGGTTTGCATAATTGTTCTCTCTAAGTCTAGATATTTTCGGGTAAAGTGTTTGAACAACAAGGAAGACAGCGTAGAGCCTTATAATGCTTGCGATATGTTCTTGTGTGAGTTTTGCTGTACCTGTTCATACTTGTGTTTGCTTCAAACAACCTTGCTAGCCCAAACCTTGTACTGAGAGGAAATGCTTCTCGTGCATCCAAACACCTTGAGCCAAATCCCATGCCATTTGTGTCCAGCATATCTACCTACTATGTGGTATTTTTCTGCCATTCCAAAGTAAATTACTTGAGTGCTACCTTTAAAATTTCATTCCTCTACCTTTACAATATATAGCTCATGGGACAAATAGCTTAAAAACTATTGTGGTGATGAATATGTAGTTATGTGTCTTAATTCTTATAAGTTGCTTGTTGAGCGGTAACCATGTTTTACGGGGACGCCATCAACTTTATCTTTGTTGGATATCATGTGAGATGCTATGCATGGTCGTCTTGTCTGAAGTAAGTGGACTTCATGATCAAATGGTTTGAGTATGCATATGTTAGAGAAGAACATTGGGCCGCTAACTAAAGCCATGTATCATGGTGGAAGTTTCAGTTTGGACATACAACCTCAATCTCTTATGAGAATATTAAGCTGTTGTTGAATGCTTAAGCATTAAAAAGAGGAGTCCATTATCTCGTTGTCTATGTTGTCCCGGTATGGATGTCTAAGTTGAGAATAATCAAAAGCGAGAAATCCAATGCGTGCTTTCTCCTTAGACACTTGTACATGCGGCATAGAGGTACCCCTTTGTGACACTTGGTTGAAACATATGTTAGGCGATGAGAATCCGTGTTTCCGAGCTAAGTAGGACAAGGTGCGAGCACTATTAGTACTCTATGCATGAGACATGCAACTTGTAGGAAGTATTATGCATAGCACATATGAATTATTACTACCGTTGACAAAATTGTTTCTATGTTTTCAAATAAAAGCTCTAGCACAAAAATAGTAATCCATGCTTCCCTCTGTGAAGGGCCATTCTTTTACTTTATTGTTTAGTCAGTTTACCTACTTCTTTCTATCTTAGAAGCAAACACTTGTGTTAACTGTGTGCATTGATTCTTACATGTTTACTTATTGCACCTGTTATATTACTCTATGTTGACAAATATCCATGAGATATACATGTTACAAGTTGAAAGCATTTGCTGAAACTTAATCATCCTTTGTGTTGCTTCCATGCATTCTACTTTGAATTTATTGCTTATGAGTTAGCTCTTATGCAACTCTTATTGATACTTGTCTTGAAAATACTATTCATGAAAAGTTTTGCTATATGATTCATTTGTTTAGTCATTATCTTTGTTAGCAATCTTTTGTTCAGATCACTCCATTCATCTCATATGCTTTACAATAATGTTGATCAAGATTATGTTGGTAGCATGTCACTTCAGAAATTATTTGTGTTATCGTTTACCTACTCGAGGACGAGTAGGAACTAAGAGGGATTGAAGCTAATCCCGAAAAAATACAGGCCATCGTAACTATGAGGAAGCCAACAAAGTTGAAAGAAATACAACAGTTGATGGGGCGAGTCACAGCTTTAAGCAGATTCGTCGCCAGGCTAGGAGTAAAAGCGCTGCCGTTCTATGGACTAATCAAACAGGGGGAGAAGTTTCAATGGAACGAGGAAGCAGACAGAGCTTTCGAGAATCTCAAGCGCTCAATTTCGACACCACCAATCCTGGTGACGCCTAAAGAAAAGGAACCTCTCCTCCTATACATTGCAGCCACGCCTCAGGTGGTCAGCACGGCTCTAGTAGTCGAGAGAGAGGAAGAAGGAAAGCTCCATGGAGTACAGAGGCCAGTATATTTCATCAGTGAAGTACTGTCACCTTCAAAACAACGGTACCCCCAATATCAGAAGCTAGCGTATGGAGTATTTACGACAGCAAGAAAATTGCGACACTATTTTTCGACGCACCCGATAATAGTGGTCAACGAAGCTCCT
Source organism: Lolium rigidum (assembly GCF_022539505.1). NCBI lineage: Eukaryota > Viridiplantae > Streptophyta > Magnoliopsida > Poales > Poaceae > Lolium > Lolium rigidum. The sequence continues at coordinate 279,160,992 of NC_061513.1, forward strand.
CTGTCAAATATATTGAATAACCCAGAAGCTACGGGTCGTGTCTCCCTTTGGGGCATAGAGATCTCCCCTCGGGACATCACGTATGAAAAAAGAAAGGCAATAAAATCGCAGGTTTTTACCGGATTTCATTGCAGAGTGGATGGAGCTACAAAACACAGGGCCTCCAGATTTATCGAGAACCTAGACTATGAACTTTGACGGGTCCAAAAGGTTAGAAGGCGCTGGAGCAGGCGTGATACTAGTATCACCTGAAGGCGACAAGTTGAAGTATGTCCTACGGATGACGTTCCCAAACGCATCTAACAATGAAGCAGAATACGAAGCTCTCATACATGGGATGAAGATGGCGAAAGCTTGCGGTGCAACCCGACTGAAAATCTTCGGCGACTCACAGTTGGTGGCACAACAAGTTATGAATCAATGTGACGCAGTCAACGAGAGTATGATAGCATACAAGGAGATGTATAACGAGTTGGAAAAACTGTTTGATGGATGCGAGGTAAACCACATCAGCAGGTTGAGCAATGATGAAGCCGATGTTCTTGCAAACATCGGGTCACAATGTCTCGCGATTCCTCCAGGCGTGTTTTGGGAAGAAATAAGCGAGAGATCAACAAAGCCAATGAAAACGAAGAAGAAGGAGAAGGAAGAGAAACCTTCGAGTGCCACCAAAGAATCATTGGAAGAAGAAGAGGAACAGGAGCTAGTCATGATGGTGCAAATTCCATGGATGCAGACATACATATCATACATCCTAAGGAAAACAATACCCGACGATCCAGTTGAAGCAAGGCGAATAATTAGACGATCTAAAGCTTTTAGTGTGGTAAAAGGGGAGTTGTACAAGCGAAGTATCTCGGGTGTGCTACAGAGATGTGTCACACCCAAAGAAGGAAGGATAATCCTGAAAGATGTACACGAAGGAATATGCGGGCATCATGCAAGCAGTCGAGCTATTGCGGCCAAAGTCTTCAGGGAAGGTTTCTATTGGTTAACAGCAATCGAGGACGCGAAGGAAATAGTGCGCACTTGCGACGCGTGCCAAAGATTCGCCACAAAACCTCACTCTCCAGCGGCGGAACTGATGCCAATCCCATTATCCTGGCCCTTTGCTCAATGGGGTCTCGATATGGTGGGAAAACTACACAAAGCTTCGCCAGGAGGATACGAGTATATGCTCGTGGCTGTCGACAAATTCACCAAGTGGATAGAAGCAAAGCCGATAAATTCACCGGACGGCGCGTCGGCAATCAAGTTTGTGAAAAGCATCATCTTTCGATTTGGAGTTCCTCACAACATTGTTACAGATAATGGCAGTAACTTTACGTCCAAGGAGTTCAAAGCATATTGTGCAGAAGTGGGCATCAAACTGAGTTTTGCGTCTGTCGCACACCCACAGACCAATGGTCAAGTCGAGAAAGCCAATGGCATCATCTGCAATGGTATTAAGAAACGCATGTTGGGACTATTGGAAAAAGCTAGGCATACTTGGCCGGAGGAGCTGTCAAGTGTGTTATGGAGTATTCGAACAACACCAAACACGGCGACGCAGGAGACGCCGTTTTTCCTGGTCCATGGAGCTGAAGCGGTATTGCCGATAGAAATATAACATGATGCTCCGAGAGTTACAGAATATGATGAAGAAACTTCGAGAAAAGCTTTGGAGGATGATGTCGACGCACTTGATGAAGCCCGAGATGAAGTCCTGTCACGAGTCGCCAAATATCAACAGGACCTGAAAAACTACCACAGTCGACGATTGCGACCAAGATCTTTTCAAGTTGGCGACTTGGTTTTGCGACTTAATCAAAAAAGTCATGAAAAACTCGAGTCACCGTGGCTTGGACCTTACATCGTCACAGAAGTAATCGAAGGAGGAGCAGACAGAATCAAAGACAAGAAGACGGGGATTGCCGAGCCAAATCCTTGGAACGTGGCGCAGCTCAGGCGTTTTTACGCTTAGATGCCGAAATATAGTCTCCTCTATAAACATACAATGTACTGAAACGCCCGCGAGTTTTCAGACGCACTCTTTTCCTTTTTCGGGGCACCGAGTGGGGCCGGGGAAGGTTTTTAATGAGGCGGGCTCGCGGTGCTGCAATATAATAAAGATAGTGGAATTATATATCTTTTCGACAGGCTCGGGGGCTTCCCCCTAGAAGATACAATATATATATATATACACAGTGTCGACAAATACAACTCGCAAAAAACATCTCGCCTTGGTATAAAGTACCTCGCCAAAATAAATATATGTCGACAAATAGCGGTCAACATAAAGCTCGGGGGCTCGTACCCGCAAAAATAGCACAGTATAATTTATTTTGCCTTGGGACAACCTCGCATTATAAAACGAAAATACTGCCATCAAAACGCCCGGGGGCTTGGCGCTGAAAATAAATATAGTGACTTTACAATACATACACAAGATACAATTCTCGAAACAACCTATCTTCAAGGGTTACCCAGTATATTGTCTACTGTCAACCGCTCATTATTTATAGCACGAGTGCTATGCTCAGCGTAGCTGCCCTTCACGAAGAATTCGGCGTCCATCCGAAGAAGTTCATCCATCATATCTTCGGCAACAGGGGTCACAACATCGTCATATTTGCTGAAGTTCTTCTTCCTCTTCGCCATCTTGGACAAGCACTTTGGAACAACTTGACCCACGTCTAATTTCGGGTAGCAGATTTTTATCATGATCATAGCAAACCTTGCGCCAGCAGCTAATTGGGCTCGCACAAAGCCGTGGATTCGAGGAGCATCCCGAAATTTGTCCATTAAAGCAGGAAGAGTCTCTGGCATCTTATTGCGAGGAAACATGGTGCCATAGACCAGAGATAAAGTCCTTGTACAGAAGCCGAGATAATCGCGAACCTGGAGTGCGCGATCCTGAAACCTGACAATCTGGCGAGTCCGTTCAGGCGTGCCCCAGAAATTTGAACCATGATCATGCGCAAGTTTGAGAAGTGCATTGGATCGAGCCTCAACACCCTCATCTTCAGTTGTAGCATCCAAGAAAGAACCTATTTTTGAAAGAATTAGCGGGCAATGAAGAGGCAAGCAAAAAAAAAAAAAAGCACGACAAAGAAAATGAAGCACACCTGCCATATCCAAGCTAGCATCTGTCAGCAGCTGGAGCATAAAATTCTCTCGAGACATAGCTGCAACAGCTTCAGCAATGGCGGAGTCCTTTTCAGCTATGGCATCCTGAGCTTGTTGGAGTGCAATTTTTTCCCTCTCGGAGGATTTCCGAGATTGTTCCATAAGCATAAGTGACTGTTTCTTCGTGGATTGCAGCTGTTGTCGAAGTTCTTCCAAATCCTGTGCTGAGTTTTTACTCGAAGAATCCTCAATAAATTCGACGGCGACAGGTGTTTTCTTCAAACGAGATGAAGGAAAAACCTCGGAGGGACCATGAGTTGAAGTATAGTTGTCAAAAATCAACTGAAAACAAAAGATTTCAACATCAATCACGGAACAAAGATAGATTTCATTCATTCTCAGAATATATACATGTCTATTACAAAAGAAGGACCTCTAGACAACCACTGAAGCAACCATCGCCAAGAACACTACGACGACAGTGCCAAAAGGGGAGACAAACTAAAAGGAAAAAGCAAAAGTGGTCTACTTGACCTTCGGCTTTGAAGAACTCGGAGCAGGTGCTGGCTTATATCCAAGAGTGGCGAGGATCTTCTTCGAATTGGGCTTCGCCGCTTTAATTAGCGACTGCCACTTCTTCATTTCGATCTTCCCCGCGTCGCCAACTTTCGACCAGTCGACTTGTTGTTGACTCTCTGCAATCAAAGCCATTGTACCTTCGACGCCAACCTTTAGTCCTTCTTGACGAAGTTGGAGTCCAAGGTCTTAATTGCCAGTGAAGCACTTGGCGAGATCAATGAAAACTGCGGGTTCCTCCTTTTTCTTGAAGAAATATGGGAAAAGCCGCGACAGGCCAGCCTCAGCTTCAGCTAGTCCGTTACGAGCTTCCGTACCATGGATTTCCAGGAGAGAAAGCGCGTCCAGAAGCTCGTCATCTTCAGGATTTTCCAGCTCGTACTCTTGGTGTGTTCTCCCTGCTTAAAGTATATAAAAAAAGAGGGTTATCAAAAGAAAAAAAAGGGGGGAGGCCAAAACACGACGCGAGAAAGCAGCAAGGGTGTGAAGACTTACTAACAAAACGTCGACTCTGCGTTTCCAGTCGACTGAGGATCTCTTCTTCTCGAGCAGAATGCTGAGCTACATTTTCTTCTAAAGCCTTTTTTGTGTCGTCGAGTATTTTTTGAAGATCCTCGACGGTTTTCGTGTGCGCACTCTCGCTTTGTTCTAACTCAATAGCGAGGGCGTCAGCACGTCTGTTGGCTTCTGCCAGTTTCTCTGCCAACATAAGACAGATAAGCATTGCAACACAAAATAGTGACAAGAGAAACTCGACAAGGAAAGCTGGACAGAGCAAGTAGGTACCTTCAAATTCGCCGGCATAATCGCGGTACCCGATAAATTGGGTACCGAAGCGGACGAGCTCTTTCATAAAAGGCTGAAGAGATTACCATGCAAAAAGGGTCAATATAGGAAGAAGAAAAAGTTGACATCAAGGAGAAAAAGAGGGAAATGCAAAACAAAAAAGTCAATACAGACTAAAAAAGAACAATTTACCTCTTCCATCAAAGGTGTCGAGGAACAACCAGCTAATATAGTTGGTTCCTTGGTTGATTCTACCCTGGCTCTCTTTGGGGAAGGAGCTCGGGGGCTTACAGCTGGTGTTGGATGTTCAGGGTTTTGTGGAGGAGGTGAAGTTTCGTCGCCATCAGGACGAGCTTCTGAGACAACTAAAGTACGAGACGTGCTCGTTCGAGCAGTCTCGTCAATAGGTGCATCTTCCTCTTCATCGTCACTGCAATAAATATAGCGACAGGATAAAATAGCAATTTCAAAAAAGCATCGACAAAGGAAAAAATACAGTACATAGCAATTTCAAAAACTTACGAGGTGACAAGGGCAGCATCGTAAAGATCCAAAGTTTCCTCCCCGGCATTGGGTGCAGTCTTTTCAGCACGGGAAGTATCAGCTTTGGAGGTGACAGAGTCGATAGCTTCATCCCTTTTCCTTTTGCCCTTTGGAGAAGCAGCAGGGAGAGATGAGCGTGTTGACGAAGTGACCTTTGTCTCATTCTCTTTTTCAAGAGAAGCCGCGGATTTCTGGGAACCCCCGACTCCACTTTCAGGACGAGAAGCACCCTGGTTGTCGTCGGTGACAACAGCCCGTTCTTCGACTTCCCCACCTTCGGGAAGGGGAGGAAGAGAAGATAAAACAAGATGACCCTATGGAATATAAAAATATCGACAGAACAGTTATATGTCGTCATCAATAAAATGGTCGACAGGAAAAATTTGCCAAGGCAAAATAGTAGTCGCAAAAATCAATTACCTCAGGAAGAGGATTGACGCTGCAAAATGGTCTAACTTTGCAAGAAGATGGAACGGTATATTTCTTGCTAAGCTTAGAGATTCTTCGGATCAGCTTCTCCAAGTCCTTTGCAGAAAGATCTGTGGAGAGCCTCTCGACGTCTTCATCACCAGCATACATCCAAAGAGGATTTTTTTCGAGCTTGCAGAGGCTGCACTCTAATCCTAAGGAAGTAGGCTGTGATTTGGATACCCGAAAGTTCCTTGCCACGGATACTCTGAAGTTCACGGATGCGAGTCATCAGCGCCTCTGTCGCCAATTTCTCTTCTTCGGTAGCTTCAGCATCCTAGGAACGGCGGCGAAGAATCTTGGTTTTTCCGTCGAAGGGGGCGATGTTGTACTCCATTGAATCAGAGCTTTCTTCATGCACATACAGCCACCTCTTGCGCCACCCTTGGACGGAATCAGGAAATTTGACGTCGAAGTAATCAACGTCAGAGCGAACACAGATAACGACGCCGCCAATATTATAGGCGACGCCGTGGGAGCCATTACGGCGGAGGCAGAAGATGCGCTTCCACAGAGCCCAATTAGGTTGGACTCCGAGGAAGCATTCGCACAATGTGATAAAAATCGACACGTGCAAGATAGAATTGGGCGTCAGCTGGTGAAGCTGAAGCCCATAAACAAAAAGAAGACCGCGAAGAAACTCGTGAATAGGAGGGGAAAGACCGCTGATGAGATGATCAACAAAACTAACCCGGTACTCCATTGGAGGAGATGGGTAGCTTTCCTCGTGGGGGAAGCGCAGTGCATCTTTCTTCTTGGTGAATCCCAACCTCTTCAGCAGGTTCATATCCTGGTTGGAGATCTTGGATCTCTCCCACTCCAGATCTTCGGTGGCCATTGGAGATTGTTGGAGCGCTGGGATGGCTGTGTCGCAAGGGTGATGATTCCCACTCGAAAGGAGTAGAACAGAACGAGCTCGGAGGAGCGCACGAAGCAATGGGCGCAATGGGGGATTTTTGGCAGAAGCGCAGATGGGCGGCGTGAGCGAAAGTGACAGAGGAAGAAGATGATGGAATTAAATAGAGGTGCGGTGAATCGACGCAACTGTTGGATAGAAAATTTGTGGCGCAGATGGATTACACGTGGACAAGGGGTAAAAATGGATTTTCACTGAGAAAAGAAATGACAGACGACACAGTGCGTGCGCCAGAAAAAGTGGAGGACGTGTGTCCCCCACTTGCACGACGTGTCAATCAGATGGGGAATTTGGACCCACAAGAGGAGCGGTTTTCGCATGTTTCCAATACAGAAATCGTGGCTATCATCAGCAATGACGTCATTGTGGTAAAAGAAAAACTCGACTCAGAAGCCGGGCGAGAATATCGACAACGCAAGATTATTTAGAGAGCCTTTGGTCAAATACAAGTTTTCGCCCAAATGCTCGGGGGCTACTTTGGAAAAATAGAAAACTTCGAATATGACAAGATAGCAATGGCGAGAGCCTATGACCAAATGCAAGCATTTGTTCATAGCCTCGGGGGCTACTCCCATCGGGAGCGCTGGTCGCGCACCTGATAGATATAAAAATATCGAGAAGGATTACAAATATAGCGGCAGAGGATATTAATCTGTGGAGCCTACACCCAAGCACAAGTTCTTGGCTGTAGCCTCGGGGGCTACTCCCATCGGGAACGTTGTTCGCGTGCCCGTTGAGTTTTGATCAAAATAAAGAAACAGAAATGAGTATATTCCGAGTTACACAGATAACTATACATATACTCCCATCGGGAAGACAAAATAAGTCATCAAATATGACTCGATAAAATGTGCTATTCCAACAGCCGAAAAGCACTCGACAATATATTATCAGAGCGCTATAAGTCGCGAATAAATCTCTGAATGCCGCAAAACTTTGCGAAGGTAAGACCCTAGCATCCGTTCGAGCGGCGTGGCACCGTCTCCGACGGCGGACTGCTCACTTTTTTCCGTATCAACGTACACGAAGAAAAATCCTAACGGACGCGTTAGGTACCCGATAAAATATGACCGGGACTCGACAGAATGGTAAAACCTTAAGCGGCACTCGTCGAAGTTTACACCAGTATCCCGAGATCATGTCCAGGGACGTGATCTTGAAGTAGGTTTTTGCGGATTGCCACTAGAGCAGTTAACTAGTACCTGATCCGTCAGATGAACTAGCCCCAACTACCGATATCCATGTCCAAAATAATATTTACATATCGAAAGATTATGTAATGAGTACAATTGGAGATTTTCCCTGATTCTTCGATTCAAGAAAAATCTCGGGGGCTAATGACATAGGCATCCCCAATGGGCCTGCCAAAGATGGTACCCGGGGTTTACTGAAGGCCCAGGACTCGAAGAATAAGAAGATTCGGAAGCTCATTTAGTGTTAAGGAAAGATAGATTGTATTAGGAAAGATAGAGATTTGTAATCTTACGGGTTAGGTACGAAACCCTCCCGAACTCTGTAACTTGTGTATTACGAAACCCTCGGCTCCACCCTCTATATAAGGGGGAGTCGAGGGACGAAGAAAGGATCGAATCTATTGTCAATAGAACCCTAGTTTTCATAATCAGCGAGTACTTTTCAGCTGAAACCTTCGAGATCTAATTGCCCTCTACTTCCAGCAAAACCCTAGTCTACAATCTGTAGGCATTGACAAATTAATCCTTTGTCACTAGTAGCGATACAAAACTCATCATATGGATCTCAATCATACAAAGCAATTCACGAGATCATTGTATTGGAGTACAGAGAGAGAGATTAACCACATAGCTACGGGTAGAGCCCTCAGCCCCGGGGGAGAACTACTCCCTCCTCATCATGGGAGACAGCAGCGTTGATGGAGATGGCGGTGGTGTCGATGGAGAAGCCTTCCGGGGGCACTTCCCCGTCCCGGCGGCGTGCCGGAACAGAGACTCCTGTCCCCCAGATCTTGGCTTCGCGATGGCGGCGGCTCTGGAACTTTTCTCGTACCGTGGCTTATATTTTTAGGGTTTTCGATGCAGGGGCTTTATATAGGCGAAGGGGCAGCCTCGGAGGGGACCTGGGGCCACCAGACCATAGGGGGGCGTGCCCAGGCCCCTGGCCGCGCCGCCTGGTGGTGTGGCCCCCTGGCTCGTCTCCGACTCTTCTTTGATGTTCTGGAAGCTCCCGGGAAAACTAAGATCTTGGGCGTTGATTTCGTCCAATTCCGAGAATATTTCCTTACTATGATTTCTGAAACCAAAAACGACGAGAAAACGAGAACCGACACTTCGGCATCTCGTCAATAGGTTAGTTCCGGAAAACGCATCAAAACGATATAAAGTGTGAACAAAACATGTAGGTATTGTCATAAAACAAGCATGGAACATCGAAATTATAGATACGTTGGAGACGTATCAGCATCCCCAAGCTTAGTTCCTACTCGCCCTCGAGTAGGTAAACGATAACAACAAATAATTTCGAAGTGACATGCTACCATCATAATCTTGATCAACATTATTGTAAAGCATATGACATGAATGGAGTGATTCAAAGCAATGATCTATAGTTTGACAAATAGATGACATATAGCAAAACTTTTCATGAATAGTACTTTCAAGACAAGCATCAAAAAGTCTTGCATAAGAGTTAACTCATAAAGCAATAAATTCAAAGTAAAGGCATCGAAGCAACACAAAGGAAGATATAAGTTTCAGCAGTTGCTTTCAACTTTCAACATGCATATCTCATGGATAATTGTCAACACAGAGTAATATGATGAATGCAAATAAGCAAGTATGTAAGAATCAATGCACAGCTGACACAAGTGTTTGCTTCTAAGATGGAAGGAAGTAGGTAAACTGACTCAACATAAAGTAAAAGATAAGCCCTTCGCAGAGGGAAGCAGGGATTAAATCATGTGCTAGAGCTTTTCAAGTTTTGAAATCATATAGAGAGCATAAAAGTAAAATTTTGAGAGGTGTTTGTTGTTGTCAACGAATGGTAATGGGTACTCTAACTACCTTATCAACCGGACTTTCAAGAGCGGCTCCCATGAAGGATGTTATCTCTACCAGCAAGGTAGATCATCCCTCTTCTCTTTTGTTTACACATGTACTTTAGTTTTATTTATTAGATGACACTCCTCCCAACCTTTTGCTTACACAAGCCATGGCTAACCAAATCCTGGGGTGCCTTCCAACATTCACATACCATGGAGGAGTGTCTATTTGCAAATTTAAGTTGCTTACTGATAAATCAGAGCAAAACATGTGAAGAGAATTATTAATGCAAGTTAATTAATTGGGGATGGGAACCCCATTGCCAGCTCCTTTTGCAAAATTATTGGATAAGCGGATGAGCCACTAGTCCATTGTGAAAGTCTGTCAGAAGTAAATGACAAGATTGAAAGATAAAACACCACATACTTCCTCATGAGCTATAAAACATTGACACAAATAAGAGATAATAGCTTTTCAATTGTTTAAAGGTAGCACATGAAGCATTTACTTGGAATGGCAGAAAAATACCACATAGTAGGTAGATATGGTGGACACAAATGGCATGGGTTTTGGCTCAAGGTGTTTGGATGCACAAGAAGCATTTCCTCTCAGTACAAGGCTTTGGCTAGCAAGGTTGTTTGAAGCAAACACAAGTATAAACCGGTACAACAAAAATTACATAAGAACATATTGCAAGCATTATAAGACTCTACACTGTCTTCCTTGTTGCTCAAACACTCTTACCAGAAAATATCTAGACCTTAGAGAGACCAATCATGCAAACCAAATTTCAACAAGCTCTACGGTAGTTCTCCACTACTAGATTTAACTACATGATGCAAGAGCTTAAACATGATTTATAAGAGCTCAAAACAATTACCAAGTATCAAATTATTCAAGACCATATGAAGCATTTTCTGATTCCAACCAAATAGCAACAAGTGAAGCGATCAACTTTCGCCCTTGAACATTAAAAGCAAAAATGAAGAACACTAGTGTTCATATGAAAAAGCGGAGCGTGTCTCTCTCCCACACATGAGCATGAATTTATTCAGAGAATGAAAATAACAAAACGAAAATAAAAGCACGCAGACGCTCCAAGTAAAGTACATAAGATGTGATGGAATAAAAATATAGTTTCACTAGAAGTGACCTGATAATGTTGTCGATGAAGAAGGGGATGCCTTGGGCATCCCCAAGCTTAGATTCTTGAGTCTTCTTAAAATATGCAGGTATGAACCACCGGGGCATCCCCAAGCTTAGACCTTTCACTCTTCTTGATCATAGTATATCATCCTCTTCTATTGACCCTTGAAAACTTCCTCCACACCAAACTTCAAGCAAACTCATTAGAGGGTTAGTGCATAATAAAAATTCACATGTTAAGAGGTGACACAATCATTATTAACACTTCTGGACATTGCACAAAGCTTCTGAAAGTTAATGGAACAAAGAAACTCATTCAACATAGCAAAAGCGGCAATGCGAAATAAAAGGCAGAATCTGTCAAAAACAGAAAAGTCCGTAAAGACGAATTTTGCAGGGGCACTTAACTTGCTCAAACGGGAAAACTCAAAACTAATGAAAGTTGCGTACATATCTGAGGATCACACACGTAAATTTGCAGATTTTTCTGAGTTACCTACAGAGACTTCGCGCAAATTCGTGACTAGACAGCAAATCTGTTTCTGCGCAGTAATCCAAATCTAGTATCAACTTTACCATAGAGATTTTACTTGGCACAAAAACATGATAAGGAGAGGTTGCTACAGTAGTAAACAACTTCCAAGACTCAACAAAACAAAAATTTCTGTAGTAAAATAAACACATGGGTTATCTCCCAAGAAGTTCTTTCTTTATAGCCATTAAGATGGGCTCAGTAATTTTAATGATACTCTCGCAAGAAAGAAGAGTTGAAACAAAAGAGAACATCAAAAAGCAAATTTAAAACACATTTAAGCCTAACCCACTTCCTATGAAAAGGAATCTTGTACACAAATAAATTCATGAAGAACAAAGTGACAAGCATAGGAAGGCAACACAAGCGCAATTTCAAGATTCTCAACATAAAGAGGGGAAACTTAATATTATTAAGATGCATATAACCATGTTTCCCTCTCTCATAATAACTTTCAGTAGCATCATGAACAAACTCAACAATATAACTATCACATAAAACATTCTTGTCATGAGCCACATGCATAAAATTATTACTCTCCACATAAGCATAATCAATTTTATTAGTTGTAGTGGGAGCAAATTCAACAAAGTAGCTATCATTATCATTCTCATCAAGTGTAGGAGGCATAGTATAATCATAATAAAATTTACTCTCCATAGTAGGCGGCACCAAAAGACCACTATCATTATAATCATCATAAATAGGAGGCAAAGTATCATCAAAGAAAATTTTCTCCTCAATGCTTAGGGGACTAAAAATGTCATGCTCATCAAAACCAGCTTCCCCAAGCTTAGAATTTTCCATATCATTAGCAACAATGGTGTTCAAAGCCTTCATACTAATATCATTTCTACTAGCATGCAAATTAGATTTCCATAGGTTTTTTAATTTTCGCAGCAAACAATCCATGTCTTAACTCAGGAAATAGAATAAGAAGCTCACTGTTGCTTTCCATTATGCCTAACTAGTGTAAACAAGAAACCAAAAGATGCAATTGCAGGATCTAAAGGAAATAGCTTCGAGCACTTACAACGGCAACGGAAAATAACTTAGTTACATGGGACCGGAGTATGAGTGCCTTTTACCTTTCCTCCCCGGCAACGGCGCCGTAAAATAGCTTGATGTCTACTCACGCTTCTTTTCCCGTAGACGGTGTTGGGCCTCCAAGAGCAGAGGTTTGTAGAACGAGCAGCAAGTTTTCCCTTAAGTGGATCACCCAAGGTTTATCGAACTCGGGGAGGAAGAGGTCAAAGATATCCCTCTCAAGCAACCCCGCAATCACGATACAAGAAGTCTCTTGTGTCCCCAACACACCTAATACACTTGTCAGATGTATAGGTGCACTAGTTCGGCGAAGAGATAGTGAAATACAAGTAGTATGGATGTATATGAGTGGTAATAGCAATCTGAATAAAATATGGCAGCGAGTAAACATGAACAGAACAGTAAATAAGCGATGTTTGCAGTATTGGAAACAGGGCCTAGGGATCATACTTTCACTAGTGGACACTCTCAACATTGATCGCATAGTAAATAATAACTTCTCTCATTTGTGCTACATACACTCTTTTGTTGGATGACAAACACCAGTCGTTGTGTTGGGCTAGAAGAGCTCCCTCAAGCCGGAGTTAACAAGCGCCACAACATTCAGCATTCATATTTAAGTAACCTTAGAGCATAATAGATCTTTGCAAAATAAACCGAGTACTAACATAGCATACACACTGTCACCATTACACTATGAAAGGGGGAATAGATCACATCAATACTATCATAGCGATAATTAACTCCATAACCTACAAGACATTATGATCATACTCTACGACAAGAACCACACGATGCACACACTGTCACCTTTACACCATGCAGGAGGAATAGACTACTTTAATAACATCACATGAGTAGCACATAGACTAGTAGCGATACAAAACTCATCATATGGATCTCAATCATACAAAGCAATTCACGAGATCATTGTATTGGAGTACAGAGAGAGAGATTAACCACATAGCTACGGGTAGAGCCCTCAGCCCCGGGGGATAACTACTCCCTCCTCATCATGGGAGACAACAGCGTTGATGGAGATGGCGGTGGTGTCGATGGAGAAGCCTTCCGGGGGCACTTCCGTCCCGGCGGCGTGCCGGAACAGAGACTCCTGTCCCCGCATCTTGGCTTCGCGATGGCGGCGGCTCCGGAACTTTTCTCGTACCGTGGCTTATATTTTTAGGGTTTTCGATGCGGGGGCTTTATATAGGCGAAGGGGCAGCCTCGGAGGGGGCCCGGGGCCACCGTACCATAGGGGGCGCGCCCGTGCCCTCGGCCGTGCCGCCCGGTGGTGTGGCCCCCCGGCTCGTCTCCGACTCTTCTTTGATGTTCGGAAGCTCCCGGGAAAAATAAGATCTTGGGCGTTGATTTCGTCCAATTCCGAGAATATTTCCTTACTAGGATTTCTGAAACCAAAAACAACAGAAAACAGGAACTGGCACTTCGGCATCTCGTCAATAGGTTAGTTCCGGAAAACGCATCAAAACGATATAAAGTGTGAACAAAACATGTAGGTATTGTCATAAAACAAGCATGGAACATCAGAAACACTTGCGCACATGCCTTGATCAAAATATCTTTCCCAGCTTTTGATATCATCCTCTCCTTCCATCCTTGTATCCTTTTCCAAACTCTATCTCTTATGTATTCAAAAGTTTTTGTTTGAGACCTCCCCACATATACCGGCAGACACAAGTACTTCTTTGTCTTTGCATCTTCACTTAAATTTAATTCTTCCAACACCTCCTTTATCCTGCCACTATTAGTATTTTTGTTGAACATAACCGAGGACTTATCAAAGTTGATAGTTTGACCCGAGCAAACCTCGTAAAGTTGTAGGATATTTTGCAGAGTTCTGGCACTCGCACTTGATGCTTTCATAAGTACCAAGGAGTCGTCTGCAAACAAAATATGGTTAATACTTGGGGCATTTGCACAAACTTTGATTCCTTCTAGCCTTCCATCCGCCTCAACTTTATTCAATAAGGCCGAGAACCCCTCGGCGCAAAGCAAGAACAAGTAAGGGGAGAGGCGGTCTCCTTGCCGCATCCCCCTCTATGGTATTAGCACATATGTATAATCCCCATTTACTTTGAGCTGGTATTTTACTGTCGTGACACAAACTGAATCCATTGTTCACGAAATCCCATCCTCCTCCTCATCTTTTCCAGGAAACCCCACTCTACTATGTCATAGGCTTTACTCATGTCAAGCTTGACAGCCGCATACCCTTCTCGACCACTTCTCTTCGTCTTCATATAGTGGGTGCATTCATACGAAAGAAGTATATTGCTCGTGATAAGTCTCCCTGAAAAAAATGCGCTCTGATTCGGTGCTATGATTTCTGGCAAAATCTTCTTCAACCTATTTGTAAGGACCTTAGAGACCAACTTATAAATAACACTACAAAGGCTTCGCATGTCCTTCATACTCTCTGGATTTTTGATCTTGGGAATAGTCACAACACACGTTTCATTCCACGCCTTCGACATTGGACCTCCATTCAAAACAGCAAGCACTTCAAGTACTACTTTGTCGCCAATATTCTCCCAGAACCTCTTGTAGAAGACTGAGGGCATACCATCAGGACCGGGTGCTTTTAGGTTGCCAATACTATCCAAAGCGGTTTTCACCTCTTCTTCACTGAACTCATTGCATAGCAAGTCATTCATTTGCTTATTCACTTCAGGATCAACATGAACCAAAAGTTCCTCCGCTCGAGCACCTGCGCTAGAGGTAAAAATATTTAAAAAATAGTTAGTAACCACCTCTTTCATGGCCCCCTCCTCCACCACACTCCCATCTTCCTTCTTCAATTTTGTAATTCGGTTTCTTTTCTTCCTCTCCGATGTCACCGTATGGAAATACTTCGTGTCTCGATCACCCCCTTTCATCCAATCCACATGAGCTCGTTGCCTCCAATAAGTTTCTTTTTGGCCTTCTAACCGTTGTAGTTTAAAACAGAGTAGCCCCTCCCGGCGCACCCGTTCAGGACCAATCCCTTTCCTCCTCCATAACTCAATTCTTTCTTTTTCTTACTGATTCTATGATCTAGGTCGCCAAGTACATTTTTGCTCCAATCCTGCAAGTCACCAAGAACACCCTTCAGTGCACCCGCCACATATTTGTTGTGTATGTCAGTTGCCATCGACCATGCATTCTCCACCACCGCAGCACACCCTTCCTCCTCTAGCCATTTAGCCTCAAACCGAGGCATTAGCCCCCTAGGTGGCATGCGCCTGGCTCTGACTGCACCATGTGTGTCTATAATGATGGGTCGATGGTCAGAATGGCGCGGATCGCTGGTAACAACTTTGAAAGCTGGGAACCGGTCCCTCCAAGACTGTGATGCCACCACCCTATCCAAGCGCTCCCGAATGTACTTATTAGCGTCATGGTATGGTTTCTCCATGTGAACGCATCCCCAACAAAACCCAGGCCATCAAGCTCACAATACTCCAAAGCCTCCTTAAACATATCCATAAAGCATTAAGCTCTCGGCACTCGCCCCTCTTTCTCCCATGAATGCAAAATTTTATTGAAATCCCCGGCATATAGCCAAGGTTTATTGCTTTGGTGTTTTAGAGTACGTAGCAGCTGCCATGTTTTTTTTCCTTTTCATCCATTTTTGGTTCTCCATAAATACCCGTGAACCGCCACACAAAACCATCCTCCTATGTGATCTCCGTATCAAGATGATATTTTGACTTGAAGCCGATTAACCTCACATTGATACCATTTTTCCAAAACATAGCCAAACCGCCACTTTGCGTGTCACTGTCCTTCACAATCATATTCATCATATTAAGCTTCCACCTAAGCCACTCAACCTTTGCCTCCACCAACTTAGTCTCGCACACAAATAACACATCAGGGTCCTCCTTCTTCTGGATATTCAGAAGACCATTAATGGCAGGGCCATTCCCCAACCCACTGCCGTTGAAAGCTGCTATCTTCATTTGGACTCACAGGGCTGTATAGACAGCCCCGCGTTAATAGTTGAGCCCTTTACCTCACTTGCCTCTACAACAACCTCGTCTAACTTGCCTTTCTTCGTTTGGACTGATTCCTCAACCTCCATATCATCCCTCCTTCTCTTTTTTCTCGCTACTCCGGTTATTTGCTTTTTGCCTCCATCTTGCCCCCTCGGTATCCTCTTAAAAGTACCCACCTTTGTCTTACCCACATTCGTTGTTTTCTGTGCTATTATAGTGACACTCTTCTTCTCTACAACAACACCCATCGCCTTCTGCTCCTGCATATTCTCATCTCCAATCTCTTGCACGACCACATCTACCAGCATGTTGGTTTGTGAAGCTTGTGCATCGTCATTCTGATCTCCCTGCATACCCTCTTGCCTTCTCTCCAAAAACTCCAACTCTCTCTAACACAAGGCACCTCCCTCCGAACCTACACCTTCCTTACTACCATTCACACATATCTCCCTTGTCTGCAATGTTCGGCATCAACGTCATTGTGACTTCTCTCCCACTCCCATCCATGAGTTTGTTAACCTTTCGTGAGAGCTCGTCATATTTCCTCCAGCTTGGTGCGTCGCTTCCCGATTTATCACCACTCCCACTATAAAAACGGTTCCTTCCCTGCTTGTCATGTTGATCGCTCCACCCCACAAAACTTGCCTGCTTCTTAGGTGGCACCTATCTTAACCATTTGCCATATTGTGGCTCGTCTCCTCTTTTCAATTTGATTGAGCAATCCCTATCCAGATGGTCCAACACTCCACGAACAAAACAAAAGTCTGGGAGAAACTCACATTCAAACGGACACCAGACCACCTTACCCTGCTCATTGACTTGCACCATGGAACCTCTCATGAGTGGTTTAGTACGTACTTTTATTCTGAGGTATTTCCCCACAGCCAGCCCATCCTCTATGCCATCCACATGCAGGAACTCACAAATCTGATCTCAGATCAATTCCGCGGTGTTTCTATCCATCTTCCCAGTGCCAGTCTAAACACGTATACCAAAATTGGGATGTGCGAGAAGGCGTATTCCTCAGTCAACTTCTCTGGTACAAATTCCTCCATGACTAGGAGAGCCTTGTCAAAGACCCACAAACCTCCATCGACTACCTTCCCTCCTCCTCCTCCTGCTTGAAAGTGAACATGAAGACATTCTCTCCAATTTCTCTGCAGTCAACTCCATGCATCGGACACCAGACCGGCCCTTGAGCATTGGAGATGGCTTCCGCGTGGGCCGGCTTTACAACCAGCAGCTTCCCCACCGCCTTCAGATCCACTACCCCTACCTTCCCACCTCTCCTCCACCCAATCTTCACCGCTGAACGTTCCTGCTCTATCAATTTTAAACCTCTGAACAACCCTTCAACATTCTCCATACTTGCAGATATGCTACCGTAACCAAAACCCTAGGTTGGTGTATTACGACCTCGTGCCCTAGACACACGAGGAACGCTTGTGTGAATGCGATTAGTCAGACGAGAGAAGAGACTAGGCGCCAAGAACACCAGGTCGAAGGTTTTCCACACGATCAGACTAGTTAGCGCTGGTTGCCGACACTCCGGGGACAATGGTGGACGAGGCCCAGATCCTAGATGGATACGATAGCCAAACAATCGCCTCCGACAAATACTGAACACCTAACCGTCACGTGAGGGATGGACCTATTTTCTAAGAAAAAAACTTAAAACCACACTATCAAGATGATTTACCCTTACCATGTTGATAGACAACCTTCCCCGGGAGTGATGTTTGGCTGTGGAGTGGATATGCTCTCTTCATTCTTAAATAAATCTTTAGTATATTTTGAAATATTAAAAAAATCAAAGAAAAAATTCACATATGCATCTTCACATGCTACGTGCGCCAAAGTCTTTCCGTGAAAAATCGACTTGTCATTTGGGCTGTGTAAAAAGGAAAAAAAATTGCTACCCAAAATAAGGCTTTTCGTAAGACATATTTATCTTTTTTACATCGACCATAAAAAAAATGTTAGAAAGCACATAGCTTGTTGAGATGTACATGCGAATTTTTTTTGTCGGTTTTTTATCAATTAGAAATATTTTCTTAGGTGCAGGCATCATATGCACGGGGGAGCCAAATTGAATTTCTAACTATTTTTATTTTATGTATAATCAATAAAGCTCGCGGGTTCTCTAAAAAGACAACATTTATGTGCGGGAAGCCTAAAATGAAGTTATTTAGGCAGATCTGCTTGAAACATTATTGCATTGCCGTTTTTTTTGTCTTATGTTTTAAATAAAAGCAGTCCTCCTTGATTGCTATCACAAGCACGAAGATAGGCAGAGATTGTGGGAATATATGGTTCCCATGCCAAATGCCAGGTCCTCATATTTTGAATGCCAATCTGGTTTCGTCGCTTTCGCGCCTCTCCAATGCCAGGCCAAGTCTCCGCACCACAACTCCCAAATCCCTTTTCTAGAGCAACAACTCCTAAACCCTTTTTTTGTATGCATTAACCTACATATACATCCATCCAGTCGTCCTATAGCAGCAAGAATAGAAAAAACAGTGTGCTAAAAGCCAACGCGCGTATATCATACTCAATGGGAGCTTCGATTGACATTTTTAATACGGCTTGGAACTGGAACAACCGCTAAGGTCAGATTAACATTTTCAATAAGCCAACTCTAACTGTACTCCATGGTCCACGTACTGCGAACGTCAGGTTAACTTGCAAGATCAGCTAGTGAGGAACACGCAGGAAGCCTGCTGGTCGATCGATCAGACACATTCTGTCGCATGAGATTGCTGATCGAGAGATGCTAACATCTGCAGGTTGACAGGTTGAGTTTATATAATCTTTTTTTTTTGATAAAGTAAATATATTAATACCAAAAGATACCAATTACATTCAATCTCTGCAACAACGCAACACCCTAATAGCAGTATGGAGTTTACATGATCCTTAGTTGCTTTATTTATAAAGCGGAACGAAAGACTATTTTGAGGAGGAGTTTACATGATCCTCTACACATGTACAAGCACAAAGCATTCTTCTCATGCTCTTAATTCGCCTTTGACCCGATAATATTGTTGTCGATTGTAATAATATTGTTGCCTAATCAATAAAGCTCACGGTTCCTTAAAAAATCATCTGCCGATACGTCTCCCCTGCAGTCCAAACATCAAAAACTTTTGATGTGTTAATGGTTTTCAACTCAGCACCGACTAGCAAACAAAACTAATCAAGATTATAAAGAGCCCGCACATACTCATGGGTCCCAGATGTGCATTTTCAAATAAATTTAGGAGCCTTAAAACATACATTTTGAAAGAAATTTAGGAGCGACCAAAATCTAAGTTTTTTGTAAACTGTAAAAAGCTGGGTTCAGTCAGAACCGACCGAGTGTCAGAATTTTGGCCTAGTATAGGCCAAACCTATTTGACCTAGTCCATAATTTCTGAAAATTTCAAAAGTCCAGTTAACCCATTCATGTACGATAAGAGGTGAGACAAAAGTTTAATCTCACATTGCTAATTTAGAGAAAATTAGACCTCCTTATAAGGAGGTTGGTCTAGTTTTTTTTTGAGAAACACAGTACAAACGCAGATGCTCACATATACGCGCATACACTCACTCATATGAACGCACACACACCCTACCCCTATGAGCACCTCCGGAAGACTGAGCTGGCGGACTGGATCTTGAAATTGATGAAGTCACCATAAGCGTCTCGGTGTCGACGGAAACGTCGCCTCCCATTGAATGAATATTCCGCCTTTATGAGACACACAGATGTCAAACCTGGGGTTTGAACTCTGGTGGGCTGGAGGTACATCCACCCTCCTAACCACCCAAACTCAGGTTAGTTCTCAGGCTAGTCTAGTTTTTGTATGAGCATGAGAAGAGGATTAGTACACGCGCTCCTCCTCCTCCTCCACTGCTCGTCATAGGCCTTTGAAATCACGTCTCTTATGAGCGGCAATAATTTTTTCGGGGAATGCTTTTGCGTAAGTACTGATTTCATCATGAACGCGGACGATTTCTTCCCCGATATCAACAACCTTTATGATGGCATGGGCGACAACACCAATGAGTCTTCTTCCATTGTCTCATATGCCATCTTATTTCTTCTAGTCGAGATCATGCTCCAACTTTTCATGCTTGGAGTTGTTTTGACAATACTATATCTTAGATGTCATGTCTAGTTATTTCGTATACTTATAGTCATGTTTTATCTACAGTACTATTTTTCTTAGTTAAATTGTGCAAAAAAATGTTTATATTTCCATTACGTGGCATAACAGAGAAATGCTAAGGCTGTTTGCATTGCCGAATGAAAACAAGAATGCAGTGTTATTTGAATCCGTGATTGCTGCCACGATCGAGCACAAAGGTAGGCAGAGATTGTGGGAACGTATATGGTCGCAAACCAGGTGCCAGGTCCTCAGAGGTTCGGTATGTTGAATTGATTTCGCGCCGCTCGGATGCCAGGCCAAGTCTCTACAGCCCCAAACCTTGTATCTGTATTCTATGAATATACATTCACTTTTCCTAGAGCAACAGGAATTGAAAACACAATGCGCTAAAGCCAAATCGTGTCATACTTGAAATTCTTTATTGCCATTTCCAAATGGGTTGTGAGCAGAAACAACCACCACGGCGCAGTTTACGTCAGAGATCACATCATCCTGGCCCTGGAATTGCTGCGATCGATGCTCACATTTTGCCAAATATGCAGATTGACAATTTAATTGGCTCAGTTAGCTTGCTGTTCTCAATCCTCTTCGGCACTTAATCGATCTGCCTTGTCTCGGTACATCTCCCCTTGTCTTGTCGCAATCGAAAACTAAAAACTTCCGTTTGAAGTGTTCATGGCGTCCAACTCATCAGCACTGACTATAGCTAGCATTAGCAAAGAGGTCGTTGGTGCCGGACTCGACTTGTTAAACCTGCGTCGTCGTCTCCGTCCGTCCGTCCACATACTCTAAGCGGCGCAGCCTGCAAAATACAGTGACGTCTCACCAAGATCGTGTCTCAAATCGCATTATTCCCCTACTTGTTTTTGGGTTTTGTTCTGTCCATGATGATGCCAAGCTCAGCTGTCTCGCTGCCACATCGCCGTTTCATCAACCGTGATTTGCTGGTTCATTAATCAATCGATTAATTAATCAAGCTAGCTGTGGAGCTAGCTGCTAACCCCTGCAACACACTAATCATTTGCTTGTCATTTTCCATGCATCACCAACCATTAACCAGCTCCTCCTCCACCTGCATCCCCATATACCCACACCATCTCCATTGATCTCCCACACTTCCTCTCTCTCTCTCACACCACCTGATCCGCAGATCAGCACTCCTCTCACACCCTCTGTCCCCAGTGTACCATGGGGAACAACCCGTCGTGCATACCGCTGCCGCCCTCGACGGCGTCGTCAAGCAGCACCAGCTGCAAGGTGATCCACGCCGACGGGAGGGTGACGCGGCTGCCGCGCCCCGTGCGCGCGTCGGAGCTCATGCTGGACCACCCGGGCCAGTTCGTGTGCGACGCGTGCCGCCTCGCCGTAGGCTGCCGCGTGCCGGGCGTCGCAGCCGACGAGCTCCTCCAGCCGCGCCGCGCGTACTTCCTGCTCCCCATCGACATGCTCTACTCCGTGCTCACCGACGACGAGATGGCCTCGCTGTCCGCCGCATCCCACGGCGCCTTTGCCGCGGCGTCCTCGGCCTGGAAGAGGATCGTCACCGGCGCCACCGCCGCGAGACGACGGGGCGGACACGGGCAGAGTAACGGCGCCGGCAGCGACGGCAGCGCTGCCAGCAGGGTCTTTCCGGTCGTCGGCCTGCTGCAGCTCCAGGGCGATCACGGCGGCAGCGGTGCTCCAGCTTCCGGTATCAAGTCGAGCGGCGCCGGTGCCCCTGGGCTGAGGCGGCACCGGTCGTGGAAGCCGGTGCTGGACACCATCGACGAGGCGCCGTGAAGCGGCGGCCCGATCGCTTGGTGCTGTTCTTAGTGTTAGGCAGCTAGTTTGAGCTGGCGCGGGAGTGTACATGAGTTAGCTTCTAGCTTCTTCATTTTTCTCATTTTTTTCTTCCTTTCTGTAAAGTTCACTATTCTTTTGGCCTGTTGTCCAATTGAGGAAAAAAATATCATAATCCACAAGTATAGAGTAAGGAATATCCTGGGGGCAATTGTTTATTTGCAAGCATTCTTATATGCAATATATGATCAATAACAAATGTGAAGATGGTATCATATTTGCGCATATTATTTTTCTGGTGTGCACAGGTTGTGGGGAGCTAGCTGTGTGCTAGCCTGCTTTGCAGGATATCTTTGTGCACTGGACCTCAGCTGTACATGCTGCTACTTGCCGATGAAAAGAACAAAATCAAGCAAGCCCCAACTGGCCCCTACCTTATTCTAGTCCATGTTGCTTGAAGCCAAGCAATGAGATACTCCAAAAAAGATAATGTTCCAATGCATCCTCATCCACGCTGTACTTAATCAAGCTTTTGCGACCAGATTAGATTAATCAGAAAGTCCACTGATGTGACCAAATTCCAGATGTACACTATCAGTTTGTTTGGCATAACTTTTTTCACTCTCAATTGTCAATCCATTAATGATAATAATTATTACTATTATTGTATACTACTGATCTGAGAACATCGTTTCTTTCTCTTACGCAAATAATGTGCTAGTTATTTTGATAGTGCCATAGCCTTCGGGGTAATACTTTGACAATCAGTATCTAAAGATATTGTTACTTCATGTATAACACCAATAATGTGCTAGTTATTTTGATAGCGCCATAGCCTTCGGGGTAATACTTTGACAATCCGTACCTAAAGATATTGTTACTTCATGTAAAAATATCGCAATCTCTAATTCGTGCTCGATCGGCCTTGATTGCGTCCTATAGTGAGGTCACATGCACGCCCTGGAGATCTTCATCCAATGGTCCTTGCGAGTGTTGGGTGTGAGCGATGCAAGCGTTGACCACATGGTGATCTCTGAGCTTATCCATGAGTGTTGGGTAAGTGGATCTTGAGTTCATCTCTTTTTTCGCTCAAAGATGATCAAGATTAAGTGGAGGGATGTGGAGAAATTGAATGTTTACAGATCATTAATAGGCGAGAAACCTTTCCAATGAGGAACAAGGCAATATATTGGGTATATGGAATCTGACCGTTGCCCAAGTGATGCAGGATGTTTGGACCATCCGACATGGCCAGACTTATCCAGCCGACTGGACAATTCCAAATAGGTCTGAGCTATTGCCTAGGTCGACACTAGGATATCACATATGCGATTTAGTCCATGGCTAGACCCGGGTCGACAGTCTGGACCTAGGAGGTAAAAAAACATGAGGTTTAATAGGGATGCAAAGGTTTTTTTTCAAAAACCTTTTTAGTGGTTGGTATATGATGTGTATGGGATTTTCGAAACACCAGCTATTGTGAGCTTGATCCCCTCTTCATAATACGCGTTCCTACGATTGAAAAAGTGTAAAATTGAACATCCAATCATAAGGCATCGTCTTCTCGGTTATCCTTTATGTAGGGGCACCGTTCACCCTCTTTTTCCATGTCCGAAACAAATACTTAGATAGCTGCATATAAACTCGTGGAACCATTAGTTCCCTAGTTCAATGGTCGTTAACACCAAAATGCACTTAGAGTAGAACACATCTCTTCAATGTGTGTGTAATCTTCTTCTTGAACTCATTGATTCTAAAAATGGATATGACAAGTTAGCGTGGTAGGTGTTTATGTCTATCTCTTGTAGTCATGGATCTGCTAATACTTCCGATACATCCATGGATTCCGTTTCTTGGCTATATATTTACTTTGTAGTGCCTTGTTAATTGCTTCATGGTTGTTGGTCGAACCGTTTTGCCTTAAGTTGCTTTCGCCGTTGCATGACGAGCAATAAATTTGTTTCTTTATATTTATCCCCTTCTAGTGGATAGACCACGATCTTTCATATGATTGTACATATACTACAATTTTATATATTATTCTCATAGTAAGTTAAGTTTGTGTCTAGATGCATGCACCAACAAAGATAAATGTCTTCACCAAAGAAAATTATAAATGTATTTATTCAGAATGTACCTAGTATTTCAATATATGTTATAAATGCTCCTAACATTTTTCATCATGGTCAAACTTAGAAAAGATGGTTGACTCCCATTGGCCACGTACTAGAGACGTGAGAAGCGGTACGCACTCGTGCGAAGCCCGTTCCCCATGGGGTTTCTATAATCAGCATATTACGTGAACAACACCGCACCTCAGCCAAACAACTTAAGGATCGGGACATGGATTTCACTGGTCAAGATATTGTATCGTCTCCTCTATGAATGTGTTATCGTCCTTGCTGGAGGCTAGCTTTCATAAGTTGAGCACGATAAGCAAGAGTTGGTAGCGTGAACCTTCTTATTTGTCCTTTATTGGGTGGGTCCATAGACATTGATGCCCCCCGTGTAATTATTCTTCTCAATGTACCGTTTAAGGATGAAAACATAACTTGCATTTTAGGTGAAAAAACATGAGGTTTAAGGGGGGATGCAAAGAGGTTTTTCAAAAACCCTTTTGGTGGTTGGTATAAGATGTGTATGGGATTTTTGAAAGACCAACTCTTGTAAGTGTAAGGGTATATTGCCCCTATGTGTGGTTTTGGTAATTAATGACAATCCTTATGGTCTAGTGTTTTCATTGAGTTTATATGAAGGAATATTCCATAGGTACTACTTGAAGTCCATGTGTTGGATTCAAGTATGGATGCCATGAAGATAAAGATATATCTTGAGTATTGGTATCAAGATCATCGATTTGAAGACATATATGTGATATGATCAAGAAGAAGAAATGAAGATGGAGTTCTTATGTGGAACTCAATATTAATCATGCTCTAACTTATGTGTTAAGCAATGAATGATCAAGATCTTGAGGGCTTGATTCCGAGTGAAGAATTCAAGATATGACTCTAAGTCGGTGTCATGATAGTCTCATAAGTTGAAATATGGTTGACTAAGATTTGAGCATGCAAACAAATGACGAGTTCTTTATACACCTCAAGATAGTATGTTAGAGCATGAGAAGATACAAGGTTGACCAATACAAAGAGTGGAGAATAGATTCAAGTTTGGTCAACACATGAAGCATGAATAATGTGCCACGTGAAGTCATGTGGTATGGTAAGCCTTGTCAATTATGCTTTATGAACTAACCCATCATATATGTTCCCTTGTATTTGTCTATGCGGGTTAGGTATCTTTCCATGGGCATGCATCAAAAGTGAAATCTCATATAGCCCATGAGAGGATGCCATCAAGTGGTGATCGTCATCAAGGTTGAGTTGGGCAAGTTCAAGATGAGCATCTCAAGAGGATCACATGCTTGAAGCTTTCCGTCCATTTGGTGATTATGGACATGTAAAGATGTGCTTAATGAAGCTATCCTATAGTGGTGTATGAGGAAGCATTTGTGAGTCTTCACGAAGCAACAATGATCAAGTGAGACATTCCAGCTTGAGTGGAGCTTGAAGAGTTATCATCAAGATTAAGCGGGATGCGCAAGACAAAGGTATGGCCTTGCTAGGTTTTCCTTTTACCGGTCTCAAGGTGGTTGTTGGGAGACCGGGTTATAGGATAGATAGCCGCACTATCAAGAGGGGCTTTCGGTTGGGTAACTTGATCGCATCGTCTTAAGAAGCTCAATTCTTTGCATACTTTGCATATAGCTATTGCTTATTGGTTGCTCTGTGTGAGGTTCTTGAGCTTGTTGCTATCTTTACAACAAGCCCAAGTTCATCGAAAATGGAATCCGCATGCATCTTCTATTGCGTTTTCGAGTTTGGACGTCTTCACTGTTTCTTGACGGTGGGAGACTCCCTCTCTAGAATCATCTAAAAATATTCTGTGAGGAGTCTCCATATTTCCAACAAAATTGGTTTCATGTAAATCGGAGTTCAGGAGCATTTTCTATTTAAAAGAAAAGTAAAAGGTTTTTTAGGGGGTCCCGAAATCCGGCCCACCGCCCGGCCTCGCTGAGCCCACCACCGGCCTGCCCGGTGGGAACCGGCTGCTGGGATCGTGCCGGCCGGGCCCGCTCTAGGGGTCTCCCGACCCATGTCCGGCACCACGCCCGGTGGCCGCCGGACCGGCCGGCCCAGCGCCCGGTCGACCGTCCCTCCCGCCCGGTTGGGCTCATTTGGCCGCTGCCGGCCTGCTGCACCCCGTCCGACCTGTCATCCGGTGCTTCCGGCCTGTGCGCCGGCCTGTCCGGCGCCCAGCCCGGTGGACCGGCTAGCTGGCCGGCTAGGCCGATTCTTCTGCCCGTTTTTCTCCCCAACGGTTCTATTTTCTCTTAGATTATAAATAGGCCCTCTTCCACCTTGGGCTGGGTAAGTTCTTCCACTCTCTCTCCTCCATTGTTGACTTTGAAGAACTTCCCCTATCTCTTGATCCCCCCCATGATTCTTGCTCATTCTTGATGGATCTAAGAGAGAAGATCTAGATCTACAATCCCCACCAATCCATTTCTCCTCTAAGTGAGCGGAACCCTTTGGATCTAGATCTTGGAGTTATTTGTTGATTGCCTCCTTTGTTCTTCCTCTCTAATCTCATCCTAGCATTTGTTGCTTTGGTGGGATTTGAGTGTGAAGGATTTGAACACCTTTGGTGTTCTTGCTTTGCATCATTGCATAGTGTTGAGCTCTTCACCACGATTAGTTCGAGCGAGAGAATGTGAGCTTGTTACTCTTGGAGGGTTACCTCCTAGTTGACTTGGTTGACGTCCTGGTGACCTCTTCGTGAAAGGTTGTGAAGGGGCCCGAGACTTCTCCTTCGTGGAGCTTGTGAAGTGGTTGTGGAGCTTGCCATCCCCGGAGTGGAGGAAAAGATAACCGTAAGGAAATGGGCTATTCCTTCGTTGGATAGGCTCAAAGAAGAATGTGAGCCTTTGTGGCGTTGGGAAATCCTTCGTGGGATCCCCACCTCTCCAAACGCGACGTACCTTCTTGCAAAGGAAGGGAACACGGGAATACATCTTCGTCTCCGCGTGTCTCGGTTATTTCTATACCCGAGTTTACTTTCCTTGTGTTAGCCATCGAGTTTGAAGTATCTATTATATCTTGCTATCACTTGTTGTTCATATATATATCTTGTGCCTATCTTGCTTATCTCTAGTTGTTGTTGTTGCACTTAGTTGAGCCTAGCATATTTAGGTTTTGTGTTTGTAAAATAAACGTTAGTTTAATTCCGCATTCTTACAAGCCAAATTCGTAAGAGTTTTTAAAGCGCCTATTCACCCCCCTAGGCGACATCTCGTCCTTTCAGTAAGCTTGATTCCTTGTTCATAATGCGTGTTCCTACGATTGAAAAGGTGTAAAAAGAACATCGAAGAATAAGTCATCATCTCCTCGATTGCCCTTTTATGTAGGGGCACCGTCACCCTGCTTCTTCAATGACTGGAAGAAATACTTGCATATAAACTCATAGATCCATTAGTTCCCTAATTCACTGGTCATTAACACCAAAATGCACTTAGAGTATAACATGTCTCTTCAATGTGTGTAATCTTCATCTTGAACTCATCCATTGCAAAAAATGGATATGACAAGTTAAAGTGCTAGGTGTTTATGGCTATCTCTTGTAGTCATGGATCTGTTGATACTTCCGATAAATCCACATATTTTGTTTCTTAGCTGTAGTATATATTTACTTTCTAGTTTCCTTGTCAATTGCTTCATGTTTGTTGGTCAAGTTGTTTTCCTCTTAAGTTGCTTTCACTGTTGCATGACGAGCAATAAATTTGTTTCTTTATACTTACCCCCTTCTAGTGGATAGACCATGATCTTTCACACGATTGTACATGTACTACAATTTTATATATTATCCTCATAGTAAGTTAAGTTTGTTTCTAGATGCATGAACCAACAAAGATAAATATCTTCACCGAAGAAAATTATAAATGTATTAATTTAGAATGTACCTAGTATTTCAGTCTTTGTATTACAAATGCTGCTAACGTTTTTCATCATGGCCAAACTTTGAAAAGATGTTTGACTTCCATTGGCCACCAGAGGCGTGAGAAGAGGTATGCACGCGCGCGAAGCCCATTTCTCGGGGTTTCTATAATCACCATCTTGCGTGAACAATATCGCACCTCAGCCAAAAAACTTAAGGACCGGGACATGGATTTCAATAGTCGAGATATTTTCACGTCTCCTCTGTGAACTTGTTATCATCATTGAAGGTTGGCTTTCATAATTTGAGCACGATAAACAAGATTTGGCAGGGTGAACCTGCTTATCTGTCCTTCACTGGGTGGGTCCGTAAACATTGATGCCCCATGTAACTATTTTTCTCAATGCACCTTTAAGGATGAAAACAGAACTTGCATTTTAGGTGTTTATTAGTCATGTTATGTCGATACTTCGAGATACATTCAATTGACTTTTTCTATAGCATTTCGCTTTCTAGCTCACGTTTTGTTGCTAATTGCCTTATTCTTGTCAGGACCGTCGCTTCGCTCTCCTCATAATTAACTTTTTCATAT
>NC_061513.1:279189741-279222782 GCF_022539505.1 Lolium rigidum
CGCTCATACATCTTGGAGTCCCAGCGCGGGTCCAGCGGGCAGCTGCTCTGGAGTGTGAACCACCTCAGCGACTACACATCGAAGAAGCGACTACACATCGAAGAAACTGTGGCGGCGGATCCCGTGTTCGTGCTCGAAAAGCTGACCCCATTTTGCACGAGTTGGGTTGATACTGCACCCACAACTTTGGCGTCATGTCGATGTGGTGCGCGCTTGACCTCTCGGCGGCAGTGGCACTAGAACCCTTTTAGGGTTAAGGTGCTACCCCTCCGACATCTTGATGTCGGGTGACACCTCTTTGTATGTGCGCCACACCCATCCGCATGTACGCACAGAGATGGGCAAGCGGTGGCGCTTGCGGTCCTTCGCGGCTGCCGAAGGCCCGGGAACTGGAAGACCGCGTGGTGCGATCGCTCGGCGCGGTCGACGTACCATCTTCGCGATGACGAGGCCCACGCCAGAGCAGCATCGGTGCAGTTTAAGCCTCAGGAGCTGGTGTGACACCTTCCACCTCCACGCTGCGTACCATCGTGGGAACTCCCTTCGCTGTCGTACCCTCCAACGGCGCCGCCCCATATACGACGCATCCAATTTGGCATGGCGCGTTACCGGCGGGGGTCGCGGCGATCTACGATTAGATGCGAGTGGTGGTGGGCGTGGTGGCAAGGTGGCTAGGGATTGCGAGCGGGCATGGACTGAGGATGGCGACATGAAGATTGCCTTTTTATTTAGGGTTGGTAGGCAGTGGATGGACAAATATGTGGGCTAGGGAGGACATGACGCGGACCGCTGACTCCGCCTGTCAACCCCCACCTGGAACCCAAATTTAGGGCCAGAATGGGGTCCGTTGGCCTATCCTCCACGTTGACATCATATAGGGGACACCAATGGGAGCACTTTTGGCCCATGCGGACGTCACACGGACCATTTTAGAGTGCTTGCCTATGCAGGAGTGTCGATGGAGGTTAGCGTTGCATGTGGAGGATCGCTATGACTCAGTTCACTCGTATGTTTAGTCGACGGTAGACCATACAATGTGCATAGAACAAACAAACTATAAATGAAAAGGAACTAAATAGAAATAACGATTCCAGATCAAACTCCCCTACTAATTTCTACAACTAACGAAACGTGGGATTGGGACTTCCCAAAGGTATGCCCCTAATTAACATGCGGGATGAGCCCCACAAAAAAAGGGAAAGAAAAAAAACAAGCAGGACGAGCATGTGTTTCTGAAAAATACTACTCACCTCATCCACTAGTATTTGGAAATCTGAACCCTTGGATCGGTTTGGCGGACGGTTCATATCTGTCGGTAAAAGGCCTCAAACTGAATGAGGAAGAGAAACACACATAAGCACTTCAAGAAAATGCAATCTTGCAACGTAAGCTTGTGAAACTTAGGTATGGTGGCCATCAAAAGGGACGTCGAAGTAGAAGCTAATGTGTGCACCGTGAGTCCATGGTTGACTATATTGATCTAATTGTGGTATAAGGTTAAATTTTTGGTTCATTCTTGATCACGGTTAATCAATATTAATTGCTGAAATTAATGAATTTAATGTGCGATCATCTAAGAAAAGAGATTTCACACTCCCTGTGCCTCTCCAACGAGTTGGCACGCCCGGCCGTCCGATCTTCACCATGGGGTGCTCCCAACCGTCCGATCATGGTGAAGTCTACCTCTAGTTTTTGGTCCCACTAGTCAGTGCCTTGGTGGGTGAAAAAATTGGTCGGCACAACACTCTCCTCAGCGGTTGGCCATCCTGGGCCGTCCAATCATGGAACCATTCTCACGTCGATCGGAACCGTCCGTTCTTCACGCCTCTAGATAAATACCCTCCAATGTGAAACCCTAGCCACAATATTTTTCCCTCGCGTTCGCTTGCGCCGCCTCTTCCTGCATCGTCTCTCCGCTCCGCTCATGTTCCCCATCTCAACCACTATCTCCTCCACCCAGCCTCCGTTGTTCTTCGTTTCATGCACAGTGGCTTGCCACATCATGATTCTCCCTGCTCTAATGGAGTACGCAGCCCGTCGCTCGCACTGCTGCCACCGTCATTGCGGTCGCCTCTTCATCGTCTGCGGCACAAGCTTCTCTGGCCACAAGGCGTCGCCGACCAGCAGGCTTGCCCCTGACCTCCTCAGTCTCTTCTCCCTGGCTACCGAGGATGGCTCACAACAGCGTGGAGCATTCGTCGCCGGTAAGCTTATTTCCATCTCTTCTCTTTTCCTATTCAGTTCGTTCTTCTCTTCTTATTCCGCTTCGTTGGTTTGCATGTGACGTCAGGTTGATTTTGATGTAGTACCTATGATCGGTTTCCTATCCAAACTTTTGCACTCTACTTTTTTTCTGAGTTGGCGAGAAGATACATATCTGATTTGATTCTGATGTGATATGATTTGATACGAAGGCGTGTGGTGAGGAGAGGTGGTTGGAGAGCGTGCCAATGTGGCGATGAATCGTGTGGCCACATAGAAGAAGAATAAAGGGACACACTCATTTTTTTTTTATCATGGACAATCTAATTTGTCCCCATTAAAATTTAATATTTATGCAGTTCAAAAAGTAATTTAATTATCTTGATATTATGGTTTATCTTTTAGGAGGTTAGAAATATGTTAATATCCAGTGGAGACTAGGTTTTATTTTAATATTCTAGCACACTACCGTGTGAGTGATATCACAAATAAGAAGTGAGCCTAGGGTAGGCAAGTCGATGTACAACTCATCCATCTACGTTTAAGTCACTAGGGACACAAATTTGATTTCTTATTATTAAAAAAAATCACTGTAAGGACTTCCCCTACCGTATTCGTTTCAAAAAAAAAATATAGTGATATCACAAATAATTCCATTAATACATCTTTGCAATAGCTCTAGCATATCTTCATCTTTCATTTGGTACATAATTTGGTATTATGGTGGCCTTCATGTTTAATATTCGAGATACTAATTTGTCGTTGCACCAGATATAATTGATCTTAGATTTTCAATAGATACTCTATTATATTTAATCTAAAAATATGCGTACACTAGAGTTTTACTAGAAGTGGGCTTCAGTTTTACTGGAACTAGATAATGCCCCATGCGTTGCAGCGGTAATTTGTTGCAATATAAAAATAGAAACTCAACAAAGTAAACATGCTCTATTTGAAGTAAAAAAAAACTATGCATACATGTCTAAATATGATTATTGTGCAAAGGAACATCATTCTTCCTCTCCCACTTATTGTTCCAATTTAGTTTGAACCAGTACTAAGATTGATATTAACCAAATACCAATTCAAAATTTATGGTATGCTAATGTTTGAGTAACTCACCAAAAGCTTATTGGGAAGAAAACTAATTGCAGGATCGATCTTCACAAAAGCAAGCAATATCAAGTTCTTAGCATGCATAGTGGTGGTATAGTCCAATCTAAGCCAATGTCCTATTTCCAAGGATGATGGAGCTCCGTGCTTAAAATGCCAATAAAAAAAAAGCTATGCTTCACCTATGGAAGTAGTGCCACACTCTTTATCATCAAGAAAAGAAATAGTATGATGTTGAACATTTGGGAAGTTGTATAACATCTAGAATATGTTGATATATACCTACCATAAGATATTCATAAACACTTTCACTCTGTTATATTCGATGCAGGTACAAAGAGGTCTTAGCGGAACTCTATAGGACAAAAAGGAGGGATGTGAATCATCAAAGGAAGTTGCCGACTCAGGTAGATAACCAAGAAAGTATACTCCACTGCTACACTCTAACAAAAAGAACATGAAAACTTAGTGATTAATCACGCCAAACAGGAAAAATAAATAAACTTGCGTATTTGAACAGAAGGTCAAGCTTAAGAGAAATTATTGGAATATACCAATCTTGGGATATATTACTTAAGGAAAGCAAGATAAAATCATGTCTATATACCATACCAAAGCTGATTGTAAAATTCGACGCACTCATATGAACATCACATGATGAGTAGGATTCCAAAAGGCCCCCTTTAACTACATATGTAAATGTTATGAATATTTAGAGGAATACATAAATCCATAGTGCATTTCTTAAAAGATCAGTTCTTCAGTTTATTGTTTGATACCATCCAACAAAAGTGGATACAAATAATGGTCTACATTGATAACCAATGTGAATGGGAAAATAACAACATTCCAAGAGAATTTGTAGTGACATACTAGGAAAGGAAAATTACATGCAGAATTGTAGTATTGTAGACAAAAGGAACTATCAGAATTGTAGTATGGACCGGTACATATAGAGGCAAAAATAACATACCGTATAGCAATCAATTAACTTATGATGTATAAACTGAATAATAGGAAGCCTGAAAGTTCTGCGGGAGGTACTTCTGATGACACCATGTGTGCTACCTTGGAGGAAGATATGGTGTCTTGGTTGCTATTACCGAGGCTCAAAATAAAATAACCTCCGGACTTGCTCAGATGCAACTTATTTCCTCAAATAGATGAAATCCATAAACAATCAAGAAGCGTAGCAGAAAGAAACACATGACTGAAAATCAAACATCAAAGCCCAATTCAACAATGGTGTCCGGCCTTCTGGCCGCGCACATTGTTATGGCTCGTGGAGAGCTCGTCAATGTTGGCATGGCATGCAGCTCACCATCGCCCATGATTCCGTTAGATGCCTTATGTTACTGACGAATAAGGCAGGAGCTGTCAACAATTAACATATCAATGTTTAGATGCAGCCTTTTAGGGTTATATGATCAGATAGTACATCGGTAGATCAATAGGTGTGCATGCTAGATCTGCTAGAGAAGGCTTGGAAACAAGAGGACTTGGGGAGGGCTACATGCTTGCTAGGAACATCAACATTAGTCATTTATTGCAGAAAAGTGCCTGAAGTTTCCAGAGAAGATAAATGGGAAGGGAGCTGCGGAGGGGATGTGCTTGGAAACTGCAATGACACTGGAAGAGATTGCTTCGGATTTCACTTGTGGCTCGGATTTTTTTATTTATCAAAAACACTATTTTTTTGCTGATGTGGCAGTTTATTTGGGAAGAGAAGTAGTTAGTGGGGATCACCTATTTAGGTATTATTATAGATTTCAAGAGTTTTACTGGATTGTGCTAATGATGCTATTTAGGCTTTGGGAATTTCTAGAGTTTTACTAGATTGTGCTCATGGTTCTAATTGTGCTGATGTGGTTGTCTGTTGTTTGTAATTTCTACAGATGCAGATTTAATAGTCCATTTTTCTCCTTAGAATGTGTTGTTTCTTGAACTTTAAAGGGTGTATTAATGAAATTGTTAGTTGTTCTTCCCTTGTGTTATGGTGAATTGGAAGATGCCACATGTATCAATCCTTCTCCATCTTATTTTTTCTGTTATGATAATTTCACTTTCCTTCTTGATATTAATTCAAACTATAGTGAGCTCAGTGCTGAATTTATAGTAATTATATTGTTATTTTCACTTCATGATATGAGGGGAAAATCTTCTACTCATTATATCACTATTTCCATTGTTTGTATCTGGTGTAGAGACATCCAATCGCAGTATATTTCAATGCATCTTAATGTTTAGTTAGTTAATTGGTAAATTTGTATAATTAGTGTATCCAAAGTTCCAATTAAAGATCAATATTGCGTCTTCTAAATGAACTTGGCTTCCATGATATTTTAATTACATGTGCATTGCCTTTGGGTTATTTAGATATTTTTTCTTATACATGTAACTTTATTGCACATGCATAACGTTCTGGGTTAAAAGGTCTGCTTCATAGAATGCATGCATACTTAAATTCATACATTATCTTGCATACTGGTTATTTCTAGAAAACTGTTGGTGTAACTGGAATATATGGATCAGTTATTTTATTGGGCTGTTAAAGAGTTCAGACTGGCTGGTCACATACATTTTTTTATGTTTGTTTCCAGGTTGCATTCAGATCTTTGCTTGAGATTTACTACTGCATTTCAGAGACAACAACATTGCACTCTTATATAGTTTAATAAGAATGCGTAGATTTTATGTAGAAACCCAGACCTGCTTCCATGTTCTATATCTGCATGGTAGTATACCATGTTCAATTTTGTGTGTCAGTGGGAAATAAAATTTAGTTCCATGAAAGGTGTCTCACTTGCTACGTTTGATTATTTGAACAACATATCCGCATATAACCAAAATACCCATCTTCTATTGTCTGCTTGATTTGTGACTCGGATGAGAGGTCCTAATTAATGTTGTTTCCCTTGGTGATGCAGGAATGGCACGATCTATGTACCAGCGAGAGGTTGATGCGCTCTTTGGGATTATGCAACATAAGTAACTATCTCAGGTGTGGCGATTCACTTTTTACCTAGTCGGATCACACATTGATTCAGTTTGTTAATGAATATTGGTTTACCATTGACTTTCACAGTAAAATGTTTTCATTTCTCAATCAGGACTCAAGAGTTCAACAATACGAATAATACTTATTTCTTTTGAATATTTGTAGACTCTTTCTTTGATGTTAGAACGAGACAAGATAATAACAAAGAGGTACGGTTCAGTGTTTTTTTTTACTGATAAAGTTTTTACTGATAAAGGGTGCTTTATTGCTTTTAAAGGTTTAAGCATTACACCCAGTCTTTTCACAACTGAGATGCACGCAGCTGCTCAGCATACAACATTGCTAAATATTCCTTGTTGTGTCCTCCAACCGTATAGACTGCTCCATAAATAGATCACAGTTCTTCACACACAGTAGAGCCGATCATGAACGGGGCAAAGCAGTGCACCACGAGATAACCTACATGATTGAAGAATTTTTATCATTAAAAACTTTGTAGTTTCTACATAGCTAGAGCGACCAAATAACAGAAAATGCTCCCACCCTAATATGTATTTAGACCAATGATCGACCCCTTTCGGCTTCTAATTGCCGAACCTATTAGCAACGCATTGTGGTGGGTATAAGGAGAATATATTAAGATGATTAACCATACATATCTAGCAAATTAACACTGGAAGAATAAGTGTTTTATAGTCTCATCATGATGGCAGAAAAGACACACTTTTTTTACTTCCATGGAAATTGCATTTGAAAGGTTGTCTTTATTAAGGTTTACCCCTCTATGAAGATACCACCCCAAAACCGTAGTCTTTAGTAGAATCTCCATTTTCTAGTTTTTGTTGTTATTATCAATCATCATATCAGGTTGTATCAAGGCTCTGTACATGGAATTCCCTCACATGTTGATTCCATCATGTCAACTGCACCAAAGCCAGACGCGGTAGCAAATCATTCCAAGATGCTAGCCTTGAAGCCATAATATCTCTTCA
The DNA here is from genome assembly GCF_022539505.1 of Lolium rigidum. Classification (NCBI taxonomy): domain Eukaryota; kingdom Viridiplantae; phylum Streptophyta; class Magnoliopsida; order Poales; family Poaceae; genus Lolium; species Lolium rigidum. The sequence goes on from NC_061513.1 coordinate 279,197,047, forward strand.
TAGCTTCATATTCGGTGGTGAACTTTCTGACACCTTAGCTAAGATGTCACTTTGCGACGCACAATATTGTAGATGGCTAGATATTGTTCTTCGAGTGTAGAATGTTGCGGGTGCGTTCGCGGACACTAGGGTGAGACCACCCCCTTTTAGGTTCGGTGTTTGGTGCCAAGGCAATCCAAACACTCTCACACAACACGGAAAACACATGACGGTTTGACCCATGTCTAGGTCGTTAGCAAGCTCTAGAGAGAATACGTCCTGCCTGTCTGTTCCTATTGGTGGTCTTCTTGCTCGATTGTAATGACGATCTAGGTTGTCGGGGAGGGCTCATAAAGGTGGTTCTAAGCCCAGAAGAACTATGGCTTGAAGGCTCTCTCCGTAGACCCAAGTCGCTGTGAAATCTCACCCCTTTTTCAAGGGTCCCTGACCTCCTTTTATAGCTGGAGGGCTGACTGGGCTCATTCGTATGCTGCAGGCGCATGTCCTATCCACGTGCTATATATGGCAGGCCTGCCGACAACGCATGGATTGCGTGTGGTGCCGTCTGGAATGCTAGATGCTGGTCGGTCTCCATGTGGTCATTGCTGAGTCATCTCATACCGGGGGCGGGCTTGCTGTGAGTGCCACCTCCTCGAGGTGCTTTTGGTTGTCGGGGAAGGCCACGTTTACTTAGGTCATGTGCACCCTGGCGTTAGGTTGGCGGGGAGGGGGCTCGCGGACCGGTTTCTTGACATCCTTATTCTCAAGTGCGGTCTTCTTGGTGTGGTGATCCTTTGGTCGATGTGCCGCCGCTGACCTTGTTGGCACGACTTTGATATTTCTGCAAGTGCTCAATATTCCATGAATTTGCCATGCGCGTGTCGTCTTTAGTTTCTAGGCGCATTTCTCCCTGTCATGGAACATGAAACAGGCAAAATGGACCATCCCATTTTGGTGAAAACTTGTGGTGCCTGTTGCTGGCAGAAGTCTTTGCAGCACCAAGTCCCCCACCTCACGTTCTCTAGAATGCACGTGGTGGTTGTGGTATCTGCGCAACCCCTACAAATACTGGGCCGAACGTATGGTGACTTGGCACTGAACTTCCTCCAGAAACTTAGTGTCATCGATCATGCATGTGGGCCCGCTCAACTTATTCCTAGTAAGCCTTTAATATCGGTAATCTGTGTGCCAATTTCGTGGGCAACATAACCTTATCTCCATACACTAGGAAAAAAAGGCGTTTCGTCGGGTTGCCTGACAAGGGGTGGTGCAAAGTGTACTTGCTCTATGGAATGCAAGCTTTTTGAAGGTCTTGGTTTTCCGACTATGGAGTATCTCTAGATTGGCGCTCTCTACTTGCATGTTGCTTCACGGGTGTGCCAGTGAAGCAAGAAGACTTTGGTTCCTAGCTCTTCAAATGTGAGCCCTAAAGTTGTTGGTGAACTATGATCCATTGTCAAGGTTTGCCTTGATTCCCCTGGTGAGATACTAGAAAATCGAGTAAATTTCTAGTGGGTACTACAAAGTCGCACTTCTCAAGGTTGAGCTCGAGGTTTATGCTACGTAGGTTGTAAAATATTTCTTCTAAAGCTTGAATCAGGGTACTCTTATCCTTGACCTTGATTATCAGACATCGATGTATGCTTCCACGCTACGACCAATTTGCGAGCATAGATAGGCTCGCATGGCGCGCTGGAAGGTTGCCTTGGCATTCTTCAACACAAAGGGCACACATGTGTAACAATTGTATCCGTCTGGCATGATGAATGCAGTCTTTTCCCCATCCTCGCTAGCAATCTTGATTTGGTGATATCCAAAAATGCGTCAATGAAGCATACAAAATCACACCCCGAGGTGGAGGCAACTATCTGGTATATCATCTCAAAAAAAACTATCTGGTATATTTGAGGCATCGGGTGCGGGTCCTTTGGGCATGCCTTCTTCAAGTCAGTGAAGCCAATGCACAACCTCATGTTGTTTCTACAAGGTTTGGGCACCACAACTAGGTTGGCTATCTAGGTGGGATGCAATACTTCATGAAACGAGTCGGGGCTTCTTGAGTTTCCTTACTTCTGAGCATATGAAATCTTGCTTCTCTTGTGATTGGTGGCGAATCCTCTCTTTCACGAGCGGGACCTGAGGACATACATTCAGGTGGTGTTCTACTACCTCTAGTGGTACCCCAGTAAGATCTGATGTCTCCCATGCAAACACGCCAGTGTTGTCCTTAAGGAAGGTCATGAGTGTCTTTTCCTGCTCATCAGTTAGGTGGGCACCAATAGACACCGAGCACCTCCCATCTGTGTGCAGTGTCACCTTTTTGATCATTCTGTCTTTCAGACTTTTCTTTTAGCAAACAAGATGCAACACGGTCTATAGAAGAGTTGATAGCCATAAATTAGATCAGGAACGGGTGTGGAAAAAACGTGACACTACCATATCAGGAGATAGTACCCGACATGGACAACCTCCAGATCTTCAACTTGCTCTTCGTATCCTTGCCACGACTAGAGTGCATTTCCACCATGAGGAAGAGCCTGCGATTTCCATTGAGATTGTACTATACAAATCCTCACCATCTATTTCTAAAGAACCTCAGTTGTCGCAGCCTCTCCAACCACTTTCATCAATGTGTGGGGGTAAAAACTAAAGCAAGATGTGCCTTGTAAACACTATCAGGGAGCTGGAGCAAAAGTTTATCATTATTACCAAATCTTTAAACAAAGTTACGCCCGGTAGAATCTATCTCAACAATACCATGACACATGTCCTTGATGATAGATACCATTTACGTGAAGCTTCTGTCGGACAATCCGCTTTCTGCCTTAAATCTCAATAGTTCTAGTGTTGACGTCAATTTTGTGTGCTCTTTCTTACCATTTGGGCACAATTGTACCTTTGAGTCATTCACTAAAGCATTGAGATCCAAGTAGTCTTCTTTAAGTTTACTTAAGTTTACCGTAGCCTGAAAATGACACAACATGGCATGGAGGTTGGCCATATCATCTTCACCATCAACATGAACTTCTTCACCATCATCATTGACTTGCATGTCTTCTTCTATCTCATTATCAAGGACTACCATCTCAGCATCTGCCATCTTATTATCAAAGTGTGACATTTCCATCTCATTACCACATCTACCTTGGCTCTCTTAAGGGGAAGGTACTTTGCCGTGTTTGGTTCAACAACTGTACCCATCCATGAAGCCCTGTTGAATCAAGTGTCTTCTGATCTCACGTATGTTGTCCCAAGACCTATAGTTCTAGCAATCATGACATAGACAACTGATAAACCTATCCTTGTTCATCTTCATATGTATGAGAGGTGCTCTCTTGAAACCACTGAGGCCGAGGCAGTAAGTTGGGCTTGTACATCTCTTGATCATCCATTCTCCATTCATCTACACATACAAGGATTCATTCTAGCTATCTCTAAACTACTACTTCACTAATTGAGTAACTAAATCATACCTATGATTCGTCCTCTTCAGTGACGACATCCACCGCACTGAGGCAACTAGGCACATCCTTACACCTACGTATTGCTCTCCACCGCACATCCACACCTAGGGATAACCCTCTCCATCGTACCCCACACCTAGAAAAACCTCTCTCCGACGCACCGCCCCGACGCCCTGATGCACAGAAACCCGCCAGTTGTTGGAATAATAGCAGTCACCCGTCAGATCTTGGAATAGCAGCAGCCGCCTGCCGACTCTTGGCATAGCAGCAACCACCGGAGAGATTTTCCGCAAAGAAAAACCTAAAAACATCACGAACGTCGCCGATGCTGCTAATGAGTGAAATGATGTTGCTGAATCGTAAAAAAATGGTGGACGGCCAGGCACACAAATATTAACGAGTAACGAATCACAAAAAATAAATTTAAGAAGACGATTGCCTAAAATATCGTAAACAAAAAATAATAGGCTCTCGTATTCGAAAGCACGCACAAGATTAGGCACTCCCTGAATGGTGTGTGAAAGAGAAAAGTGTGTTAACGATTCTGGGATGCAAAAGCATGTGCAAAGATACCATAGAGTCCCGACATTTGGAACCGTTTGCGATGTTTTCACATTATGGGCGATAAAGATTAGACATACGGTCAACTTTATCGGCCGTTGGCTTTCTGCCATATAACACAGAGAAAAGACTTTATGGGAGCCATGATGGGTAATAAAAGGCCCAATCTGTACTGGTGACGCGCACGCGTGTCAAATTAAGAAGGAAAGGCCAAAAACCGGAACAAACTTGTCATGTCGTTCATGTGACATAAATCCACCCACCGGGATATACTTGAACAAATAATTTCCATTTTTAAAGAAATAAAATATACATGTCTATGAACGATAGTTGTAGGGGAAACAACCCACGTGGCACGTAGGACATATACAGGAAATAACAAAATGAAATGGGCCAAAAACAACAAAGCAAGCATTAACCATTACGGGTTTGTGTACCCAGCTCAGCTCCGCCTCCGACATGGAACCTGGCGACTACGTTCGAACATGAGCCCTTCAGCGATGCCACATTTATACCCCGTCCATCGCCACCGCTGTCCAGAGGCCACCACCACCGCTTTTCCATTGTGCCCACACAAACGCCGGCGACCCACCGGTGCCTTTCCACACCTTGCTAGTTCCCTTAGGCGGCTATTTTGACACCATCAATCCCAAGCATGCACCACCATGATGGCATGGAGGAACCGCTTGGAGCAGAAGAGACATATCAGAATACGGGTATTTGGATTGCACGACGGTGAGATATGACGAGGTGGTGCATCACACTGGTAACTACCAACGCCCTTAGTGTTGTTATTTTGGGTGTTTGTTATTTAAGATCAATTGATGAACTCAACTCGATCAAAACTAATGGGTCGATCGATCTTTTATAGATCTGGACAACGGGGAGAACACGCAGCACTGGTGTACCAGCAGAATGAATCTTCCCATATATTGGACGAGAAGAGGGTCTCGACTCCTCCGCTGTCACAAAGTGCAGCGACGTCGTTTTTTCAGGCAGATCAGCGAGGAGGAGACCACTAACTGCAATGATATCATTGCATCCATCGGATCCAAACATGGAGATCTAGATCACAATGGTACGTATGTTTGCATGTCAATCAGAAACGACATATTCCGTTAGAACATGACATTGGTTCTTTACTAACATTAGCCGAGATTCACAACTCGATAGGGGTTGCTGGACGAAACCACATCATCAGTTGATATTGACTATTGATTAGAACTGCATAATCAATCTTGGATACGTTTGAACATCCTCGAGACTTGGATAGATGGCAACAACATAATGGTCAGACAGAGCAACAATGTATAAATAATTCTTCTTCAAGTTTTCCTTGGGCACCGACACAGGAACATAGAATGGATAGTTTGGCCCGAGAAATAATGCTCGATCACAAATATCATGAACTTCTTCAATGATTTGTGCAACAATATCTACCTCATGGAGCATAGCCCCATAAACGAGGAAGTTCCAATAATGGTTGCTATCACTTGGTCATGTACGGCCCAATCTAATAAGAATGTCTTCTCCGTCCAGGCTGACAATCAGTATATTGTCTCTTAGAGATGGTGCAAGAATAAAATCAAATTATACCCACACTTTAGTATTAACAGATGAACTTAACAATAGCTTGGGATGTTTTTCTCCTTGGTCCAAATCCCATGACAACACGTGGTCGCTCCTGACCATAGCGGTGCTCTTACCTCTATGTATAATAGCATCATAGTAACTCAGCCAATATGTATCGGGATTCTCCAATATAATCTAGTGACCACACCCCTCCATAGTATATGATAACTTGTAGACTGATATACCGATGGAAAAATAATCAGCAACATTAGCAGGGGTTTGACACAGCTGCACGCGGTCAGACGACCCTGACACGTAGTCAGGAAAATTGATGCAACATCCTCTGATAGGGTTTAGAAGCTAGACATAACTTTCTGCAACACTTGTGTTAGCTAAGCATTAATCTTTGCTAGCTATCCAACTCCCATAGGCGAGACTATCCACATCAACCGAGAACCATATTAGTGATAAAAAACAAAGAGACTCGAACCCCTGCTAATGTTGATGGTTATTTTGCCATCACTGTGTCATTCTACAAGTTACCCTATACTATGGAGGGGTGTGGTCATTGGATAATATTAGAGATTCATCATACATATTTCTTGAGTTACTATGATGCTATTATCCATAAAGGTAAGATCATCGCTATGTGCCAAAACACGACTTGTGGTCATGGGATTTGGATCAAGGTGAAAAACATCACAAGCGACTACTGAGTCCATCGGTTGATACCTAAGTGTGGGTATGATTTGATTTCATTGTTGCATCATCTTTGAGAGGCAATATACTTATTGTCAGCCCCTACGGAGAATACATTCCTATTAGATTGGGTCGTACAAGACCAAGTCATAGCAACCATTATTGGAACTTCCTCGTACATGGGGCTATGCTTCATGAGGTAGATATTGATGCGCAAATCATTGAAGAAGTTCGTTGTATTGATGATCAATAATTATTTCTCAGGCCAAACTATCCTTTCTATGTTCCCATGTTGCTATCCATGGGAGACTTGGAGAAGTATTATTTATACATTGTTGATTTGTCCGACAATGATATTGTTGCCATCGATCTGAGTCTCGGAATGTTCAAATGTCTCAAAGAACTATTATGCACGCCCAATAAACAACCCCTATCAAGTGCCGATGTGGTTCTGCCTAGCAATCCCTATCGAGTTGTGAATCTCAGGTGATCTTAGTAAGGAACCAACAACATGCGCTAAGGGCATATGTCGTTGTTGATTGGCATGCAAACGAACGTACCAGTGTGATTCAGATCTCCATGTTTGGATTAAATGGATTGGTTTAGTTGGTGAAATCCTCCTCGCTGATCTACCTAAAAATGGTGTCGATGTGCTCTGTGGCGGCGGAGGAGCCGGGAGCCTCTTCTCGTCCAATATATGGGATGTTTCATTCCGCTCTAAGCCGCCCCCGATATGTGAAAGATCAATCAATCCCATTAGTTTCGATCAAGTTGAGGTCATCCGTTGATCTTAAATACAAATACCCAAATTGCAACAGTAAGGGCATTGTTAATTACGAGTGTGATGCACCACGGCCTCCTGTCTACCGGCCGTGCACTCCAAATCCCCCAAAACGATATCAATCACTGTTTTGATGGATCTTCTTCGCTCAAAGTGGCTCCTCCATGCCACAATGATGGTGTGTATGCTTGGGATTCATGGTGTCAAACCCGCAGCCTAAGCTAGTAAGGTGTGGAAAGGTGCCGGTCAACCGAGTTTATGTGGGCACGGTGGGAGAGCGGTGGTGGTGGCTTCTAGACAGCAGCGGCGATCGAGGGGGTATAAATGCAGCGGTGCCAAGGGGCTTGCTTTCGGGCGCACATACGCATAATGGTTAATTCTTGCTTTGTTGTTTTTGATCCATTCCATTTTGTTATTTCCTGCTCTACTGTAAAGAGCTGGCACATATACATGTACTAGGTGAACATGCGAGCTTCGCCTCGCCGCCTGCATCACATCTTGCACATCGTGAACATCTGAGCAAACAAAAAAAATATAGGGTATCTGTGCTTACAGTGGTCAGCACCTAACAAAAAGTTCAGGTGATCACACTAAGAGGACGAAAATCTGGTGCATAAACAAACAGCCGAATGCCATGTGCAACCTGCAACCAGGGCCACTTTGGCATTAAATTCTACGGTATCGGTCTACAACTTTGAGAGCTTCACTGTTCTTGCTCTAAATATCCTTTATAATTGTCTTCCTAGAAGGACACACAAATCTATGCATGAATGAATAGCGTCGCACAATAAGAAATGTCGTCGTAGACACCATATTTGAAGGACATGTTTACCATAGAAGAAAGCAATGTGAACCTTTTATCACTGAGTCATCAAGTTCTCTTAGGCACTGGACGACCTTTAGGACCAATGTTGACAATAGGCAAAATACCAGTCACCATACCAATGACATCTGCATATCCATAGAAGAGTTGACTGTCAGAGAAAAGCAACCGCAAAGCACTGCATAGTAGGCATACAAAAAAATTGTATCTTAAAGACACCAATTCCCCTTTCTCTATTTACTTGCAAGGTATGCTATATCCTTAATATTACTCAAGATACTCTAGGAAGTGCTGATCTTGTAAACTTAATGTATGATTGATCTTTGTAATGTTCATCCTTTTCCTAACCAAGCCTTGGACCAATGGTTGACATTACGGAAGCAATATCTTGCTGGCTCTATCTCTAAGAATTCTAATCAGTACGTCGGCTGATGCTAGCATTAGAATGCCAAAGAAAAAAGGTAAAAAAGTTGGGATCGTAAAATGAAGTGAGCTAGGATCTCAAATTTTTCTGCTGATATTTATTAGTTCGTCTGATTGAAACCAACATATATGTTTCAGGATATCGTGTGGCAAGCCCGATCAGCAATCTACAAATCTTGTCATATATGTTTCAGGATGAGTAGTTAAGTGTGATACATGGATAAATTCAGAACTACTGGTAGTTAGCCAAACCCTTACTTTGATAGGTATTCTAAGGCTTCTAATGAGCACGCCCCAAGCTAAACAACAGAACATTCTTTTTTTCATAATATATAAATACTCTTTGTTCGCATTAGGAGGAACAAAAGATAGAAATCAGCGGCGTTAGATTGTTTTTAAATGGGACATTCTAACTATGAAGACTATGTACAAACCTGCTTAGCTTGACATAGGGCAACATAATCCATAAGTTGGCTCAGCCAAAGTGTTTGCCTTCTCTAAAATATCTGGATTCCAACATACCATCTCACTCACATCTAGATAGCAATGCAAAAAAAAAGGAAATACCAAGTGATCATATTTCCTCCCAGCATCCAACAGACTCCTAGCAGCTGAAACAACATTGCGTAAAATCAATTGACCTCTAGAACTATTGCTACCACATGGCTCAAAAATAAAAAAATTTGCTTAAAAAACTTGCAAGACTTCAGTTAGGTAGCTGCTACAGTGAGACAACCACAAATGCAGCACATACTATATTTTTTTTGTTTTCAAGTTAAGCTTGAGTGGTTAAGGCTACCGAAAATAGATCTCATATATCGAAAGGCGTCATCAATGGATATATAGAGTTACAGGTTTCCAATTTATAGGTACAGCCATATGGACTTCTTTTCTTGCCAGACTAATTGGCTACACATATAATGTCTCTTAACTGGAACAGAAGTTTACTGATTGCCTAAGTTGACAAATGAAACCGACTAAGGGTAAAAAAAAACTTGTGAATAGATGCATATATAGTTTGACTACTGCATAAAACATGAAATTTGCTGAATCAAATAAGTATACTAATACACCAGAATATAGCTGCGGCATGGTATACGTTTTTTTAGAAAAGAAACACATTTGAGGCATCTTACATAAAAGCAGCGAATATGGATCGAAGGCTGAGATTGTTTGGGATTAGGGGTAGGTTGGCTGAGATTAAACAATACCACGATGCCTTTTCAGATGTTTACACTGTTTTGAGATTTGAGGGTCTATGGAAGCACAAGCCATGGACTAAATATAAACACTACTACTTAGCTCAAGCAACACATAAGCCTAGAAAAACCTCATGCTTCATTGGCATTATGGGTGCACAAGTTGCAATAAAACAATGTGCAATGCAATATAGAGGCTTAGCGAAAATAAAATATGCATGTGCCACATACAAAACTTGATATACAAAAACGGCTACTGAATTAGATGATCTATTTATTTAGCTAAGGCTACTTTTAGGCAGATTGTTGTTTACTTTGTAAACGAAGATGCCTAGCACTTAAATCAATACCCAAATGTAAGGATGTATGTCCATTCACCATTTACAGAGGAATCCTGCCACCCGTCCGAGGGAGATGTCATCGCTGTCAAGGAAATCCTGCACCTGTTCGGCAGGGTGTCGGGTCTGCAGGTCAATTACGCCAAGAGTTCTGCCTCCCTCTTGCGCTGCAGCGAGGAAGAGGCCGCGCCGGTAACCGAGCACCTGGCCTGCCCCATCGTTGATCTGCCGATTACATACCTGGGCATCCCATTGCACATTCGCCGCCCCACCGCTGCGCAATTACAGCCTGTCGTCGACAGGGTTGCAGGATGCTTGCCCGCTTGGAAGGCGCGGCTGATGAACAAAGCTGGGCGCCTCGCCTTCGTCAAGTCCGTCCTGGGAGCGGTGCCGCTTCATCAACTGCTCGTGCACGCACCGCCTAAAAAGTCTCTAAAGCAGCTTGAGAGGATTGAAAGGGGATTTCTCTGGGCTGGGCGTGCGGAGGCCAATGGCGGCAATTGCCATGTCACTTGGCGCCGCGTCTGCCGACCGATCTCGCTTGGTGGCTTAGGCGTGCATGACCTGGAGCGCACGGGGCTGGCTTTGCGCATGCGATGGTTGTGGTTCTCTCGCACGGACACCAACAGAGCATGGAGCGGCCTCGACTTGCAGTTCTCTGCCGAAGAGCGCGCCCTATTCTTCGCCTCCACCACGATGTCGCTCGGCAACGGAGCCACTGCCCTCTTTTGGGAGGATCGGCTGGATCCATGGCCGTTCTATCGAGAGCTTGCGCCCATGCTTTATGAGTGCATCCCCAAGCGCCGGAGGCGGACAAGGACAGTTGCTGAGGGGCTCCAGGGCCACAGCTGGGCAAGGGACATCCATGGCACACTTGGCGTGCATGAGATTGGCCAATATCTGCGCATCTGGATTGCCATCGAGCACACCGCGCTGAGCGAGGAACCCGACACTCTACTTTGGAAATGGACGGCACGTACACGGCGAAATCCTGCTACTTGGCCTCCTTCCACGGTTCCACCGCCTCCCCTTCGTGGAAGATGATCTGGAAGTGTTGGGCGCCGCCGCGTGTCAAGTTCTTCCATTGGCTCGCCGACTTGGACCGCTGTTGGACCGCCGATCGCTTGGCCAGACGAGGATTACCGCACCACACCGCCTGCCCTTTGTGCAATCAGGAGCCCGAGACCATACACCATCTGATCATTGGATGTCCCTTCGCTAGACAGGTTTGGCACGAGATCATCGCCTGGCTACGACTACCCTGTGCCGCACCCAGCCGCGACACCCCTCTCCTCGATTGGTGGCAGGACTCCAGACAGCAGGTTCCCAAACCCATGCGCAAAGGACTTTCCTCCATGGCCCTGCTCATTCCCTGGATGGTGTGGAAGCAGCGGAACGACTGCGTTTTCGAGGGTGCACAACCTTCTGTCATCGCTAGTATTGGCTTGATCAAGGACGAGGCTAGGCTGTGGGCAAGAGCTGGCGCCTTAGGCCTGCGCATCTTGCTACCGACGACTTGGGATGTACATTAAGTCCCTGCTCATGTACCCTGCCTCTTAGGAGGATTGTAAAACTTCTATCTTTCCAATGAAATGAAATGCAAAGAGTCCTTTGCATTTTCTCGAAAAAAAAGAAGAAACTATGCAAGTTGCGGGTTGATTATGTTATTAAATCTTCCCTTTTTATGGTATACATGTTAACAGCAAAAAGAAGAAGAAATAGTACCAAGATATTAAATTTATTTCTCAAACTACAGTTACACGTAAACACTGATAAGAAATCCGCTGACCTGCCACCAACCACATCCCCTAACTTAAAGCAAAGAATAAAAACAAGCAAAAGTCTCACTCATTTAGTCATATGCATTGCTTCAAGGCGATAAGAAAACGAAAGAAACGCGATGATTGTGTAACTAAGGGCAGTGAAAGTCTTATTTCCCTAATGTATCATTTTATTGCATTGCTAGCATCTTACCAATCTCCTAGAATACAGTATTGGGGCAATTCAGAAAAATAGATTAACCGCAGTTTTTCATTCATATCCTATAATTAGTCACAGATCATCCATTATAAGGAGTGAAATACCTCATTGCCAAAGAAAAAGGTAAAGATTTAGGAGGACATCAACTCACGGGAACGTGGATAGTAGGTGGCTGCGTGCTCTCTATAGTAGCCTGAGATCAATTCTATGTTTGCAGTAGCACTCATCAATATCAACCTTCAATCTCGGTCGGAGGATTAATGGCTAGATACAAAATTCCAATGACATTATCAAACACACAAAATTCTATAGATGCCACTATGATGGAAATTAACACATCCAATAACAAACAACCATCTAAGGGCTCAAGGATCAGAAGATGGAAAACTGAATGCGTTGATCAGGCCTAAGTTTTTACTGCCAAGAGTTGTTTTATCTCAGGCTCCTTCTCAGAGGCAGTCATGCATCTATCACATGTGCCCCTTTACTTTTCCTTAATGAACTCGTTAAAACCAAATCCCTGATTCCTTAGGATGGAATATTATTCTGAAACAACAAAACAATACCCGATTATAAAATCAATTTTCACCAATGCTGAGAACATATTAGATGAACATGACCAGGATTTGAACTTGGAACTGGCATCAGATTGAATTATTTTAAGAGCAACTAGGCAAGTAAAAATTAGGAGATAGAGAGGCCAAAATTTTGACACATATGTCTTCTGATTGCATAAGTATATTTCACAATCACAGCAAATGTTTGCTCAATTTTCAACCAATAAGTTATGTAAATACGATGTTTGCTGTTGCATGCATCTTTTTTATATGCAAGAACAGTAAGTGCATTACTATTACATGATCATCATTTTGATTGTGTACCAGGACTAAATTATCACTGGCCAGGATAGTCAACTAAACCAACAGAGGAAAGTTTATTGTTCATTAGTTGCCAGTAAAAGAGGCATCAAATCTGATCTGCTACATGCAAAATCAAGAAAGAATCAAGGAAGAGAGCAATGAAATGGATACCACCATTGCAGGTTCCTTAATTTTCTGCAGACATCATAGACGAAGTTGGGGCCCTCCAAATCCCTTGCGAGGACCAGCCACCACTGCCACACGCGCGGTGCCGACCGGTCTAGTTCTAGCATGGCTCGAGCTGATGGTCGTGCCCGCGGTTGTCGTGTGTGGTGCTTAATAAGCACCGGGAAGTAGTTGGTAAATGTGTGTCAATGCAATACAGTGAGACTGTCCGTATTTGATGTCATCATAGTGGCAGTGAGGAAAATTCAAGCGATGAAGCAATAAACCCTTGGAGAATATACATGTTGGAATGTACAGAAAGATAGAACTGTATATACAACACACACCCGTTGGTACCTCTTGTACTTCATCATATATGCAAAGGCTACCTCCTCAGATACATGGTCATGTTTGCCATCATCAGACTGAAACAAAAATGTAGGAATTAGCTAGAAGAATTAATGGACAGATATTTGTAGAATCCCAGGATAAACTTTGGTCAGTATCATCAAAACTGGTCATACTTTCTCCGTCTCAATAGAAACAATCCTTCTATTTCTAATTCTGAACATTATTTAATTCGATTATCCAACCAATGGAGCCTGGATATTTCAGACTAAGTGTCCCCGTGGCTCCTTGACACAGGCTGACCCCCACCTGGATCAGCGCTTCCCCAATCCATGATGTCACAAGCCTAGTTGCGTGGTGGTCGAGATGAGGTAGGGCGGGGTGCTCCACCGTTCAGAGACTCTCTCCATGTGTCCTCCCCCTACCGAATGACTCCGAGCACCGGATGAAGGAAACTCTGCACCACAACCCAGAGGCAAAAAGATGGCATGATTTAGGGTTTAATCCCCTCATGTATCATTTCATAGCAACAAAGGGACTAACTAATTTGGAAACAGATTAACCAGAACCTTGCATTTAATTCAAAGATATAATTATCAATAGATCATAGCGTTGGGGTGCCAAATACCTCATTTATATGGCCACATGCTTAGGTAATTATATCTCTTTCAAGTGCCAAACTATCGTGCTTCCTTAGAAAAAACTTGTGCGTTACCACAGAAATTTCTGAAGGTCTGAAACCACAGAAATCTGTTCTAGTAGCGCAAATTATCAAACTTTAGAAGTCATTGCCAAACAAAATAAACAGGTTGCCAAAAATCAGACCAATGACAGAAGCATTAATTTGAAGTTGCCATCCCTACTACAGTTTCCCTACAACCATGTTCCTGCCTACAAATTAGGAAGTCCACCTGAGGCCCAATAACATCTCCATATATCTCCTTAATTATAGGCCCTTTTTTTGCATCTCTAGGTTATCTTCAATTTTATCCCTTGTATCGTACTCCCCTATATTTTAAAATAGCATGATAAGACAATAAGCTAAGTCAGGAACATCAAAAGACAATGATTTCTAGCAGCATGAAGATATTTGATTAGTGCAGTACCAGACCGCATCAAATTATATACAAAAATTCTATTGTATTTGTATTTGCAATTCTGCATATATCCTTGTCTCTCAGAAATCCAACTCCGCATCCAATTCCCAGTTTCAAGCTTCGAAAACTGACATAATAAGTTGAGTATGAAAACATGCTTGACAGTTCGGCAATGCTGAAAAGTAAAGGGAAACCCACATGAAGTGAAGACAAATGCACATACCACATTTGTAAAGAAGCTACTTCTTCATAGTTCCAGTTTAGGATGGTTAAGAATTATATATACTGGGAATGTACGACACATATACATCAACAGAGAACAAACCCTGATATTTAAAGCTAGGTGCAGCCAATTCGAAAAACCATAACCCCGAAAGTACAAAAAAGCCAACTGGAAATATTAATCAGAATGATTGTTTGCTCACAAAAAGTAGGACGGAAATAAGGTGATGGGCAGCCGAAGAAACCAAAACATGGGGACTATCAGCAAACAGTTGATGGGCACTGGACCAGACGTTTCTGTACATGAATCCAAAAAATTGAGCGAGGGGCTTGGCGCACGCTCCGATGATGCCCACAACGCTTAGTCAGGTACAGGTTGGTCTTGAACACTACTACCGACTCAACGCGAGCGCGTGGGAGACCATGTCGTAGTGGTACTTGTTGCCGAGGAAGCACTCCGTCTCCACCGTCTTGGCCTGCAGATGCAGCATCTTCTCGTCCGTCAGGCCGCCCAAGAAGGACCTCGTTTACCTCGCCGTGGCCGAGCATTCTCCTCTGTCAGGCCGCCCGCGAAGGACCTTACCGTGGCCGAGCCTTCTCCTCCGTCAGGCCGCCCACGAAGGACCTACCTCGCCGCGGCCGCGCCTTCTCCTCCGTCAGGCCGCCCACGAAGGTCCTCGCCGCGGCCTTAACCTCCTCCACCACCATCGCCGGCTCGATGCAGTTCGCCGGGAGCCCACCGCTTGTCTCCCTTGGGCTGCCCCACGCAGACGTGGCCTATTGAAGGGAAGGCGGCGCGGGGACGGATCGACATCGAGGGGCGCGCGGAGAAGGATACCGCGATTCACCACATCACCAGCTCGAACCCCGCCACCGATTCACCACCAAGGCCCCAAGCTCGAACCCCGCAACCCCTTCCGCCGCCTCCCCGCTCGATGCGGGTGCGGGTCTTCGCCTCGGCCAAAAATGAATCGTGCGGGAGCCTGCCGCCGATTCACCGCCACCACGCCACCAGCTCAAACCCCGCCGCCGATTCACCCACCAGGAGAACTAGCCCGCGGCTTCCAGGCAGTCTGCTCGCCGCCGACGAGGGTTTGAGAAAGTGGACTCGACGAAGATATAAGATGGGTTTGGAACTGAAACAGACAAACGCGGGGCTGGCCCACACGGGGACGCACGCGCCGTCCAATCGCTGAGAGGCCAGGGAATGCATGCAACAACCTTAACTTGTTTAGTTAATATGTCCTACTGTACATGCTATGTGCACTGTCTCTGCTGCTCGTACAACTATTGGACGTATACATGCATATGTTATGTTTTGAAAAGATGGAAAATAATTGTTCAGGTATATCCACTGGCGGACCTATGTGAGGGCAAACCCGGGCCATGGCCCGCCCAGCCCAAAAGTGGGAAAAATATTTATGCCTATGCCCCAATGTGTGAAGCCCATTAACCCAGCCCAGTCTACTCCCTGTCTCCATGTTCGTTGGTTTCCTGCTTGCTCAGTTGGTCATACAGACGTACACGATGCCGTATTGCTGTCCATGGTCGTAGTTTAGGGCGACCTGCCGCCACCCGCCGGTCGACCTACTGCCGGTGACTGAGCGTGGAGGTGGCCGCCGGACGGCCGGAGCGACTCGATTTGGCGACCACCATCCAGCAGGAGCGGACACCACAAGCGCCCCACACGGCCACGCGACCAAGCCCTAGGCAGCAAAGAGCAAACGCCGGCCGGAAACGGCCAGGCTGCCGGCGGGCGGCGGCGATCCGATCATCCGGCGTCGGCACAACCAGCAACTACTCCAATTGCTCCCAGGCAAGGCAGCTGCAAAACTGACGGTAATTCAGTTTTCCTCAAATCTCTTCACAACAAATCTCTTCACAACAAAATTAGACTGCTAACAATTTGGTACCCTAAATAATCAAATTCTTTGTTTGTTTACAAATGCAATTTAGGCACCATGAGCAAGGTCAATCAGAGAAGAATTGATCTAGTTTTCAAAAGAAAAAGAGACGAGGCAAATGAAGTTGAGGAAGACCGGTCTGTACTAGCTGATCATCCATTACCTTTACTTGAATTACAACATCCGGCACCACACAATCAAGATGAAAATCAGTCAAATGAAGCTGTTACGTAGCTGCTTCATACAATCATTGAAGATTTTAAGAAAAAAAATCGGAAAGCATATATGTAGTTATTCAACTCCATGTGTCCATAGCTGCTTCATACCTTATGACCAAGCTGAACCTTGGAAATTTGGCATGCTTTATTTTGTTTTGGGGTACTTCTCATATATATATATGATCTGATGGATCAAATGTATGCAGTATATTGACTAATGCCTGGTTGCCTACAAATGTATATGGCTTAGAATTAGAATTCTTTGTGTTTTTCTTTAGCTTGGCCCGCCCAAGATTTCTTTTGTAGGTCCGCCACTGGGTATATCCATGTGGATGCATCTATGTTACATCAATGCCCTGACAAGTCTGTTTCGGTTTTTGGCCTTTCCTTCTAAATTAGGCGCGGGTGCATTTTTTTTTTTGAAATGGAAGAAAAATCACCCAGCTTATCCAAAGGATGCACATGGCTTTTTTTATTAGACTAGTACAATGTCCGTGCGTTGCTACGGGATAATATAACAATAAACATATAAGCATCATGCACCACACCCAATTTTATTTGCAGGGCTATCTCATACATTACCTGTCTCAGCAAAACATCCAAGTGACATACTTTGGTTTTTAGTCTTTGTCGGTACAAATATTGCTCCTTTGATAGGTAAATGTCTCCTCAGTGAGATCCCTCCCAATTGATAATCTAAAAGGAAAACAAAAAATGTGGCAAAAAACATCTGATATATAATTAAAATAGCATCCGTTGATAGAATGCTACAACACCAGCGGGCCTTAGAATGCTGCAACACCAGCAGGGCCAAATTAGCAACACATCCAAAATCACAATGAAGAAGCAAAATTCCATATCAACCGGTGCAAAAATTCAGACACAAAAGAATTCATAAATTTGAACATATCTCAATCAATTTCACAAGATAATTCAATGTATGTGCTATACATATATATAGCTGCCGCGATATCTCAACATACCCCAGCTCCAGTCACTCTAGCGCTATCTCCAACACTGCATTTTCGTTGCTAATTTGTGTGCAAAACTGACTTACAAAATTTGTGGTACTGCACCCTGAAAATAAATAAATAATTGTAATTTGAAATTATCTAACAGCCAAGAGTAGGCAACGACCAAAAGGGCGAAGGCAACAATGTATTTTGGCATAAGTGCAACAATGTATTTTACAAATGTGAGCAATGTTTAATTTTCAAGCATAGTGAGATATCGCAATCTATTCATGGCTCCGTGCTTGTGTTTTTTCAGCAAATCGCAGTTCTTGGACTACAAGTGTAAGAAGCAAACAGGAATGAAGATTGAGGTTCAGTGTGCAGAATCTCTCACCTAGGAACCCACCGCGCTTGGGTATCCATAAAGTATCCATACGTCTCTTGATGAATTGATTATGTATGCAGTAACAAAAATGGGCCATCATAGCTGTGTCAAAGTGTACAATATCAAATGGCCTATGTTAAGCATGACTAACGAACAAGCTCTGGCAACATTGGCATGTCAATATTCAGTGTAATATGATGAGCATACCTAAGTTTCTCCAATATTCCCAATTTTTAGTGAAACCCGATCTTTGGAAATACATAGTCCATCTGTCAACATACGAATAAAACAAAACATCAGTTAATTGAACCATAGCATGATTTGTGATGCTGCATAAGCATGGACATGAGAGAATTTCAAATGTAGAATTTAATCAATGAGACAAAAATATCGATAAATTTTAATGTCAAAATATGTACAAGTCACTTGCCTGAAAGACCCCCCGTGAAACTCATTAGGAGCAAGCTTCCCAGCTCGTTCCTTTTCAGCTAGCTGCTTGGCCTACAACATTTCAAAAGGGAGAAACGTGAATCTTCCATTGACACTGAAACACTGGAATTTGTCTACATGTAGTAAAGAGAATTTTGTATTTTGGTGCTTCCAAGTGCAAAATTGATTCTGGTTGACGGTAATAACTGCATGCCTACGACTTTCACCGTATCTCATCACGTGACATAAAGAGCTTTGTCATCAACAAAGTAACATACTTATCTCACCAGCCCAAATTTGGCAATTTTAACAACACCGTTTGTCACCAACAAATTTTCTGCAACAAAAGTCTTGTTATATTTTAGCCATTTTTGCTGGTATAGAGGCAACATGATTCAAACAGAAGACAACACCAAATTACCAGGTCTGAGGTCACGATGAAAATGTCTATTATTATGCACATACACAAACCCTTGCGGTATTTGGAACATAAACTTCCGTATCTCCTCTTCAGAGAAAGGTACATGCCTTCTTATTATAGCATCATATAAATTATAGTCCTACAAAGAAAAAATCAACTAAACTTACTTAGCACACAAGTCCAGTTGAGAAAAATAAGTTTACAGAACCCAAAAGCTCCTGTCGACAAATGAAGATGGATTTATTACAAACAAACTATGCAATGGAAACCTAAGCAAATGCATTGATGTTAATGACCCATCCAGTGCAAAATATTATTAACTAATGTGATGGTCACAAATATTGGTAAATGCTTACGAGCATGCACACTGAAAGCAGATGTACATGTAATTATAACAGTTATTATCCTTGAGATAAATGGCGATGCTTCATAACAGTTGGTACAAAAATCTGCAAGAACATGATATAGCGCAGGGCGCACAATCTCCACGCGGCTTACCATTAGCCTTACTGGAGCAGAGCATTATTTTACAGGAATTCCACCATAAAAACCTTACTCACATAGGGCATACTTCTATCAAATTAGATGTCCTTCAAAAGCTTCGGGATTGAAGAACGAGCTAACAATGTTGGCAAAATTGTGCACTGATTGGGAAATGTTTTCATTATAATTATAACAGCTTGATTGAATTTATTTGATCAAATGGATGAGGCAATACATGATTGGGAACGTCATCTTTGTGAATAATTATAATTATCAACCAATCCTTTATGCCAAGGATTCAAATAGCATCTCTAAGAACAAATTATCGCTCTGTGTCACTATGTTGTCAATTAAGTTGCTTGAACCATCTTGAAGCAAGAAGAATAAATTTAATTAGCATTAATACTTCTGTTTAATTAGTACATGATTGTTATACCTCTGGATGCTATTGGAAATAATCCACGAGGCTCTGCTGGAAAGGCCCTCTTCACCTGAGTACCAGTTTCTCCTTCGTTCTTGGATTTCTCACAACTGCATTAACCAGAAGAATCATCTGGTCTCATGCACTAAGTCGTGGAGTCATGTAGAGCAGTCTTTTTCTATCACACACATTCTTATTTCTGATGTCCTGCCAAAAGAAGCTTCCTCTCCAACAAGTGTTGCATGGTGGTATAAACATTCAGTTTGAGCTTTACATGCAGTTGATGAACTCAGAGAGGATCAAAACCATGCTATAATTTAGAGAGTATATCATTCAGAGAGTATAGAATCCACTTAGACTACATGGAGTCATGGAGAATAATCAGGCAAAGAGAATCTGACAAAAATTAAACCGAGATAAAATATCTTACTTGTCTGCCTTGCCTCCGCTCGTGCACTGACGCGGCCTCCATATTCCGGTTCGTGCATGTTGCATTGATTGAGTGGAAGCCACTACAGATCAGGAGGCGAATATCGGAAAGGTAGGCTGCGAGCGGCCACCACGCCCCTCCTATTCATCCACCCTCGTCGCAGCTCGTGACGGGAACGCCGCGCTCGTCGTGACCGTCCACTGCTAGGTCAACTGGTCAAGGCCTATGCACCAGGGCTGCGGCGAGCTAACCCTAGCTCCCACATCTGTCGTACTACGCGGAGGGTCGGGTGTCGGGAAAGGTAATTAAAACGCAGACCTTGCCGCGTGGATGGCAGAACCATCGATTCAAGGCGAGGCGCGGCCCTCCGGCGCGGCGGCGGCGAGCGATGGTCGCTGGGGATGCGGCGGTGTGGACGCGGAGATTGTGTGTTGCGGTGTGCGTGAAGTGCAGGTTGACTTTGCGATTTGTGAGGGATGAATTTGCAAATGTGACAGCGACGGGAAGATGGACGAAACGGACGACGTACCTATTGACGACGGAACCGGTTCCCCTTTTTTAAGAGCATCCCCACTCGTTGGCGCTCCCCACGCTCAAATTCGGTGAAATTTTCGTCCGGATTGGAGGAAGATTTGGCGTGGGGAGCGCCGAAGTTCCAGCCGTCCCCCCGACAGGAAACCCCCAACCTCGACCATTGACATATTTCAAACAAATTTAACATAAAATTTAACAAGTTCGGCGACCAAGAGTACGAAAATTGCTGAAACAAATTCGGCGATAATCAGTACAATGTTTAACAAGTGCTGAAACAAATGAAGCACACAATTTCACAATTTTTCAAACAAATTAAGATAGACTAGTTGGCGTCGGCGTTGGCGTTGCCTCGGAGCCTCCATATGTGCTCCACCAGATCATCTTGCAGCGAGTGATGCATTGTAGAATCTCGAATCTCCTGGCGCATAGCAATGAAGGCGGCCCATGATGGAGGCACCTGGTGATTAGGCTGTGCAAGAGGACCCTCTCTCTCATATGGTGCTTCTTGCTCAGCCAGAGGAACCGGATGTTTTTGCTCATTTCAATAATCATATTGTGTAGGCACACACAGCAGTTCATTACCTCCCACATCTGATCTTTGGACCAAGTCATAGCGGGGAACCGGACGACAGCAAATCTCTGCTGGAGGACACCAAATGCACGCTCGACGTCTTTTCGGCAAGCTTCTTGTTTCTTGACAAACTCGCAAAGTTTGGTGGTGCTAGGGTTCGAGATAGTCTTCACAAATGTTGCCCACTTTAGATAGATACCGTCTGCAAGGTAGTATCCTTTGTTGTAATGCCGACCATTGATCACATAGTCCACCGGGGGAGCATGACCCTCAACAAGCTTGGAAAAGACCGGGGAGCAGTTTACGACGTTGATGTCATTGTTGGATCCAGGCATACCAAAGAAAGAGTGCCAAATCCAGAGATCATGGGTAGCCACTGCTTCAAGTATCACAGTGCAGCCTTTTTTGTGACCCTTGTACATTCCCTACCACGCAAACGGACAGTTCTTCCATTACCAATGCATGCAGTCAATGCTTCCAAGCATCCCTGGAAAACCCCTAGCTTCATTTGTTGCAAGGATTCTCTGAGTGTCTTCGATAGTGGGTGATCTCAAGTAATAGTCCCCGAACACTGCTATGATGGCCCTGCAGAACCGGTAGAAACAATCAAGGGCGGTGGACTCCGCCATCTGAAGATAGTCATCTGCACTATCACCGGAAGCTCCATATGCCAGGATCCTCATAGCCACTGTGCACTTCTGCAGTGACGAAAATCCAACCAAACCAGTGCAATTCGCCTTGCATCTGAAGTAGGGATCAAAGTCTCGGATGGCATACATAATTTGCAGAAATAGCTCTCTGCTCATTCTGAAACGACGCCGGAAAACACTCTCACCGTGCAATGGATTGTCGGCGAAGTAGTCGGCGTACAACATGCAGTAGCCCTCCATTCGCTGTCTCGGCTTGCACTTCCGGCGACCTGGTGCCGACCCACCAGTTGCCAGTCCGACGTACATGCTTGCCAAGCTACCGAGGATCATCATGTGCTCGTCGTCTTGGGCGGCTGCTGCCATCTCTTCTTGCATAAGCTCGATGAACATCTGCTCCTCCTCTTCGTCCGAGTCCATGGCCGGCGAGGCAAATGGACGAACACCGACGGGCGTGGTCGAGGCAACCGGAGCCGCGAGCGACGAGGAGCGAGCCAAAGTCGGAAAACAGGCCGGCGGAAGAGCAGCCAGATAGGCCGTCGTCGAAAGACGCGCGAATATAGGCAGGTGGGGAAGGAGGGACGGCGGAATCTGGGCAACAAGCCGGCGGGGTGGTGCCGGCGGCGAGAGAGATACGAGGGGTGGGGGAGATTTTGAGCGAGGTGGCGGTGGGGTTCGTGTGTCGAGTCACCGACAGATCGGGCCCTTCCCCGCTTTTCACTCGTCCGGAGTCCCCGATAGGTCCCCGGGGGGCCGGGGATGGCGTGGGCTCGCCGGATGGATGAAGGGCCAAATCCGGACGAAAACGAGGAACCGGGGGCGCGACTGGGCCGAATTTCGCCGTCCGGATGGGAAAAACGTCGCTCGGGGGCCTCGTCGGGGGACGAGTGGAGATGCTCTAAGTAGTATAGAGATTATTCACAAACCTTACAAGAACAATATAAAAGATCAACCTTGAAGTCACCTCACTAAATCTACGGTGGGATGAAGGGGGTGACAATACACCAACTCACGTCATCCAAAAATCAAATATCTTCCCAAACCGCCCGATAGCAGGTGCGAAGCACATCCAGTCAAGCAGACTCTCAGCGCACGCCAACGCACACACCACAGAAGTTGCTACCACCGTCTTCCTCAACTCCATCTTAGAGAGAGATCATCGCATTAACCTTGCAAGACCTGCTGTCGATTCCACCATGACGCCAGACGGCTCCACCAACCTGCACGCATATATCATCCCGCATCCCTCGTCGACATTCTCTGCAGCACCATGCCACCGAGACTCGGCGCCAACAAAGTGGTAGATGAATACCACTCCACCAAAATCCGCCAACATCCAACAGCTGCTCCAAAAACGATACCCCAAGAGGTAAAACGACGCAGGTAGCTCCGCCATCGTCCGATCTGGGAGGCCCAGATCTAGGGTTTCCCCCGGAGCAGCACGAGTGGGTAGATGCCGGTTGCGACAGCGATGCCTTCAAGAAGGTAACGACGCATAACGTCGCCATCGCCCGCCACGACCAGGGTCGTAGCACGATTTTCACCGGCAGCCACACATCTCCAACTCGTCGAGTGGAGTGATGAGACAAGAAAAAACGATGCCTTCAACAAGGTAACGACGCCAAGCGGCGCCGCCATCATCCGCCAAGCCTGAGAGCGAAGCACGGTTTTTACCAGCCGCCCCGTCACCTAAACTCGTCGTCGACTGGATCTTCACCGCCGGAGATCTGTGTGGGATCCCAACATCCCCCACCCTAGATCCCAACGAGGCCGTCCACCTCCGTGGAGGAGAACACCGCCACCATGCCCGGGGCCGCCGCCCCGGCTTCCATGTGATGTGGATGGAGCTCCCGTCGTGCGGAGGAGAAGGCTCAGCAGGCAGCCGCTCCGGCCACGCCACCACCGCCGCCGCCTCGCCTTCCGGCCGCCAGCGCCGCGCACCACCACCACCATAAGGGATCAGGGACACCGCCCCCATTCCCCATGATCGCGCCCATCTGAGGCCCCGGCCACCGCCATGCCGCGCGGGCTTTGCCCGGCGACACCTCCGGCGGCGGCGGCGAGGGGAGGGAGGGGCTGGAGGGGCCCGCTCGGGCCAGTGAGAAGGGCTCCCCGGAGTGGCACGACGCCACCACCCGGGGGAGGGGAGGGGAGGGGATTGTATCCAAGTGATGGAACCAGGTAAGCCCAATCAAAGGCAGTAAGCTGGTTAAGGAGAACCTTAATTATTTTCAAATTATACTAGTGAAATATCAAGGATGCCGCCTAGAGGGGGTGAATGAGAAGTTTAATTTTTTACCTAGAGGGCTTGAACAACTGCGGAATAAAACTAAGTTTTACTTGTTAGGCACAAAGCCTACAAACTAAGATTTTCCTATGTGCACCAACAACCTATGTTAAGCAAGATTAGCAACAAGGTGATAGCAATATATATAGAGATTTCTATTTTCATGCCCTCGGGTCCTTAGTTGTACTCAGTTTTTTCCAGCTCCTTAGTTTTTCCTCAGTTTTCCCCAAGCCCTTTTCTGAAACCCGTAGAAGGAGCTCGGATGGGAGGATTCCCATTTAGTTGACCGTTCCGTGCTGACATGTGGGGCCGCGTCGCGTGGGGTTGGTGGAAAGGGACCGCGTGGGACCTGACGAGACCGTGTGTGGTCATACGAGCGGGGCGGGGGCCGTAGCGTGTGGGGCCGTAGCGTGTGGAGCCGTGTGGGTCCGGGATGTGGGCACGAGTGGTTTCTAATCTTTCGCCCAGATTAGCAGTTTTCAATACACCTCGGATGATCCCACTCCTACTAGAACATATGGCAAAATTGCATGTGTGGTATCTGAAATTAACGAAGAGAACATATCACAATTATCTAATGATGGCAGTACAACAGAAGCATTACTTCCGTGAAGAATCCATAGCTATTGAGCTTGAAAAATTGTTTCAGTTCTTCAACTAGACGCCCTCGACAAATCAGTCGTCAGTTCCTATTGTTTGTAAGTGATTTATTCTGTAATTAAGTTTCAAGGTCCACCTCGTTCATTGCATTTATCATCACTATATTCTTTTGTACGCCATTATGATGATGGAATATTCTCCAATGTAGAAGAAAGGGAGTCTATGATGTTGGATTCATTGACGCATATGTTGTTAATTTTGCTACAATATCCCAATATCCCAAGGACACATAGGCCAACTTCCTAAAGTTTTTAATGAAGCCAAATACCCTTGGGTACATATTATTTTTCTTACAACTTCAAGTGAGCGCTTCTATCTTATGCACATATTCTATTTTGCTTACAAGTTATAAGTGTAATTGATGAGTTATGCATGCATGCATAGTTGACACTACCTTCTCGTTGTCATTAGAGTTGATTATGCAAAAGTATATATCATGGACCCATTAGATAAAGAACTCGAGGAGTACAACAGTGTGATTTACATGCTCAACATGTAATTTCAATCATTATCGCACTATATCGGCCTTTGTCGTCCATTTCTTGATAAAATCATTATCACAGCTGTTGGAAAGCGTTCATCACAGAGGTGACCGGTGAATGGGCACCGGAGCTGCGTTATGAAAGGCTCCATGTAAGTACCTAGTACTAGTTTCAATATCCTACATATGAGAAACTCGATCGCGTACTCATGGATCATGAGTGGGAATTAAAATACCCTATGGTCAGCGTGCGTGCTCTTCCTCGTATTGTAGGTTTGTCGGATCATGCTCCCATACCAGTAACAGCTGAAAGCCTCGGATCACAAAGTAAACGCCAATTCAAGTTTGAACTGGGCTGGTTACACCGTGATGGCTTTGCGGATATGGTTAAGCGTGTATGG
>NC_061513.1:279222882-279256216 GCF_022539505.1 Lolium rigidum
AATACACCAACTCACGTCATCCAAAAATCAAATATCTTCCCAAACCGCCCGATAGCAGTGTCGAAGCCACATCCGGTCAACGAGACTCTCGGCGCACGCCAACGCACACACCCACGAAGTTGCTACCACCGTCTTCCTCAACTCCATCTTAGAGAGAGATCATCGCATTAACGCCTTGCAAGACCTGCTGTCGATTCCACCATGGCGCCAGCACTGGCTCCACCAACTCGCGCATATATCATCCCGCATCCCTCGTCGACATTCTCGCCGGCACCATGCCCACCGAGACTCGGGCGCCAACAAAGTGGTAGATGAATACCACTCCACCAAAATCCGCCAACATCCAACAGCTGCTCCAAAAGCGATACCCCAAGAGGTAAAACGACGCGAGGTAGCTCCACTGTCGTCCGATGCAGGAGGCCCAGATCTAGGGTTTCCCCGGAGCAGCACGAGTGGGTAGATGCCGGTTGCGACAGCGATGCCTTCAAGAAGGTAACGACGCATAACGTCGCCATCGCCCGCCACGACCAGGGTCGTAGCACGATTTTCACCGGCAGCCACACATCTCCAACTCGTCGAGTGGAGTGATGAGACAAGAAAAAACGATGCCTTCAACAAGGTAACGACGCCAGCGGCGCCGCCATCATCCGCCAAGCACGAGAGCGAAGCACGGTTTTTACCGGCCCGCCCCGTCACCTAAACTCGTCGTCGACCTGGATCTTCACCGCCGGAGATACGTGTGGGATCCCAACATCCCCGCCCCTAGATCCCAACGAGGGCCGTCCACCTCCGTGGAGGAGAACACCGCCACCATGCCGGGGCCGCCGCCCGTGCTTCCATGTGATGTGGATGGAGCTCCCGTCGTGCGGAGGAGAAGGCTCGGCGAGCAGCCGCTCCGCCACGCCACCGCGCCGCCGCCTCGCCTTCGGCCGCGGCGCCGCGCACCACCACCACCATAAGGGATCGGGGACACCGCCCCCATTCCCCATGTCGCGCCCATCTGAGGCCCGGCCACCGCCATGCCGCGCGGGCTTTGCCGGCGACACCTCCGGCGGCGGCGAGGGAGGAGGGGCTGGAGGGAGCCCGCTCGGGCCGGTGAGAAGGGCTCCCGGGTGGCACGACGCCACCACCGGGGGAGGGGGAGGAGAGGGATTGTATCCAAGTGATGGAACCAGGTAAGCCCAATCAAAGGCAGTAGGCTGGTTAAGGAGAACCTTAATTATTTTCAAATTATACTAGTGAAATATCAAGGATGCCGCCTAGAGGGGTGAATGAGAAGTTTAATTTTTACCTAGAGGGCTTGAACAAGCTAGCGGAATAAAACTAAGTTTTACTTGTTAGGCACAAAGCCTACAAACTAAGATTTTCCTATGTGCACCAACAACCTATGTTAAGCAAGATTAGCAACAAGGTGATAGCAATATATATAGAGATTTCTATTTTCATGCCCTCGGGTCCTTAGTTGTACTCGGTTTTTCCCAGCTCCTTAGTTTTCCTCGAGTTTCCCCAAGCCCTTTCTGAAACCCGTAGAAGGAGCTCGGATGGGAGGATTCCCATTTAGTTGACCGTTCCGTGCTTGACATGTGGGCCGCGTCGCGTGGGGTTGGTGGAAAGGGACGCGTGGGACCGGCGAGACCGTGTGTGGTCATACGAGCGGGGCGGGGGCCGTAGCGTGTGGGCCGTAGCGTGTGGAGCCGTGTGGGTCCGGGATGTGGGCACGAGTGGTTTCTAATCTTTCGCCCAGATTAGCGAGTTTTCAATACACCTCGGATGATCCCACTCCTACTAGAACATATGGCAAAATTGCATGTGTGGTATCTGAAATTAACGAAGAGAACATATCACAATTATCTAATGATGGCAGTACAACAGAAGCATTACTTCCGTGAAGAATCCATAGCTATTGAGCTTGAAAAATTGTTTCAGTTCTTCAACTAGACGCCCTCGACAAATCAGTCGTCAGTTCCTATTGTTTGTAAGTGATTTATTCTGTAATTAAGTTTCAAGGTCCACCTCGTTCATTTGCATTTATCATCACTATATTCTTTTGTACGCCATTATGATGATGGAATATTCTCCAATGTAGAAGAAAGGGAGTCTATGATGTTGGATTCATTGACGCATATGTTGTTAATTTTGCTACAATATCCCAATATCCCAAGGACACATAGGCCAACTTCCTAAAGTTTTTAATGAAGCCAAATACCCTTGGGTACATATTATTTTTCTTACAACTTCAAGTGAGCGCTTCTATCTTATGCACATATTCTATTTTGCTTACAAGTTATAAGTGTAATTGATGAGTTATGCATGCATGCATAGTTGACACTACCTTCTCGTTGTCATTAGAGTTGATTATGCAAAAGTATATATCATGGACCCATTAGATAAAGAACTCGAGGAGTACAACGATGATGATTTACATGCTCAACATGTAATTTCAATCATTATCGCACTATATCGGCCTTTGTCGTCCATTTCTTGATAAAATCATTATCACGGCTGTTGGAAAGCGTTCATCACGAGAGGTGACCGGTGAATGGGCACCGGAGCTGCGTTATGAAAGGCTCCATGTAAGTACCTAGTACTAGTTTCAATATCCTACATATGAGAAACTCGATCGCGTACTCATGGATCATGAGTGGGAATTAAAATACCCTATGGTCAGCGTGCGTGCTCTTCCTCGTATTGTAGGTTTGTCGGATCATGCTCCCATACTGTTAACAGCCGGAAAGCCTGGATCACAAAGTAAACGCCAATTCAAGTTTGAACTGGGCTGGTTACACCGTGATGGCTTTGCGGATATGGTTAAGCGTGTATGGGTGATACGCCTCCGACGTATCGATAATTTCTTGTGTTCCATGCCACATTATTGATGTTATCTACATGTTTTATGCACACTTTATGTCATATTCGTGCATTTTCTGGAACTAACCTATTAACAAGATGCCGAAGTGCCGATTCTGTTGTTTTACTGTTTTTGGTTTCAGAAATCCTAGTAAGGAAATATTCTCGGAATTGGACGAAATCAAAGCCCGAGGGCCTATTTTTCCACGAAGCTTCCGGAAGTCCAGAAGGAGAGACGAAGAGGGGCCACGGGGAGCCAAACCCTAGGGCGGCGCGGCCCCCCCTGGCCGCGCGGCCCTATGGTGTGGGGCCCCCGTGCCGCCTCTTGACCTGCCCTTCCGCCTATAAAAGTCTCGGTGACGAAACCCCCGATGCCGAGAACCACGATACGGAAAACCTTCCGGAGGACGCCGTCGCCGCCGATCCCATCTCGGGGGATCCTGGAGATCGCCTCCGGCACCCTGCCGGAGAGGGGAATCATCTCCCGGAGGACTCTACGCCGCCATGGTCGCCTCCCGGTGTGATGTGTGAGTAGTCTACCCCTGGACTATGGGTCCATAGCGGTAGCTAGATGGTTGTCTTCTCCCCATTGTGCTATCATTGTCGGATCTTGTGAGCTGCCTAACATGATCAAGATCATCTATCTGTAATTCTATATGTTGCGTTTGTTGGGATCCGATGAATAGAGAATACTTGTTATGTTGATTATCAAGACTATGTCTATGTGTTGTTTATGATCTTGCATGCTTTCCGTTATTAGTAGATGCTTTGGCCAAGTTGATGCTAGTAACTCCAAGAGGGAGTATTTATGCTCGATAGTGGGTTCATGCCTCCGTGAATGCGGAGGAGTGACAAGAACCACTAAGGTTATGGATGTGCTTGTTGCCACTAGGGATAAAACATTAGTGCTATGTTCAAGGATGTAGTCACTAGTTACATTACGCGCAATACTTAATGCAATTGTACATGTTGTTAGCAACTTAATGCTTGGAGGGGTTCGGATGATAACCTGAAGGTGGACTTTTTAGGCATAGATGCGGTTGGATGGCGGTCTATGTACTTTGTCGTAATGCCCAATTAAATCTCACTATACTCATCATAATATGTATGTGCATTGTCATGCTCTCTTTATTTGTCAATTGCCCAACTGTAATTTGTTCACCCAACATGCTTGCTTGTCTTATGGGAGAGACACCTCTAGTGAATTGTGGACCCCGGTCCAATTCTCTTTCTCGAAATACAATCTCTTGCAATACTTGTTCTCTTGTTTTCTACGCAAACAATCATCTTCCACACAATACGGTTAATCCTTTGTTACAGCAAGCCGGTGAGATTGACAACCTCAACTGTTTCGTTGGGGCAAAGTACTTTGGTTGTGTTGTGCGAGGTTCCACGTTGGCGCGGAATCCCTGGTGTTGCGCCGCACTACATCTCGCCGCCATCAACCTTCAACGTGCTTCTTGGCTCCTCCTGGTTCGATAAACCTTGGTTTCTTTTACGAGGGAAAACTTGCTGCTGTGCGCATCATACCTTCCTCTTGGGGTTGCCCAACGAACGTGTGAAATACACGCCATCAAGCTCTTTTAAGGCGCCGTTGCCGGTGGAGATCAAGACACGGCTGCAAGGGGAGTCTCCACTTCTCAATCTCTTTACTTTGTTTTTGTCTTGCTTTATTTTATTTACTACTTTGTTTGCTGCACTGAATCAAAATACAAAAAAATTAGTTGCTAGTTTTACTTTACTTGTTATCTTGTTTGCTATATCGAAAACACAAAAAAAATTAGTTTACTTGCATTTACTTTATCTAGTTTGCTTTATTTACTATTGCTAAAATGGCCAACGCTGAAAATACTAAGTTGTGTGACTTCACAACCACAAATAATAATGATTTCTTATGCACACCTATTGCTCCACCTGCTACTGACGAGAATTCTTTGAAATTAAAACTGCTTTACTGAATCTTGTTATGCGAGAGCAATTTTCTGGTGTTAGTCCTGATGATGCTGCTGCCCATCTTAATAATTTTGTTGAACTATGTGAAATGTAAAAATATAAAGATGTAGATGGTGATATTATTAAACTAAAATTGTTCCTTTTCTCATTAAGAGGAAGAGCTAAAGATTGGTTGCTATCTCTGCCTAAGAATAGTATTGATTCATGGACTAAATGCAAGGATGCTTTTATTGGTAGATATTATCCCCCTGCTAAAATTATATCTTTGAGGAGTAGCATAATGAATTTTAAACAATTAGATACTGAACATGTTTCTCAAGCTTGGGAAAGAATGAAATCTACGGTTAAAAATTGCCCAACCCATGGAGTGACTACTTGGATGATCATCCAAACCTTCTATGCGAGGACTAAATTTTTCTTCGCGGAATTTATTGGATTCAGCTGCTTGGAGGTACCTTTATGTCCATCACTCTTGGTGAAGCAACAAGGCTTCTTGATAATATGATGATCAACTACTCTGAATGGCACACGGAAAGAGCTCCACAAGGTAAGAAGGTAAATTCTGTTGAGGAATCCTCTTCCTTGAATGATAAGATTGATGCTATTATGTCTATGCTTGTGAATGATAGGACTAATATTGATCCTAGTAATGTTCCATTAGCTTCATTGGTTGCACAAGAAGAACATGTTGATGTAAGCTTCATTAAAAATAATAATTTGAACAACAATGCTTACCGGAACAATTCTAGTAAAAACTATAGGCCATGTCCTTATAATAATGGCAACGGCTATGGTAATTCTTATGGAAATTCTTACAACAATAATAGGAATTCACCCCCTGGACTTGAAGCCATGCTTAAAGAATTTATTAGTACACAAAGCGCCTTTAATAAATCTGTTGAGGAAAAACTCAATAAAATTGATATTCTTGTTTCTAGAGTTGATAGTCTTGCTTCTGATGTTGATCTTTTGAAATTAAAAGTTTTGCCTAATGAGAATTATCATGATAAAATTACTACTACAGCAAATGCCATTCAAGTTAGAATTAATGAGAATATAAGATTAATGGCTGAGACTGCGTGCTAGGTGGGATAGAGAAGAAAATGAAAAACTAGCTAAAGAGAAGAATATAGCTAAAGTTTGGACTATTACCACCACTAGTAATGCTAATGCTACACATGTTGCTGCACCTCCTACTCATACTAATAAAAGAATTGGTGTTAGCAATGTTTCCACTTCTAATGCAAAGCGCGAAAAAGCTACTAAAGCTGCTAAAGCTAGCTGAAGCTACTTGTGATAAAGGCTGCTGAAATTTTTTCCAACATTGGGGATGATGATCCCATTGCTTTAGATTATAATGGTTTGAATTTTGATGATTGCCACATCTCTGAAGTTATAAAGTTCTTGCAAAAACTTGCTAAAAGTCCTAATGCTAGTGCTATAAATTTGGCTTTCACGCATCATATTACAAATGCTCTCATAAAAGCTAGAGAAGAGAAACTAGAGCGCGAAGCCTCTATTCCTAAAAAGCTAGAAGATGGTTGGGAGCCCATCATTAAGATGAAGGTTAAAGATTTTGATTGTAATGCTTTATGTGATCTTGGTGCAAGTATTTACTGTTATGCCTAAGAAAATTTATAATATGCTTGACTTGCCACCATTGAAAAATTGTTATTTGGATGTTAATCTTGCTGATCATTCTACAAAGAAACCTTTGGGTAAAGTTGATAATGTTCGCATTACCGTTAACAATAATCTTGTTCCCGTTGATTTTGTTGTCTTGGATATTGAATGCAATGCATCTTGTCCCATTATATTGGGAAGACCTTTTCTTCGAACTTGTTGGTGCTATTATTGATATGAGGGAAGGTAATATAAAATATCAATTTCCTCTCAAGAAAGGTATGGAACACTTCCCTAGAAAGAGAATAAAGGTACCTTATGATTCTATTATTAGAACAAATTATGATGTTGATGCTTCATCTCTTGATAATACTTGATACACACTTTACGCGCCTAGGCTGAAAGGCGTTAAAAAGCGCTTATGGGAGACAACCCATGTTTTTACCTACAGTACTTTGTTTTTATTTTGTGTCTTGGAAGTTGTTTACTACTGTAGCAACCTCTCCTTATCTTAGTTTTGAGTTTTGTTGTGCCAAGTTAAGCCGTTGATAGAAAAGTAAGTACTAGATTTGGATTACTTGCACGGTTCCAGATTTCTTTGCTGTCACGAATCTGGGTCTATCTCCCTGTAGGTAGCTCAGAAAATTACGCCAATTTACGAGCATGATCCTCAGATATGTACGCAACTTTCATTCAATTTGAGCATTTTCGTTTGAGCAAGTCTGGTGCCATTTTAAAATTCGTCAATACGAACTGTTCTGTTTTGACAGATTCTGCCTTTTATTTCGCATTGCCTCTTTCGCTATGTTGGATGAATTTCTTTGATCCACTAATGTCCAGTAGCATTATGCAATGTCCAGAAGTGTTAAGAATGATTGTGTCACCTCTGAATATGTCAATTTATATTGTGCACTAACCCTCTAATGAGTTGTTTCGAGTTTGGTGTGGAGGAAGTTTTCAAGGATCAAGAGAGGAGTATGATGCAACATGATTAAGGAGAGTGAAAGCTCTAAGCTTGGGGATGCACCCGGTGGTTCACCCCTGCATATATCAAGAAGACTCAAGCGTCTAAGCTTGGGGATGCCCAAGGCATCCCCTTCTTCATCAACAAATTATCGGGTTCCTCCCACTGAAACTATATTTTTATTCGGCCACATCTTATGTGCTTTTTCTTGGAGCGTCGGTTTGTTTTTGTTTTTTTGTTTTGTTTGAATAAAATGGATCATAGCATTCACTTTATGGGAGAGATACACGCTCCAGCTGTAGCATATGGACAAATATGTCCTTGGTTTCTACTCATAGTATTCATGGCGAAGTTTCTTCTTCGTTAAATTGTTATATGGTTGGAATTGGAAAATGATACATGTAGTAATTGCTATAAAAGTCTTGGGTAATGTGATACTTGGCAATTGTTGTGCTCATGTTTAAGCTCTTGCATCATATGCTTTGCACCCATTAATGAAGAAATACATAGAGCATGCTAAAATTTGGTTTGCATATTTGGTTTTTCTAAGGTCTAGATAATTTCTAGTATTGAGTTTGAACAACAAGGAAGACGGTGTAGAGTCTTATAATGTTTTCAATATGTCTTTTATGTGAGTTTTGCTGCACCGGTTCATCCTTGTGTTTGTTTCAAATAAGCCTTGCTAGCCTAAACCTTGTATCGAGAGGGAATACTTCTCATGCATCCAAAATACTTGAGCCAACCACTATGCCATTTGTGTCCACCATACCTACCTATACTACATGGTATTTTCCCGCCATTCCAAAGTAAATTGCTTGAGTGCTACCTTTAAAATTCCATCATTCACCTTTGCAATATATAGCTCATGGGACAAATAGCTTAAAAACTATTGTGGTATTGAATATGTAATTATGCACTTTATCTCTTATTAAGTTGCTTGTTGTGCGATAACCATGTTTCTTGAGGAACGCCATCAACTCATTGTTGAATATCATGTGAGTTGCTATGCATGTTTGTCTTGTACGAAGTAAGGGCGGTTTTCACATCAAATGGTTTGAGTATGCATATTGTTAGAGAAGAACATTGGGCCGCTAACTAAAGCCATGAATCATGGTGGAAGTTTCGAGTTTGGACATAAAACCTCAATCTCTTATGAGAATATTAAGCTGTTGTTGAATGCTTAAGCATTAAAAGAGGAGTCCATTATCTGTTGTCTATGTTGTCCCGGTATGGGTGTCTAAGTTGAAGAATGATCAAAAGCGAGAAATCCAATGCGAACTTTCTCCTTAGACCCTTGTACGAGGCGGCATAGAGGTACCCCTTTGTGACACTTGGTTGAAACATATGTTATGCAATGATGATCAGTGTTAGCCCAAGCTAATTAGGACAAGGTGCGGGCACTATTGGTACACTATGCATGAGGCTTGCAACTTATAAGATATAATTTACATGATGCATATGCTTTATTACTACCGTTGACAAAATTGTTTCATGTTTTCAAAATCAAAGCTCTAGCACAAATATAGCAATCGATGCTTTTCCTCTATGAGGACCATTCTTTTACTTTCAATGTTGAGTCGGTTCACCTATTTCTATCCACCTCAAGAAGCAAACACTTGTGTGAGCTGTGCATTGATTCCTACATACTTGCTTATTGCACTTATTATATTACTCTATGTTGACAATATCCATGAGATATACATGTTACAAGTTGAAAGCAACCGCTGAAACTTAATCTTCTTTTGTGTTGCTTCAATACCTTTACTTTGAATTATTGCTTTATGAGTTAACTCTTATGCAAGACTTATTGATGCTTGTCTTGAAGTGCTATTCATGAAAAGTCTTTGCTATATGATTCACTTGTTTACTCATGTCATACATATTGTTTTGATCGCTGCATCCACTACATATGCTTTACAAATAGTATGATCAAGATTATGATG
This sequence comes from Lolium rigidum, assembly GCF_022539505.1. Lineage (NCBI taxonomy): Eukaryota > Viridiplantae > Streptophyta > Magnoliopsida > Poales > Poaceae > Lolium > Lolium rigidum. The sequence goes on from NC_061513.1 coordinate 279,232,213, forward strand.
GCATGTCACTCCGGAAATTATACGTAGTTATCGTTTTACCTGCTCGGGACGAGCAGAACTAAGCTTGGGGATGCTGATACGCCTCCGACGTATCGATAATTTCTTGTGTTCCATGCCACATTATTGATGTTATCTACATGTTTTATGCACACTTTATGTCATATTCGTGCATTTTACGGAACTAACCTATTAACAAGATGCCGAAGTGCCGATTCTTTGTTTTCTGCTGTTTTTGGTTTCAGAAATCCTAGTAAGGAAATATTCTCGGAATTGGACGAAATCAAAGCCCGGGGGCCTATTTTCCACGAAGCTTCCGGAAGTCCGAAGGAGAGACGAAGAGGGGCCACGGGGGAGCCAAACCCTAGGGCGGCGCGGCCCCCTTGGCCGCGCGGCCCTATGGTGTGGGGCCCCCGTGCCGCCTCTTGACCTGCCCTTCCGCCTATAAAAAGTCTCCGTGACGAAACCCCCGGTACCGAGAACCACGATACGGAAAACCTTCCGGAGACGCCGTCGCCGCCGATCCCATCTCGGGGGATCCGGAGATCGCCTCCGGCACCCTGCCGGAGAGGGGAATCATCTCCCGGAGGACTCTACGCCGCCATGGTCGCCTCCGGTGTGATGTGTGAGTAGTCTACCCCTGGACTATGGGTCCATAGCGGTAGCTAGATGGTTGTCTTCTCCCCATTGTGCTATCATTGTCGGATCTTGTGAGCTGCCTAACATGATCAAGATCATCTATACTGTAATTCTATATGTTGCGTTTGTTGGGATCCGATGAATAGAGAATACTTGTTATGTTGATTATCAAGACTATGTCTATGTGTTGTTTATGATCTTGCATGCTTTCCGTTATTAGTAGATGCTTTGGCCAAGTTGATGCTAGTAACTCCAAGAGGGAGTATTTATGCTCGATAGTGGGTTCATGCCTCCGTGAATACGGAGGAGTGACAAGAACCACTAAGGTTATGGATGTCTTTGTTGCCACTAGGGATAAAACATTAGTGCTATGTTCAAGGATGTAGTCACTAGTTACATTACGCGCAATACTTAATGCAATTGTACTGTTGTTAGCAACTTAATGCTTGGAGGGGTTCGGATGATAACTTTGAAGGTGGACTTTTAGGCATAGATGCGGTTGGATGGCGGTCTATGTACTTTGTCGTAATGCCCAATTAAATCTCACTATACTCATCATAATATGTATGTGCATTGTCATGCTCTCTTTATTTGTCAATTGCCCAAGCTGTAATTTGTTCACCCAACATGTTGCTTGTCTTATGGGAGAGACACCTCTAGTGAGCTGTGGACCCCGGTCCAATTCTCTTTCTTGAAATACAATCTCTTGCAATACTTGTTCTACTTTTTTCTGCAAACAATCATCTTCCACACAATACGGTTAATCCTTTGTTACAGACAAGCCGGTGAGATTGACAACCTCACTTGTTTCGTTGGGGCAAAGTACTTTGGTTGTGTTGTGCGGGTTCCACGTTGGCGCCGGAATCCCTGGTGTTGCGCCGCACTACATCTCGCCGCCATCAACCTTCAACGTGCTTCTTGGCTCCTCCTGGTTCGATAAACCTTGGTTTCTTTCTGAGGGAAAACTTGCTGCTGTGCGCATCATACCTTCCTCTTGGGGTTGCCCAACGAACGTGTGAAATACACGCCATCAATGGGAGAGACCTGTTGCGGGCTCTAGTCCCATACAAAGGTGGAATAATAAAATTCGCGCTTTGCGAAAACACCTTGGTGGTTGGGCAAGGAATGTAGCAGGGATTTTAAAATCTGAGAAGCTTCGCTTGTCTACATTGATTCATGACCTGGAAGCTCTTGCCGAGACACGGTTGCTATCAGCGCAAGAAGTTGAACTTAAGAGTCAATATAATGCGCAGATAGCTTCCATGTTAAGAGAGGAGGAGCTGAAATGGTATCAACGATCAGAAGTACAATTTATTCTTGAAGGAGATTCGAACACAAGATACTTCCATTCTGTCGCTAACGGCAGACATAGGAAGAAAATTATTCATTCTCTGATTCAGGATGAGGGTACGATTGTTGGACAAGAACATCTCAAATCTTACATTACTAATTATTATAAGGATCTATTTGGGGAACCGGAAGAAGGAACTTTCACTATGGAAGAATCCAGAATCCAGGATATTCCCCAAGTATCCGCGGAAGAAAATGCCTTTCTTACTGCCCCTTATTCTGAGGAGGAGGTGAAGAAGGCGGTTTTCCAAATGGAGCATAATAAAGCACCAGGACCGGATGGTTTCCCAGCAGAGTTCTATCAAAACTTCTGGGACATTATCAAGACGGAACTGTTAACTTTGTTCTCTGCATTGCACGATGATCAATTAGAGTTGTTTCGTCTTAATTTCGGTGAGATAATCTTATTGCCAAAAGTTATGGAAGCAGAACGGATTCAACAATTCTAACCTATCTGCCTCCTTAATGTGAGCTTTAAGATATTCACAAAAACCGCAACCTTAAGACTTAACTCAGTTGCTGATCATGTTGTGCGACCGTCTCAGACGGCTTTTATGCAAGGAAGGAATATCCTAGACGGGGTAGTAACCTTGCATGAAACAGTGCATGAGCTTCATAGGAAAAAGTTAAATGGTGTTATTTTAAAGATTGACTTTGAAAAGGCTTATGATAAAGTCAAGTGGTCTTTCCTGCAACAGACACTCAGGATGAAAGGTTTTTCTAATGAGTGGCGCGCTTTAATTCATAATTTCATTTTCGGAGGAAGTGTTGCCATCAAAGTTAATGATGATGTGGGCAAATACTTTCAAACGAAAAAGGGATTACGGCAAGGAGATCCATTATCGCCCATGTTGTTTAACATAGTGGCGGATATGCTTGCTATTATTATTGAGCGTGCAAAAGCGGATGGTCATATTAAAGGGGTAGTACCACATCTTGTTGATGGTGGTCTTTCGATCCTTCAATACGCCGATGACACAATTCTATTTATGAAACATGATCTTTAAAAGGCAAAGAATCTTAAGTTGATCCTATCAGCTTTTGAGAAGCTATCAGGTCTAAAAATAAACTTCCATAAAAGTGAATTGTTTTGTTTCGGCGAAGCCCACGATGAGGCCTCTTTATATGCTGAACTTTTTGGCTGTGAGATTGGTCAGTTTCCTATCAGCTACCTGGGCATTCCGATTCATTATCGGTGGCTCACTTTAGTTGAATGGAAACATGTCGAGGAAAGACTTCAGAAGCATTTATCAAGTTGGAAAGGAAAGTTACTATCTCTAGGTGGGCGATTGGTTCTCATTAACTCAGTACTAAGTAATATGGTACTGTATATGATTTCCTTCTTCCAGTTGCCTAAAGGAGTATTGCGACGGTTGGATTATTTCCGATCTAGATTCTTTTGGCAAGGAGATAGTGAGAAAAAGAAATACCGACTGGCTAAATGGAATGTGGTTTGCCGACCAAGAGACCAGGGAGGACTTGGAATTCATGATCTCGAGATCAAGAATCGAGCCCTACTTGGAAAATGGTTATTCAAGCTTCTTTCAGAAGAAGGTATATGGCAAACAATTCTCAAAAGAAAGTATGTAGGCTCAAAGGCTTTGTCCCAGGTGATATGGAAACCTGGAGACTCACACTTTTAGGCTGGTCTTATGGCGACTAAGAATTTCTTCTTCCCATATACATCTTTCTCAATTAAGGATGGATCTCAGATAAGGTTCTGGGAAGACAAGTGGTTAGGAAACACCACTCTTCGAGAACAATATCCAGCTTTATATAGTATTGTACGCCTACAAATCGATACCACGGCAGCGGTGATGCAAAATTCACCATTGGAAATGGCTTTCAGACGTGACCTCATAGGTCCCAGGCTTGTGGCTTGGAATACCTTGCTTCAACGACTCGAGAGGGTCCAGTTGTTGCACGGGTCTGATGTGGTTCGATGGAATCTAAATGAGAGCGGTAAATTCTCTGTTGATTCTATGTATAATGCGTTGATCCAATCCGATACGCCGGTTTTTAAGAATACAAAAATCTGGTCTATGAAGATTCCATTGAAGACGAAGGTCTTTGCTTGGTATCTTCGTAGGGGGGTAATTCTTACTACGGACAATCTTGTTAAGTGTAATTGGCAAGGTAGTAAAAAGTGTGTTTTTTGTCTTCATGATGAGACTATCAACCACCTTTTCTTCGAGTGTCAATTCGCGAGATCTATATGGTCAATAACCAAATAGGTTCTACCTTATACCCACCTCGGAGCGTGGCACATCTTTTTGGTAGCTGGCTCAATGGGGTGGAGCGTAGGTTCAAAACTTTTATTCGGGTGGGGGCGATCGCCATTATTTGGTCGCTATGGCTATGTAGAAATGACAAGATTTTCCATGATATTAACTCTTCATGTTTGCAGGTTATCTACCGGTCCACCGCTTTGCTCCGTTCGTGGTCTTTGCTTCAACGTATAGAGAACCGAGACCTCTTTATGGAGGTATCTACACGATTGGAGGATGTGGCGAAGGATATTTTTCCCAACATGGATGGCGGCGTAATCTACGGATAGAGCCTTCTGCGCTCTAGGCGCTCTCTTTGTTTTCGGTGTTTTCAGTTTTTCATGTGATGGTTTGATACTATGTGTGAGTACGGCTGTGTGCATCATGTTATGCAGAGGCCGGGTGTAATACTTTTTCTAAAGTAATGAAAGCGCCCTTTATCGAAAAAACTAGTTTCAATATATATACCATTATCATGCTTGATTATTTTTGATTGAATCCTATTCTCGTAAAGTGCTTGAGGCAGCCAATGGGAACCAAATTATGTGCATACTACTTTTCGAGTTTATCAACATGGTGATTGAGCGACGCGTAGATTACAAAGACATTCGAGTACGTAAAAAATATTCACAATTTCTTTTTAATTACGATGATTTGTACACACAACTCATACATTCATATATGATCTTATTCTTTATAGACCGAAGACAGGTGGGGGACGTCCTACCACAGGCACGCCTATGACAACTTCAGGAGGAAATGTCGGAATTTTTTGCTTACGAACTTGAAACCGGAGAATACTATTACCCGTTTAACACATTGTAATTCAATGATCCTCATGTAATAGAATATAGATGCATCAATACGTATGATCGTCGAGCTCCCATTGCTACCAATTAAAATATATATGTGTGTGGTCCTAAGAGAATATATATGTATGGCTACCATGGCTACTATGCGTGGACGTGTGCAGTATATATGTATTATTGTAGAATATGCAATGAAAAAGAATTGAATGAAAATAGAAAACACGAAATACAGGGGCTAGAACCCTAAACCCTGGTGTGGACTTTAGTCTCGGTTGCTAACACCAACCGGGACTAAAGGTCCGCCAGCCAGAGCGATTCGTCGCTGCCACGTGTATGACCTTTAGTCCCGGTTTGTAAGCCAGCCAGGACTAAAGGTTAGGGCTTTAGTCCCGCTTTGGCAGTTCCGAATGGTAAACCGGGACTAAATCCTCTTTCGAACCGGTAACAAAGATCTATTCTCTACCGGTGTACATCCATATACATAATCAGCAAGGGTTAATCATTTGACGCAAGAATCGGATCAGTGTACGGCATCATGATTATTCATCTATGCACGAGTCTACGCACCTCGTCAAATTTGGTACCAACCCCTGATGCTATTCCATGACCCTGTAGGTCGAAAATTATCTTCATACGGAAAGTCCACTGAATTTCATATGCGTTTTGACCTGTTTCACAAAGGCAAGAGTTTGAGAACAGTGTGGCATACATACAGAAACAACCAACGTCTGATACCACCCATACCAGTGTGGCAATATGCACTTGAATTATGGATTCGTTGACTGATTTTTTTATCACAGCTATATCCAGTGAAAGTTCCCAGTCCAATGATGCAACAACCACCACTTGTGAGTTGTAAACTGAATGAGAAAGAGGAACACACATGAGCACTTGGCAAAAGAAAATGCAATCTTGCAACGCAAGCTTGTCAAACTTGACCATGAAAATACTTTTTGCAAGTACTTTTGGGCACATAGGTGCGGTGAAAAATGGCAAAGAGGGTTTCACTTGAAGCTGAAGTAAAATCTAGCTACGAGTTGGTAGTTTTGTCCTCTCTTTTGAAGATCTTTTCTGGAGAGCTTTTCCGTTTGCCACTTTTATAATACATAAAGGCATGGTCCCAACTAGAATGTTCATATGCCACGAGACAAGGTTAAGTCTCTATTGCAAAATATTTGTACTAGTTAACTGAGAGAATAGATGCATACAATTGTGTTTCTCCTCCCCTGTTTATACAATAGTTAATAGATATACGAAACATGTTCGAGTAGGAGTTCACGATCTCTTTCTTCGGAAAGAGGGAAAAACCTACGGATCATTTTCATAACATAGAGCACATGTCGATGACTTAACTGTCTCATAACTGAGAACGCGCGCATAGCGCGGTGGCTAGGCACGACAGTGGCCTGCCAGCCCGCCCGGGTTCGATTCCCTCTGGGGACGAATTTCGGGTGTCTCACCCCTGCGACACTGTTCATTAGGAACAGTGCCAGCGGTTACTGTTCATTAGGAGCAGTAAAATAAATCTTTCGGGCCTTCCACACGTGTTCGTGCCACAACTGTCAGAACCCAAAACACGTGTGCTCCGTGTGTGTAGTTGTAGGTCTAGCTTGTGTACTAGAGGTGTGCGTGCGTGTGGTGTGTGTGTGGTGTGAGTTAGTACATGAGTTCAGATACTACAGCTGTACCACCGTTTGAGAGGCATCAAAAAAAAAAAAACTGTCTCATAACTTGATCCACTTGCTTATATTTTGGTACTGAGGTAGTAATCATGGCATTATCCCCACACTCATGTTGTTACTGTACATAATATTTTTGGTATTAAATCACTAACATTCTCCTACACTTAGTACTACTGATCATGCCGTCAACACATATCCGGAATTCAATAGCCGTGCTAAGACACAATTACAAGCAAGAGGAGTTAATGTTTTCTGAGTGAGTCCATGATGATTATTAAATCTAAATTTTGTTGAAAAGTGGAATTTTTTTGTGGAATTTAATGGTACTTTAATTAATCGTTAATCATGGCTATTAGCATTAATTGCACAACTTAATGAAAAGAATGTAAATGGGGATGTAGCTCAAATGGTAGAGCGCTAAATAATGCATATTAGAGGCAGGGGGATCGATACCTCCCATCTCCAATTCTATTTATTTTATCGTTTTGTTTTTGAGGGCTGATTACTTTTTTTTTCTGTCCTGGAGAAAACGAGACAAGCAAGAAAGAAAATTGGGCCACCGCTTCGACCAACTGGGCCACCGCTTGATAACAAACACGCCCGGGGATGCCCAAAGGCCCATTCCATAATGACTTAAGCGGCGGCCGCCGCCCACATTTACCGTAACGGACAAGGGGAGAACCGGAGAATCAAGCGTGCTCGCCGCCATCCCAAAATTTCGGATTTTTGGAGCGGCAAGTTTCCACGAATCAATCCGTAAGTTCCTGCGTATTCCTCCGTAGATTTTCCTTCGACTCTGATCCCCTCTCCCTATCCATCGTCCTCCATTAATTTTCTTGCACAATCTTTACTCCGTATGCAGGCTATCTGCTCGACGAAATGCACCGGGTGACCGTCCAGCGCTATGGACCGCGCAGCCGCGCCGGCGACAAGCCCGGCTCCAGGTCCGGCGGGCGAGGCGCCGTCGGGGTCGACCGCCTCAGCGCGCTCCCGGACGAGCTCCTGCACCACATCATGTCGTCCCTGAAGGCATGGGAGGTGGTGCGCACCTGCGTGCTCGCCCGGCGGTGGCGCGACCTCTGGGCGTCCGCGCCCTGCGTCGACATCCGCCTGCGCTACTCCACCCACCACGGCGACTCCGAGTCGCCCGAGCAGTTCCGCGACTTCGTGCACCGCCTCTTCCTCCTCCGCGACGTGTCGGCGCCCGTGGACATGCTGCGCCTGCGGCCGAGCGACGAGGACGCGGGCTTCGACGAGAACGATGCCAGCATCTGGATCAGGGTTGCGATCACCCGCCGCGCGCGCGTTATCCATCTCGCTGGGCATCACGCGGCGGCCGCGTCGTTGGACGGCGTGAACTTCGTTTCTCGCCACCTCAAGGTCCTGAAGCTCTCCTACGCCAGGCTCGACCGCAGGAACCTCCAGCAGCTTTCTTCTGGCTGCACAGCCTTGGAAGAAATGGATCTCAAGGACTGCGTGATCGCCGGCCCTGAGATTGCGTCCGCCTCTCTGAAGACTCTGATCATGCTCAAATGCAAGATCAGCTGCGCCTTCTCCATTGCTGCTCCGAACCTCCTGCTTCTGCGCCTCGTCACGCCTTATGTCCGGGTTCCGTCATTTACCAACTTCGGCTCACTGGTCACAGGCACTATCATACTTGATGACTCTTACCTCAGTGATGATTTTGAACACATCAGCGATAAAGACGATTGTGATGACACTACTGACGATGATGGTGACGATGACAGTGATAATGATTATAGGAGCAAGAACTATAAGATTCATGATGACTCTTCCTTGAGCGATGATAATTTTGGATACATCAGTAATGAGGGTGACTTTGGTCAGTTTGCATATGGACATGGTTTCCCCAAACAAAGATTTGGGCATGGCAGTTACAAGGATAAGTATGATTATGGCAGTGATATCGATAGCGATGACAATACCTATGAATACAGTGAGATTGCAAGTGATGCAAAGTATGGCTACAAAGGTGATGCCCAGAATCCAAGTAAAGGTGGTAACTATGGTGAAAACAGTCTTGGCAATGATAGTAAGATTCTAGGTGGCCATCATATTCTTGAAAGCCTTTCAAGGGCTACAAGTCTGGAGTTGTTAACTGATGCTGGAGAGGTACAGCCATCACCATATTTTTGCTGATTTGTCTATCCCTCTTTCGTTTTATAGCTATATTTTCCTTGACAATGCCATAATTATTAATGGACATTTCTGGATGTTCTCCAAAGAAATGTTGTGTTCCCTCCAACAGAACACTTGTGCTGAATGAGCACATTTCTGACCTTTTGCCCTTTAGTGTCAGCACCTGGTTACATAGTTAAAATAAAACTAGCTCTACTAGTTTGTTTAATCATGAAATCTAGTATGTGAATCAATTAGATAAGAAGGGCTGATCATATTGACCATTTATATTATTAGCAGATTGTTTGTTGCTTTTCTCTTTGTTGCAATAGTGTATCTCTTCAACTGGTTAAATATATTCAATCTTTATAAAAGTTAGGCTCCCGTGCGAAGCGTAATTTAGTCTGCCCCATGGAGTGTCCGGTTTCCAGTTATTCTTCTTGAAACAATGCTGCTGGGTGCTAGTGCCTGGTTGATTGAGTTTTGTAAGATTGTCTAAGGGCAGCGTTCCTTCATTTACTAGAAAAGAATAATGATTTATATTGTACCCTTTTCCTTCTTTAAGACGGGTTAGTTTGTTTTATTCTTCCTAATTAATAGACTGCTAGTATGTAGTTTGTGCACTGTGAAATTGATTCAAGTTTTTTTTTAGAAGGAAAGTTGATTCGAGTTATTATTGTTATTTACTGAATGCTCTTTTGTCTGTAATATGTAGGTGGTTCTGAGTAGGGAATTGAAAAGGTGTCCAACTTTTGGCAACCTGAAGACCCTGTCCCTTGGTGAATGGTGTATGGCTGCTGATTTTGATGCACTAATTTTCTTGCTGCAACATTCCCCTAATATAGAGAGGCTTTTTCTCCAACTTAAAGTGGTATGTGTAATTACATATTTTTTGTATGCTACTTGATTCTTGATTTCATTTCTTAGTTTTTAGTATGGATGCTTAATAACAGTTTTTTTATGTGAAAAAGAACTACAGCACCAGGAAGGCACTGGAAACAGGTATCAAGCCAATGGGAAGATCGTTTACTTGCAAAGACCTTCTAATGGTGAAGATCAAATGCTCAAAGGATGATGCTAGGGTCCATACGTTGGCACATCTGTTCATGGCAAATGGTGTACCCCTTGAGAAGATTTATGTCCGTCGTACTGGGAATGCTCGTGAGTCATACCTTCTCTTCACATACTATTTCGTATTTACTTGCAAAATCAGCATTTAATCACTGGTTTATATGGTCCTATGCAATTTACTGAGATGTAGGACACATATATTGTGTAATGGGTATACAATATGTTTAATCGGTATTTCATATTGTTTGATTTGCTGGTTTATATGCTTGTCCCTGAAAATCTAAATATGTTTAATTGGCATATGATCTGCTTTGGTACCTGTCACTATTCTGTTAAATGAGGATTGTATTCTGTTTAACTTAAAGTTGTTCTTTCGGGCGTGGTCCTAATCTACTGTCATCCATTTCCTGATACTTCTACCAGATCTCCGTGGCCAGAAGTTTATGAGGGAGCTCGCCAGGCAAGAACTCATTGACTGTGGGATGGCGGACGACTGGATGTAACGCTTATGCGGTTAGCAAGGATCTAGTATGGAACCATGATCCCCATGAAGTGTGACAGTGCTTTCAAAGCTTCAGAGGATCCTGATGCTTTTTTGGGTAACATGTGTGATGGTACCGTGTGTTGAGTATCATCAAATGGTTGGAATGTTCTACCTAGAATCCTAGTGGGATGAGTTGAGACAGTGAGCTATCAGCCTATCAGTACTTGTGGCCTGTAGTAACTTTGCTTTGTTCATGGAACATATATGAATACTCCTCGCTTGAATGTTTTTAGAGTGGTGCAGCTGAGACGCGTTGTGTTTTGGAATGATGCTTCGGAATGGTGTGGCTGAGATTCATGTTCCAATCCTTTTTGCATGTAACCTGGTTGCTCCAAGCCGAAATATTACTTTTATCGTCATGTAGTTGCTGTTCTAATTTTGACTGCAATGGTTCAGTTGACTGAAGTCGCATTGCAATTAGACAAATGGACCTGGCAAGAGATGAGCAACAACTCTAACACTCTGTTCTCACTCTGATCTAGATTCATGCTTGTCATCAACTACATGAATTTTGCAGATCAGCTCTAGATCATGAATGTGCAAGAGATAAACTTCCTGTGGGGACCCCGGACTAGCTGTCCGAAATACCCTGTTATGCATTCAACTCACGATCCCATGATCAGTGCACCGTGAGCACATAACCGAACTGAATATCCAGAATTACATCATCCATTACAATACCGAATAAATAAGTCTTACAATAGCGGGGTCACATGACCCAGTCTTACATAAATGCCACAACGGGCGAGTTCACACACATAGCAGCGGATACACGTCAACGTCGTCGGGCCCAAGTCATGCCTTAGACCTACAGGCATCTGACTTGGAGATCGTCCTAGGTCGCATAGTCGTCCTGGTACCCTCCATCGTCTTCATAGTCCTCCTCAAAGTCTGGCCAAGTTAATAGCCAGGGACAAAGCCGTGAGTACATTTGGAATTGTACTCGCAAACCATCACAAAGGGTGCTAACATAACTATCTAAAAGAGACAAGAGAGGAAGAACAGTTTCTCTTGTGGATATAGCATGCATCAACATCTAGTGCCGATATAGCATCCCGGCTTCTCAAGTGAAGGGAACACTATTGGTGTTCTATGGCATCTCTATACCTTTATTGAAGAAGACACTTCAAAAGACATCCTATGACATCTCTATATCTTTATTGAAGAAGAGTTGCATTCCTCCATCTCAATTGACGGATATGCGAGGGAAAGTCCTATGACATCTCTATATCTTTATTGAAGAAGAGTTGCATTCCTCCATCTCAATTGACGGATATGCGAGGGAAAGTCCTATGACATCTCTATATCTTTATTGAAGAAGAGTTGCATTCCTCCATCTCAATTGACGGATATGCGAAGGAAAGTCCTATGACATCTCTATATCTTTATTGAAGAAGAGTTCCTCTTCAAGAAACATTTAGGAAAGAGTTCCCCACTTAGCCTTCATTTTTCCACGACCATCTCCATATGGTCAACACACGCCCTTTTTCCGTACCCTTTCGGTACACATAAACACAACACTTCCTTTGCAAATCATTTGTTCAAAAACAAAACGCAAGCCCCGGTTAAGTATGGCCATTTCAACTTGTCCATGACCGCGGACGCGGCTATTCGAATAGATTTGACTCTGCGAGTTTGCGCACTTTCCCCACAAGAGCGATAAATCCGCCGGGATCTTCCCCGGATCGTCATACGAAAGTATGCGAGTCTCGAATAATCGAGTCATAGTCTTTCGCCCGTCTCCCTTGGCACAAGTCCTTCCCTGCGGGCTTACCCCTTCCCGGCACCCCGACAGCATACCTCCTTTTGAGCGTATCTCCGGCGCCATGACAGAAGACCCTCAGTAATCGTCCGGCTATCAGTTAAGACAGTGTATTGCCTCCTTCAGAGCGCAACCCGGCGTCGGAGGTCGTCGTGACCCTCCCTAGAAAGTTGTGAAGGGTGCTTATGACAATTTCAACAGACTACGGACTAAGCCCGTGCCCACTTTGGATAATGTGGTTGCGCGAATAAAAGTTGGGACGGCGAACACTTATACGCAGTGCTCCTTTTTAGAAACCATTTCCTTTTTCCCACAACACCTCGGTTGTCAACCAATCTCCATACACCTCTTTCCCAAACATCTTTATCAAGATCCTTTGCTTTTATAAACCATACACTTGGGTTAACTCACCCAAGGTTTTCGTAAACATTTACAACAAGGTAAACCTTGAGGGGTTCCCAACCTATAGTTTCATGAGAAGGAACTACAATAAGACCATGGCCGAGATGAAGGTCGTCATGCCATGAGAGCATATGTGAGTGGCATAAAGAGAATCCTACTTGCTTAAGGTAAGCATGTAAGATGATAACAAAGGGTGGATCAACTTTCAGATTTGTGGTGCTACTATACAACTTGGGTGGTGTAGGTGTATTACCCATCCATCATTCAAGGGGGTACACGGCATACTTCTCTCAATTTGAGAATTACACCAAGCATCATGACTTTGATACCTCAATACTCAACAAAGTGGGGGTGTGGTGTAAAACTCTAATTTGGAATAGTACTTGCTCGGGTTGAGCACCCAAGAAGACCCAAGGGAGTAGCACGGCAGTGACACCATGCATCCCTCCAACGTGTGAACCAAGATGAAAAAAACACCACAAGGAACTACTCCTATTACAACCATACGAGAGACCAACATAGAGAGATCATCACATAAAGAGATAAGACGCTTAGGGACATCAACAAATGACATCCAACACCACATCATTCAGAGTTCAAAGATGGCTTGCCTTGGTTGGCTTGTCCCTGGTCCTCCTCAAGTTCTTCACCAAAGTCCTCCCCTTCCACTTCTCCCTCGTTTGTATCTAGCGTCGCAAAAGTAAAAGATGCATACAATCAACACATAGCTCAAGAAACAAGAGTAAATAAATGAAAAAGGGAAAATATGCAGGGGGGGGGGGGGGTTGTTTGACAGTAACAAAGCATGGTTTGGCCATTTTTATAAACAAAAAGTATCAAGGTTTAATTAAAACCACCAAACTTTAACCCTAACATTTTATGTGACACACATACACTTATAACCAGAGATGAAAAATTACTAACAGAGGATTCTGGTATTTTTCCTGGATGCACAGTAACAAACTAAGACTAACCCAAGTGGAATCATTCAAAAATATTTATTTTTCAATTTTAGGAATTAGTAATACTAACCAGAATACAGTGATCATGTTTAATTTATTAAAAATCGCACAAAAATCCTAAAAATACAAGGCCAGTGGCATCTGAAAGGTAATTTCATACTGGTTCTAAAGCAATTGGAATCACATCAATCCGGGCTACTAAACTATTTTTATTTGCAAAACAGTATACTGGCCAATTTTCATTTTTAATATCTGTTTGTCAAATTTTCAAATAGATGAAATGGGCGGGAACGCCCTGGGCCATGCGGGGCTGCGTAGATGGGCCGGCCCAGTGGGGCTCTCCGGTGGCCAGAAAAAAAAAAAGGCCGGGGGCCCGTGGCGGGCCAGGCCGGCGGACGTGGCCATGCACGCCGACGTGGCCGTGCATGCGCCATGCGCCCGTCCGATCTGGATCCGACGGCCCAGATCTGGCGCGTGCACAACGTGCGTGGCGCTCGCCGGCGCGGAGGAAGAAAGAGGCGGCGCGGCGGCTTACCAGCGACTGGCGATGGCGTGGCTCGGTGCAGGCGTCGTGGTGGCGAAGGTGGGCGTCGTGTGCGCGTGCTGGCGGTGCTCTGACACGTCGGCGTCGCCTGGCTTGGCGGCGTCGGCGTCACGGGCGTCGCCGGGCGTCGATGTCGTCGCCGCTCCGCTGCAGATCTGCATAGCATAGAGCAACGGAGAGGGTCAGGGGCGGCGGGGAGGTGATGCCGGCGTCGAAAGGGAGAGAGGAGCGGCGGGGGAGTGGCGTCGTCGACGGCTCCTCCTCGTCACCTTCACGGTGACCACGGCGGGAATGGCGTCGGGCAGTGGTGGCAGCGGCTTGAGCAGCTGCTCAAGCAGCCAGGGAGGGAGTGGAGCAGCCTTGCGGCGTAGTGGGGGTGGGAGCTGAAGGGGGAGGCGTGCCTCTGGTGCGGTTTATATAGGCGGAGGGAGGCGAGGCAGTGGCGTGGGCGGTGGCGACGGCCAACGGGCGCGCGAGGGCAGGCGTCACGCGCTGGGCCCGTGGTGACTTTGCCCTGGTGGCGTCGGTGGGGGAGGGAGTCGAGGCGACGCGGCGCGAGACGAGGCGTGATGGCGCGTCGAGCGAGGCTCCGTGCCATCATGTCGCTTGACCAGGCGCGCGGGCTAGGGTTTTTGGGCGCGTGAGAGGGAGAGGGGCCGGTGGCATTTGGGCCAGAGAGGGGAGAGGTGGAGGAGTTAGGGTTGGGCCAGGGTGGGAAGGAGAGGGTGGCATCGGCCACGGCCCAAACCGAGAGGAGAAAAGAGGAGAGGGGAAGTCCCCCTCTTCTTACCTCTCGGCCAAACTCCAAGAGAGAAAAAGAGAGAAGAGAGAAATAAAGGGGCAGGGGTGAAAAGAGAGAAGAGAGCCATGCCAATGCATGTACTAGGTTTTGGTACCAAGTGCATAAGCACAAGTGTTGGAAGAAAAATAAAAGGACCACCAGGGGTGTTGGTGTTTGAAGGTGTAACCCTAGGTGATGAGTTGGCATCATTCAAATAAGAGAGGGAAGTGTTCCCCTTTATTAAAAAGGTGATGGTTATCAACGAAAAACCAGGGTCCTTAGTGGAGAGGGAAACATAGCAATTAGGGTTGGTGTCAACACTAAAAAGGCAAACCCTACTGATTTGAAAAGGTGTACAAAAAATTTAACCAAGGTAACTCCCTAATTTATTAACCCTAATGAAAATTTCAAAACCAGTACACACATGATCTCAATCAAAAACTCAAGCAGACACAAAATGAAAAGTTTTTGTTGGCCTAAAATTTTAAGCGGGATGAAAAATGCAGGTTCTGAAAAATGGGGTGTTACAGACCTTCCCCCCTTAGAAGAATCTCGTCCCGAGATTCCACGGCTAGGAGCTTGAACAGATGGGGAAACTCCTATCTCAGATAGTCCTCTCTTTCCCAGGTGGCTTCATCTTCAGAGTGATTACTCCACTGGACCTTGAAGAACTTAATCTTCCTTCGGCGGGTAACCCTAATGGCTTCTTCCAAAATACGAATGGGGTTCTCTCGGTAGGTTAAGTCGTGATTGAGGTCGATCGCACGATAATCGATATCCTTAAAGACTTCAGTCTTGTTGGGTGCTTGGAGGCATTTCCGAAGTTGAGAGATATGGAAAACGTCATGGAACTCCGACAATTCAGGAGGCAGTTCAAGTTGGTAGGACACTTCTCCTCTCCGTCCTAGCACTTTGAAAGGACCAATATACCTGGGCGCAAGCTTTCCCTTGACATGGAAATGTTTCATTCCTTTGAGAGGGGTTACCCGGAGATAGGCGAAATCTCCGGTGCAGAAAGTTAATTCCCGACGCTTGCTGTCGGCGTAACTCTTACGGCGGGACTCGTGCGGCTTTTAGACGGTCATGGATAAGCTGAACTTGTTCTTACGCTTCTCGAAGTATGTCTGGCCCGAACACTTGGCTTTCTCCGGTCTCGGTCCAGTTGAGAGGGGTTCGGCATCTCCTCCCATAGAGGGCTTCAAAGGGTGCCATCCGAAGACTGGCTTGATAACTGTTATTATAAGAGAACTCGGCGAATGGCAGGCAATCTTCCCATTTAGTTCCATAGGCAAGAACGTAGGCTCGAAGCATGTCCTCTAGAATTTGGTTTACCCTTTCGGTCTGTCCTCCTGTCTAAGGGTGATAGGCGGTGCTGAACGATAGCTTGGTGCCCATAGCTTCGTGAAGCTTCTGCCATAAACGGGAAGTGAATTGGGTGCCTCGATCTGATACGATGACCTTGGGAACGCCGTGAAGGCTAACTATACGGGAGATGTAAAGGTCGGCTAACGCTCTTCCGTGATCAGTGGTCTTGACAGGCAAGAAGTGAGCGACTTTTGTGAGACGATCAACTATTACCCAGATTGAGTCATGCCCACGGCTTGACCTGGGAAGTCCGGTGATAAAGTCCATTCCCACCTCTTCCCATTTCCACACCGGTATTTTCAAAGGTTGCAGCAATCCAGCAGGACGTTGGTGCTCAGCCTTAACTTTCTGGCAGACATCACATCGAGCGATAAAGAAGGCAACATCCCTCTTCATTCCGTGCCACCAGAAGGTGTCTCTCAGATCTTGATACATCTTAGATCCTCCAGGGTGGATAGAATAAGGAGTATTATGGGCTTCCTCCATTATAAGATTCTTCAATTCAGGAATGTTTGGCACGCAGAGACGTCCATTGTACCATAGAACTCCATTGGAGTCGATCGAAAATCCCTCTAATTTCTCCTTGGTCATGCGGCGCTTGATTCCTTCAATACTCTTATGTCCTACTTGGGCTTCCTTGATCTGATCCCGAAGGGTGGGTCTGGCTTCCATGGCAGCAAGGAATCCATGGCTAACCAACTCTAATCCGAATTCTTCAAATTCTTGATAAAGCAGGGGTTGCTCGACTTTCAAACGGGAGTTGAGGGAACAGGGTCCTCTGCTGAGGGCGTCGGCAACTACATTAGCTTTTCCAGGGTGGTAATGGATACTAAGATCATAGTCCTTGATAAGTTCAATCCATCTTCTCTATCGCATGTTCAACTCTCTCTGAGTAAAGATATACTTAAGGCTTTTGTGATCGGTGTAAATATCACACCTGTTTCCTATGAGATAATGGCGCCAAGTCTTGAGGGCATGAACTACGGCGGCTAACTCAAGATCATGGGTGGGGTAATTGTTTTCATGCGGTTTGAGTTGTCGGGAGAGATAAGAGATCACTTTTCCTTCTTGCATTAGGACGCTCCCAAGACCAAGTTTGGAAGCATCACAATAGATCACGAAGTCTTTGGTGACGTCGGGCATGGTTAGGATGGGGGCTGAAACGAGTCGCCTTTTTAACTCTTGGAAACTCTCTTCACATTTTTCTGTCCACTCAAACTTCTTACCCTTTTTAAGCAAGAGGGTCATTGGCTTGGCGATACTTGAGAATCCTTCAACAAACTTGCGGTAGTATCCCGCCAATCCGAGGAAAGACCTCACTTCGGTAACATTCTTAGGGGGTTGTCGATCCACAATGGACTTGATCAAAGAGGGGTCAACAGAGAGTCCTCCGGCTGACAATACGTGGCCAAGAAATCCAACTTCCTTGAGCCAAAATTGGCATTTGCTGAACTTAGCATACAGTCGATGATGCCTAAGGGTACCCAAAACTAGTCGCAAATGCTCTTCATGTTCATCCTCAGTTTTGGAGTAAACCAAGATGTCATCGATAAACACCACAACAAACTTGTCTAGGTATTCCATGAAGACTTTGTTCATGAGATTCATGAAGTAGGCGGTGGCATTGGTAAGTCCAAAAGACATTACGGTGTACTCATACAGTCCGCAACGGGTAGTGAAGGCAGTCTTGGGAATGTCGGATTCTCTAACTTTGAGTTGGTGATATCCGGTGCGAAGGTCTATCTTGGAGAAAACTTTAGCTCCATTCATCTGATCGAACAAGTCATCAATATTGGGCAGAGGATACTTATTTTTAATGGTAACATCATTGAGCCTCCGGTAATTGATACGTCCAAAACGTATCCACTTTCCCGAACACTTTTGCTATTGTTTTGCCCCTAATTTGTGTATTTTGGATGCAACTAACACGGACTAACGCTGTTTTCAGCAGAACTGTTACAGTGTCTCGTTTTTGTGCGAAATCCAACTTTCGGGAAAAACCTCGGAATTTATACGAAGGCCCTATTTTCCCGAGAAGACTCACGGAGCCGGAAGGGCAAGTCAGGTGGAGGCCGAGGGCCCCACACCCTAGGGCGGCGCGGCCCAGGAGGGGGGCGCGCGGCCCTAGCGTGTGGCCCCCTCGGCCGGCCTCCGACGCCCTCCTTCGGACTACTTATCGGCCTCGACCTAAAAACGCACGGGGAGAAGTCGAAGTCGCCAGAAACCCTCCAGAACGCCGCCACATCGCGAAACTCCGTCTCGGGAGCCGAAGTCTCCGTTCGGCACTCCGCGGGACGGGGAATTGGAGGAGATCATCGCCATCATCACCACCGACGCCTCTCCATCGACTAGCCATGTTTCCCCCATCCATGTGTGAGTAATTCCCCCGCTGTAGGGTGAAGGGGATGGTAGGGATTGGATGAGATTGGTCATGTAATAGTGTAAGATTGTTAGGGCATAGTGCCTAGTGTCCGTAATTGGTACTTTGATGATATTGTTGCAACTTGTTATGCTTAATGCTTATCACTAGGGCCCGAGTGCCATGATCTCAGATCTGAACATGTTATTATTTCATCATGATATTCATTGTTTATGGTCTTACCTGCAAGTTGTATACACATGTCGTTGTCCGGAACCAATGGCCCAGAAGTGGCGGAAATCGGGACAACCGGAGGGGATGGTAGTGATGTGAGGATCACATGTGTTCACGGAGTGTTAATGCTTTGCTCCGGTGCTCTATTAAAAGGAGTGCCTTAATATCCGATAGATTCCCTTGAGGCCCGGCTGCCACCGGCTGGTAGGACAAAAGATGTTGTGCAAGTTTCTCATTGCGAGCACGTACGACTATAATTGGAACACATGCCTATTGATTGCTTTGTACTTAGACACCGTTTTATTATTATCCGCAAATGCCACGCTTGATTGTTACATGAGTTTCTCTCATCCATGCAACGCCCGTTATCCGTCCCCGTGCCTACGGTATTTTAATCCTGCTTGTTTACTATAATCACTACTGCTTGTCTCGTTACTCTGCTGCTTGTTATTTCACTACGCTACTTGCTATAAAGCTGTTACTACTTGATAAACTCTTGCGAGCAAGTGCGTTTCCAGTGCAGCTGAATTGACAACTCCGCTGTTAAGGCTTTCAAGTATTCTTTGTCTCCCCTTGTGTCGAATCAATAAATTGGGTTTTACTACCCGCGAAGACTGCTGCGATCCCCTATACTTGTGGGTTATCAAGACCATTTTCTGGCGCCGTTGCCGGGGAGCATAGCTTTATTTGGAAGTTCACTTGGATTGATATTGTTCGCTGCAAATTCTCCATCATGGGTAAAACTCGCGATCCTAAAGTCGCCATATTACCATCCACTACAAGAAAAGGTACAACTGCGAGTACCTCTGTTGCTCTTGATTCACCATCTATGATTGATAAACTTGTTTCACCGCCACAAGCTTCACTTGCTTGGTACTTCGCTCGAATACTGAAAATTCTTATGATATTGATAATGTTTCTGCTTTGTGCTTGATGATAGTGGTTCATTGGGATCCTTTCTAGATGCTACAATTGCTAGGTCTAGACAAATTGAAAATACTGAAACTCCTGATGCTACTACACTGTTAATTCACCTGAACTTGATTATTCTAGTGATGATCTCGATGAAGATTATGTGGAGCTTAATGATGATTTAATTAATAGATGCAATGCTACTGCGTGATGCAAGTAAAATTAAAAACTTTCTCACACAATATACTTGTTAGACATAAGTTATCTCCCGATCCTAAATTTGCCACATCTCCTATATGCATTAAGGATAAAGATTATGATTTTTCTCTTGATCTATCTCATATAGCTATTGTAGAGAAAGCACCCTTTTGTGGTACTGAAAAAGAAAGTCTTTGTAGAACACATGATTGAACTTTCTTCTATGAGTAGTTTGTTTTTTGATGATATCAAGATGCGTACTTATTTTGTCGCTAAAAATTTTCCTTTCTCATTAAAGGATGATGCTAAAACTTGGTATAATAATTTGCCTCCTGGTTCTATTAAAAATCCAACTGATTTGCGTGATGTTTTCTTTCGAAAATACTTTCCTGCTAGTGCTCAACATATTGCTTTACAAAGAATTTATAGATTTGACCAAGGAGATGAAGAGAAATTGCCTGAGGCTTGGGCAAGATTTTGTTCTCTTATCAGAGCTCGACCTGGACATGATTTAGAAAAGAATGATTTACTTGATATATTTTATAGTGGACTAACCATTGAGTCTAGGGCATACCTGGATAGTTGTGCTTGGTTGTGTTTTCGGGAAAAGAACTCCGGATGAAGGCTGAAGAATTATTGGCTAAAATAGGTCGGAATCATGATGATTGGACTACGCCTGAACCAACTCCAACGCCAATATTGAAGAAGAGGGTTTAATTAAATTGAATGATGAAGATATGAGGGAAGCCAAGAAGTCTCTCAAGGAGAAAGGTATTAAATGCTGAAGATGTGAAGAATCTACCTCCCATAGAAGATATATGTGAGATAATTCCCCCTTCATCCATGATTGAGGTAAACTCCCTTCGGCGCTTTACTAGAGAAGATATTCCGTATTCAAAACCTCTGCGCAATGCTTAGATGAGTTTGATAATTATATTGTTAAGCAAGAAAATTTTAATATGAGAGTAGAGAATCATCTAATGGAAAATTCCCAAGCTATTAGCAATTTGCATGATATTGTGGAGAGAACTGATGGCGTGTAACTCACACGTTCGTTGGGAACCCCAAGAGGAAGGTATGATGCGCACAGCAGCAAGTTTTCCCTCAGAAAGAAACCAAGGTTTATCGAACCAGGAGGAGCCAAGAAGCACGTTGAAGGTTGATGGCGGCGGGATGTAGTGTGGCGCAACACCAGGGATTCCGGCGCCAACGTGGAACCTGCACAACACAACCAAAGTACTTTGCCCCAACGAAACAGTGAGGTTGTCAATCTCACCGGCTTCGTTGTAACAAAGGATTAGATGTATAGTGTGGATGATGATTGTTTGCGGAAAACGAGTAGAACAAGTATTGCGATAGATTGTATTCGATGTAAAAGAATGGACCGGGGTCCACAGTTCACTAGAGGTGTCTCTCCCATAAGATAAATAGCATGTTGGGTGAACAAATTACGGTCGGGCAATTGACAAATAGAGAGGGCATGACCATGCACATACATGATATGATGAGTATTGTGAGATTTAATTGGGCATTACGACAAAGTACATAGACCGCTATCCAGCATGCATCTATGCCTAAAAAGTCCACCTTCAGGTTATCATCCGAACCCCTTCCGGTATTAAGTTGTAAACAACAGACAATTGCATTAAGTATGGTGCGTAATGTAATCAATAACTACATCCTTAGACATAGCATCAATGTTTTATCCCTAGTGGCAACAGCACATCCACAACCTTAGAACTTTACGTCCATTGTCCCAGATTTAATGGAGGCATGAACCCACTATCGAGCATAAATACTCCCTCTTGGAGTTAAGAGCAAAAACTTGGCCGAGCCTCTACTAATAACGGAGAGCATGAAAGATCATAAACAACACATAGGTAATAGATTGATAATCAACATAACATAGTATTCTCTATCCATCGGATCCCGACAAACACAACATATAGCATTACGAGATAGATGATCTTGATCATGTTAGGCAGCTCACAAGATCCGATAATTAAGCACAATGAGGAGAAGACAACCATCTAGCTACTGCTATGGACCCATAGTCCAGGGGTGAACTACTCACTCATCACTCCGGAGCGACCATGGCGGTGAAGAGTCCTCCGGGAGATGAATCCCCTCTCCGGCGAGGGTGCCGGAGCGATCTCCCGAATCCCCGAGATGGGATTGGCGGCGGCGGCGTCTCGGTAAGGTTTTCCGTATCGTGGCTCTCGGTGCGGGGGTTTCGTCACGGAGGCTTTAAGTAGGCGGAAGGGCAACGCGGGGGCCACACGAGGGCCCCACACGCCGGGGCCGCGCGGCCGGCTCTCGGGCCGCGCCGCCTGCTGTGGCGGCGCCTCGTGGCCCCACTTCCTTTCCCCTCGGTCTTCCGGAAGCTTCGTGTGAAAATAGGACCCCGGGCGTTGATTTCGTCCAATTCGAGAATATTTCCTTACTAGGATTTACGAAACCAAAAACAGCGAGAAAACAGACAAGCGGCTCTTCGGCATCTCGTTAATAGGTTAGTGCCGGAAAATGCATAAATACGACATATAATGTGTATAAAACATGTAGATATCATCAATAATGTGGCATGGAACATAAGAAATTATCGATACGTCGGAGACGTATCGGCATCCCCAAGCTTAGTTCTCGCTCGTCCCGAGCGAGTAAACGATAACAAAGATAATTTACGGAGTGACATGCCATCATAACCTTGATCATACTATTGTAAGCATATGTAATGAATGCAGCGATCAAAACAATGGTAATGACATGAGTAAACAAATGAATCATAAAGCAAAGACTTTTCATGAATAGTACTTCAAGACAAGCATCAATAAGTCTTGCATAAGAGTTAACTCATAAAGCAATAAATCAAAGTAAAGGTATTGAAGCAACACAAAGGAAGATTAAGTTTCAGCGGTTGCTTTCAACTTATAACATGTATATCTCATGGATATTGTCAATGTAAAGTAATATAACAAGTGCAATATGCAAGTATGTAGGAATCAATGCACAGTTCACACAAGTGTTTGCTTCTTGAGGTGGAGAGAAATAGGTGAACTGACTTAACATAAAAGTAAAAGAAAGGTCCTTCAAAGAGGAAAGCATCGATTGCTATATTTGTGCTAGAGCTTTGGTTTTGAAAACATGAAACAATTTTGTCAACGGTAGTAATAAAGCATATGTATCATGTAAATTATATCTTACAAGTTGCAAGCCTCATGCATAGTATACTAATAGTGCCCGCACCTTGTCCTAATTAGCTTGGATTACCGGGATTATCATCGCAATACACATGTTTTAACCAAGTGTCACAAAGGGGTACCTCTATGCAGCCTGTACAAAGGTCTAAGGAGAAAGCTCGCATTTGGATTTCTCGCTTTTGATTATTCTCAACTTAGACATCCATACCGGGACAACATAGACAACGAGATAATGGACTCCTCTTTTATGCATAAGCATGTAGCAACAATTAATGTTCTCATATGAGATTGAGGATATATGTCCAAAGCTGAAACTTCCACCATGATTCATGGCTTTAGTTAGCGGCCCAATGTTCTTCTCTAACAATATGCATGCTCTAACCATTTAAATGAGTGGTAAATCTCCCTTACTTCAGACAAGACGGACATGCATAGCAACTCACATGATATTCAACAAAGAGTAGTTGATGGCGTCCCCAGAAACATGGTTATCGCACGACAAGCAACTTAATAAGAGATAAAGTGCATAAGTACATATTCAATACCACAATAGTTTTTAAGGCTATTTTGTCCCATGAGCTATATATTGCAAAGGCGAATGATGGAAATTTTAAAGATAGCACTCAAGCAATTTACTTTGGAATGGCGGAGAAATACCATGTAGTAGGTAGGTATGGTGGACACAAATGGCATAGTGGTTGGCTCAAGGATTTTGGATGCATGAGAAGTATTCCCTCTCGATACAAGGTTTAGGCTAGCAAGGTTATTTGAAACAAACACAAGGATGAAC
>NC_061513.1:279256316-279307091 GCF_022539505.1 Lolium rigidum
GGTGGTATGAATGAATATGAGCAGTAGTAATGGCGCCGGAAAATAGCTTGTCGGGCGTGTGGTTGATGGTGGTAATATGGTAGCGTAGTAACGCAGCGAGTAGTAACGCGATAGAAACAAGAAACAAGCAGCGATAGCAGTATTTAGGAACAAGGCCTAGGGAATAGACTTTCGCTAGTGGACACTCTCAACTTTGATCACATAACAGAATAGATAAATGCATACTCTACACTCTTGTTGGATGATGAACACATTGCGTAGGATTACACGAACCCTCAATGCCGGAGTTAACAAGCTCCACAATTCAATGTTCATATTTAAATAACCTTAGAGTGCAAGAAAGATCAACACGACTAAACCAAGTACTAACACAAGCATGCACACTCGTCACCTTCACACTATGTAGGAGGAATAGATCACATCAATACTATCATAGCAATAGTTAACTTCACAATCTACAAGAGATCATGATCATAGCATACGCCAAGTACTAACACGGATGCACACACTCGTCACCATTACACCGTGCAGGAGGAATAAAACTACTTTAATAACATCACTAGAGTAGCACATAGAATAGTAGTGATACAAAACTCATATGAATCTCAATCATGTAAAGCAGCTCATGAGATTATTGTATTGAGGTACATGGGAGAGAGATGAACCACATAGCTACAGCGGAGCCCTCAGCCCCGGGGGTGAATTACTCCCTCCTCATCATGGGGGCAGCGATGGCGGTGAAGATGGCGGTGGAGACGGCGGTGGAGATGACTCCGGGGGCAATTCCCCGTCCCGGCAGGGTGCCGGAACAGAGACTTCTGTCCCCCGAATTGGAGTTTCGCGATGTGGCGGCGCCCCTGGAGTCTTTCTGGAGTTTCGTCAAGAGGTACTGCGTTTTTAGGTCGAAAGGGGTTATATAGGCGAAGAGGCGGCGCGAGAGGGCTGGCAGGTGGCCCCACCCTAGGCCGGCGCGGCCGAGGTCCGGCCCGCGCCGCCTTATGGTGTGGTGGCCCCCGGCCCCTCTCCGACTCTTCTTCGGTGTTCGGAGCCTTCCGGGAAAAATAGGAGGTTTGGCGTTGATTTCGTCCAATTCCGAGAATATTGCCCGAACAGCCTTTCTGGAACCAAAAACAGCGAGAAAACAACGAACCGGCCTTTCGGCATCTCGTCAATAGGTTAGTTCCGGAAAACGCATAATAATGACATAAAGTGTGAACAAAACATGTCGGTATTGTCATAAAACAAGCATGGAACATTAGAAATTATAGATACGTTGGAGACGTATCAAACCCCAAGAGGAAGGTATGATGCGCACAGCAGCAAGTTTTCCCTTAGAAAGAAACCAAGGTTTATCGAACCAGGAGGAGCCAAGAAGCACGTTGAAGGTTGATGGCGGCGGGATGTAGTGTGGCGCAACACCAGGGATTCCGGCGCCAACGTGGAACCTGCACAACACAACCAAAGTACTTTGCCCCAACGAAACAAGTGAGGTTGTCAATCTCACCGGCTTGCTCGTAACAAAGGATTAGATGTATAGTGTGGATGATGATTGTTTGCGAGAAAACGGTAGAACAAGTATTGCGATAGATTGTATTCGATGTAAAAGAATGGACCGGGGTCCACAGTTCACTATAGGTGTCTCTCCCATAAGATAAATAACATGTTGGGTGAACAAATTACAGTCGGGCAATTGACAAATAGAGAGGGCATGACCATGCACATACATGATATGATGAGTATTGTGAGATTTAATTGGGCATTACGACAAAGTACATAGACCGCTATCCGAGCATGCATCTATGCCTAAAAAGTCCACCTTCAGAGTTATCATCCGAACCCTTCCGGTATTAAGTTGTAAACAACAGACAATTGCATTAAGTATGGTGCGTAATGTAATCAATAACTACATCCTTAGACATAGCATCAATGTTTTATCCCTAGTGGCAACAAGCACATCCACAACCTTAGAACTTTCCGTCATCGTCCTGCATTTAATGGAGGCATGAACCCACTATCGAGCATAAATACTCCCTCTTGGAGTTAAGAGCAAAAACTTGGCCAGAGCCTCTACTAATAACGGAGAGCATGCAAGATCATAAACAACACATAGGTAATAGATTGATAATCAACATAACATAGTATTCTCTATCCATCGGATCCCGACAAACACAACATATAGCATTACAGATAGATGATCTTGATCATGTTAGGCAGCTCACAAGATCCGATAATTAAGCACAATGAGGAGAAGACAACCATCTAGCTACTGCTATGGACCCATAGTCCAGGGGTGAACTACTCACTCATCACTCCGGAGGCGACCATGGCGGTGAAGAGTCCTCCGGGAGATGAATCCCCTCTCCGGCAGGGTGCCGGAGGCGATCTCCCGAATCCCCCGAGATGGGATTGGCGGCGGCGGCGTCTCAGTAAGGTTTTCCGTATCGTGGCTCTCGGTACTGGGGGTTTCGTCACGGAGGCTTTAAGTAGGCGGAAGGGCAACGCGGGGGCCACACGAGGGCCCCACATGCCAGGGCCGCGCGGCCGGCTCTCGGGCCGCGCCGCCTGCTGTGGCGGCGCCTCGTGGCCCCACTTCCTTTCCCCTCGGTCTTCCGGAAGCTTCGTGTGAAAATAGGACCCCGGGCGTTGATTTCGTCCAATTCCGAGAATATTTCCTTACTAGGATTTCTGAAACCAAAAACAAGCAGAAAACAACGAATCGGCTCTTCGGCATCTCGTTAATAGGTTAGTGCCGGAAAATGCATAAATACGACATATAATGTGTATAAAACATGTAGATATCATCAATAATGTGGCATGGAACATAAGAAATTATCGATACGTCGGAGACGTATCAAGAACCTCCAATGATGTTAAGATGCTTGTTAAACATTTTCAAATGGTTCAAACTCAAATTGATCAACTCACTAAAGTGCAAAATGACTTATTACAAAATAATTCTAAAAAGAAACATGCTTATGAAGTAACAACTAGAGGTGGTGTCTCTACCCAGGATCCTCTATATCCCGAAGGGCATCCCAAAAGAATTGAACAAGATTCTCAACGCATTGAACCTAGTGCTCCTTCTAAGAAAAAGAAGAAGAAACATAAAAATGTTGTAGAATCCTCTCGAACCCGTTAATGATCCTAATAGTATTTCTATTTCGATGCTGAAACCGAAAGTGGTGATGAACATGATAATAATAATGGTAATGATAAGAATGATGTTTCGATAAAGAAGAAGTTGAAGATGAACCTCGAAAAGCAAGATAAAAATAAAAAGTATACTAAAGAAGATTTTATTGCTAAGAAACATGGTAATGAAAGGGAACCATGGGTGCAAAAGCAAATGCCTTTTCCTGCTAAGAAACTAAAATCAAAGGAAGAAGAACACTATAATAAATTTTGTGATTGGATGAAACCTTTATTCTTGCAAATCCCTTTGACTGATGCTATTAAATTGCCTCCTTATTCAAAGTATATGAAAGATATTGTTACTAACAAAAGGAAAATCCCCAATGAGGAAATTTCTACTATGCTTGCTAATTACTCTTTCAATGGCAAAGTTCCAAAGAAGTTGGGCGACCTGAGTATACCTACTATTCCTTGTTCTATTAAGAATAATTATGTTAAAACTGCTCTATGTGACTTGGGAGCCGGTGTTAGTGTTATGCCTTTTTTCTCTTTATAAGAGACTTTACTTAGAAAAGTTGATACCTACTGATATATCTTTGCAAATGGCTGATAAATCTACTGCTACTCCTGTTGGTATATGTGAGGATGTTCCTGTTCAAGTTACTAATAACTGCTTGATATTAACTGATTTTGTTGTGTTGGAAATGCCCGAAGATGATAATATGTCTATTATTCTTGGGAGACCTTTTCTTAACACCGCAGGGGCTGTTATTGATTGCAATAAAGGAAAGGTTACTTTCAATGTTGATGATAGGGAGCACACCGTCTATTTCCCCAAGAGGATTGAAAAAGCATGTGGAGTTAATACTATTTCTAATGTGAGAACTATCAAAGTTGGAACTATCGATTGTCCTATATATGAGCCTAAAGAAGAATATCAAACTCTTGTGATTGGATCCATATCAATACAATTCAAGGTAACATGATTGATTTAAGGTTTATTTCTTCATATGCTATGTAAAATTTATTTGGTGGCAAGACTTGATCAACCTTGTTGACAAATACTTTTTATATGCATAGAGGAGGTAAACAACATCTCTTTCTTCCTCCACTTGTTTTACTTACTGTAGCAATACATTTGTATCTTTACTTTAATGCATTATTGTGCCAAGTAAAGTCTCTAATAGAAGGTTGATGCTAGATTTGGATTTCTGCACAGAAACAGATTTCTTGCTGTCACGAATTTGGGTAGGATTCTCTGTAGGTAACTCAGAAAAATCTTCCAATTTACGTGAGTGATCCTCAGATATGTACGCAACTTTCATTAGTTTTGAGTTTTCTGATTTGAGCAACGGAAGTACCTCTTAAAAATTCGTCTTTACTGGTTGTTCTGTTTTGACAGATTCTGTCTCTGTTTTTTGCATTGTCTCTTGTGGACTTTAAGTGAGGCTTTCTAGACGTGGAGAGCTGTAGCTAATGTTTTATTGAGTTCTTGCAATGTGTCACTACAGGACTAAAGTGGATTAAAGTTTTTGAGTACTAACCCCTCTAATGAAGTTTATGAGAAGTTTGGTGTGGCGAAGTTTTCAAGGGTCAAGAGAGAAGGGTGATATAATGTGATCAAGAAGAGTCAAAAGCCTAAGCTTGGGGGGAGGTATACCGGCATCACTCATTATTTGCATATTATGGTTTCTGGATACTTGTACATACTTGTTTAGTTTCTTTGAGTGGTTTTCTAATGAGAGGGAGATGATATTTGGGGAAGTGCTGCCTGAAAACAGATTCTGGACTGTTACCAAAAAAAATCGTGCGCACAGCCAGAACGTTATTTTGAGCTGCCAATTTTTGTGCCTGTTCCCCAGGTTCTTATCTAACTTTCATTAGTTGAACACTTTTCGATCTGAGCAACGGAAGATTTTTGTAAAAATCGATTTCTATACTGCTGTCAGGTTTTGGCAGATTTCTGCCATCTTGCTTTTCTGTGTTTCTTTTAGTTTTCATTTTCTTGTTTTTGCTTGTTTCTTTCCTAAAACACAAAAAGACCAAAAATATTTCTGTTGTTTCTCTTCACCATTTGTTTATTTTGATTTCTTGCATTTGTTTCGCTTTATTTGCTATTGCTAGTTTGCTATAAGAAAACCCAAAAAGATTTTGCTTTGTTCGCTTGCTTCTTTTTATTCTTGTTCTCAAATTCGAAAACACCAAAAATATTTGCTGTTCTTCTTTGGTTTGTAAAGTTCATTATGAGTTCAATGGTCTTCGGTGGCTGGAGCGTGGTTTTCATTTCATATTATCCAAGCTACACAAGTGAAAAGGCAATAATGACGATCTACGACAATCCGATTGTGGTGAGAGGCTGGTATGAACTCTATTTGTTTTCATTTTTGTACATATACTCATCCATGTGAGCATGCTTAGTTGGTTCATGTGAGGTATATGTCATTTAAGAAAGTCTAGTAGTTCATGATCTCTCATGTTTAGCTCCAATTTATTAATATGAGTAGCATGTCATGGATGTTTGCTTGCATTGTTTTATTCATAGATAGGTATGATATTGTGGTATCCTCCTCTGAATAATTCGTTTGAATTAACTTGGCACATGCTCACGCATGCATATAACTGAATAAAAGTCAATTAAGCCTCGATGATTTACATTGCTTCAGAGTTCTTGTATCACTTTTATGCCTCAGTTAATTTATTTTGCCGCAAGCATGATTATGACAAGTACTGCTCTCTTGATTTGTCGCTCCCTAGTATTTTGCTAGCCTTCACTTGTACTGAGCGGGAACGCTGCTCGTGCCTCCAAACACATGAAAACCAAGTTATTCCAGAGTGTCCACCATAAATACCTATGCATGGCATTTCAAACCATTCCAAGTAAATTCTCATGCGCTACCTTTAAACCTTCAAAATGCTTCTCAATTTGTGTTAACGTTTCATAGCTCATGAGGAAGTATGTGGTGTTTAACTTTCAACCTTGTCATTTACTCTTGACGGATTTTCATATGGACTAGTGGCACATCCGCTTATCCAATAATTTTGCAAAAAGAGTTGGCAATGGGGTTCCCAGCCCCGATTGATCAACTTTCACTAATAGTTCTCTTCACATGTTTTGCTCTGATTCATCAGTAAGCAACTTAATTTTGCAAATAGACACTCCTCCATGGTATGTGATTGTTGGAAGGCACCCGAGGATTCGGTTAGCCATGGCTTGTGTAAGCAAAGGTTGGGGGAGTGTCACCCATAATGAAACTAAAATACGTGTGTAAACAAAAGAGAAGAGGGATGATCTACCTTGCTCGGTAGAGATAACGTCCTTCATGGGAGCCGCTCTTGGAAGTCCGGTTGGCGAGGTAGTTGGTGTACCCATTACCATTCGTTGACAACAACAAACACCTCTCAAAATAATTTTACTCCTGTTTTACAAATGAAAATCTCTAGCGCATGTTAATCCCTGCTTTCCTCTGCGAAGGGTCAATCTTTTACTTTTATGTTGTGTCTCCATCCTTTCTTTGAGCACTTTCTTGAGAGCACAACTGTCATTCTTAGTATAATATGCTTGTCTCAAAATATGATTGATTGTGGTATAACTTTGATGCTTTTATCTTTGACAATCACTATTTCTAGTCTTTCTATGAACTTCGAGAGGTGCCCGAGCATTTATGTTTTGCTGATCAAATATGGGCAAGCGAGATACCACTCTATCATACTCTTTTATGAACATTGCAATCCTGCTTATATACATGATTCATGATGCTTATTATTAATTGTTGGTACCTTTCCATGATTGATATAGCTATTAGATGATCTTATCTGCATGTATCTTATTATGAACTGCCTAAGTGTTAGCCATAGCATGAGAATATTTACATCATATGAACAAATGTGTTCGTGAAAGTTCTTTTATCGCTCAGTTGTTAACTGAATTGCTTGAGGACAAGCAATAAGCTAAGCTTGGGGGAGTTGATACGTCCAAAACGTATCCACTTTCCCGAACACTTTTGCTATTGTTTTGCCCCTAATTTGTGTATTTTGGATGCAACTAACACGGACTAACGCAGTTTTCAGCAGAAGCTGTTCCGATGTCTCGTTTTTGTGCAGAAATCCAACTTTCCGGAAAAACCTCGGAATTTAGACAGAAGGCCCTATTTTCCCGGAAGACTCACGGAGCCAGAAGGGCAAGTCAGGTGGAGGCCCGAGGGCCCCACACCCTAGGGCGGCGCGGCCCAGGAGGGGGACGCGCGGCCCTAGCGTGTGGCCCCCTCGGCCGGCCTCCGACGCCCTCCTTCGGACTACTTATCGGCCTCAACCTAAAAACGCACGGGGAGAAGTCGAAGTCGCCAGAAACCCTCCAGAACGCCGCCACATCGCGAAACTCCGTCTCGGGAGCCAGAAGTCTCCGTTCTGGCACTCCGCCGGGACGGGGAATTGGAGGAGATCATCGCCATCATCACCACCGACGCCTCTCCATCGACCAGCCATGTTTCCCCCATCCATGTGTGAGTAATTCCCCCGCTGTAGGCTGAAGGGGATGGTAGGGATTGGATGAGATTGGTCATGTAATAGTGTAAGATTGTTAGGGCATAGTGCCTAGTGTCCGTAATTGGTACTTTGATGATATTGTTGCAACTTGTTATGCTTAATGCTTGTCACTAGGGCCCGAGTGCCATGATCTCAGATCTGAACATGTTATTATTTCATCATGATATTCATTGTTTATGGTCTTACCCGCAAGTTGTATACACATGTCGCTGTCCGGAACCAATGGCCCCGAAGTGACGAAATCGGGACAACCGGAGGGGATGGTAGTGATGTGAGGATCACATGTGTTCACGGAGTGTTAATGCTTTGCTCCGGTGCTCTATTAAAAGGAGTACCTTAATATCCGAGTAGATTCCCTTGAGGCCCGGCTGCCACCGGCTGGTAGGACAAAAGATGTTGTGCAAGTTTCTCATTGTGAGCACGTACGACTATAATTGGAACACATGCCTATTGATTGCTTTGTACTTAGACACCATTTTATTATTATCCGCAAATGCCCCGCTTGATTGTTACATGAGTTTCTCTCATCCATGCAACGCCCGTTATCCGTCCCCGTGCCTACGATATTTTAATCCTCGCTGTTTACTATAATCACTACTCGCTGTCTCGTTACTCTGCTGCTCGTTATTTCACTACCGCTATCGCTATAAAACTGTTACTATCGATAAACTCTTGCGAGCAAGTCCGTTTCCAGTGCAGCTGAATTGACAACTCCGCTGTTAAGGCTTTCAAGTATTCTTTGTCTCCCCTTGTGTCGAATCAATAAATTGGGTTTTACTACCCGCGAAGACTGCTGCGATCCCCTATACTTGTGGGTTATCAGTAATCCACACATAAGCGAATGGTTCCGTCTCTTTTGTCCACGAAGATCACAGGCGATCCCCATGGTGAAGCACTAGGTCGGATCAGACCTTTGGCCAACATGTCGTCCAACTGTCTCTTTAACTCGATTAGTTCTTGGGGGTTCATTCGGTAAGGTCCCTGGGCTATGGGTGCGGTTCCTGGGATCAGTTCTATGATGAACTCGATGTCACGGTCCGGGGGCATACCGGGCAATTCCTCCGGAAAGACATCAGGGTACTCACAGACAACAGGGACTAGTTCAAGGTCGGGTCCAGAGATGTTTTTCTTACAGAAGGCTTTGGATGAGTGTACGGTGGCGGTGTATTTTACTGGTAGACCTTGATCATTGGTGAGAGTAATGGATTTTTCGACGCAGTCAATGTGTCCCTTATACTTGGTCATCCAATCCATTCCAAGTATTACCTCTAAGCCTTGGGCTCCTAAGATTATGAGTTCTGCTTGGAAAGGTACTCCGTGTATGATAATGGGAACTTGTTTGCAAGGTAAGCGGGTTTTAGCGGTGGATCCAGGAATTTGCACTAGCATGAGGCGTTTCATAATGGTTGGTTTTAGCCCACTTTTCTTAACGAAGGGTTCGGTAACGAAAGAATGAGATGCTCCGGAATCAAAAAGAACTCGGGCAGGAGTGGAGTTGACTAGGAACGTACCCATCACGATGTCCGGAGCCTCCTCAGCCTCTTCAGCACTGGCATGATTCAGATGTCCATGGGCGGCATTTGCCTGCTTCTTGACAACTGGCTTCTTTCCTGACGCCGTCCTGGCTTGAGCTTGATTGGGTCTTGGTGCGTTAGCGCGTTGAGGCGTCCTCATCTTGGTAGGGCACTCACGAGAGAAGTGCCCCGGCTTCCCACAAGCGAAGCATCCATCTCCTTGAGGACGAGCTGGCGGATTTGGGCGAGGGTTATTATTATAACCTCCTCCTCCGGAACGGTGCTGTGGAGCTGAACGATTGGGAGTGTAGTTGTTGGAGCGATAAGCTGGGGCTGGTGCTGGGTTCCTCTGAGGTAGGTTGGCGGGTCTTGACGGGGGCGGACTACGGTACTTGGGGTTGCTGGGTCCACTCTGTTGTTGTTGCATCTTGCGCTTTCTGGTTTCATAGGCAGCCTTGCGCTTAGACTCCACCATAATGGCGGCATCCACAAGCGCTTCCAAGTCAGGGTAAGGTACAGCCACTAGGATGCTCTGAATTTCTTCATGCAGACCATTCATGAAACGGTCGCGCTTTTTCTCATCAGTGTCAACATCTTGCGGGGCATACCTGGCCAGGGTGTTGAACTTCTCAAGATAATCCACCACGTTGGAGTTGTTCTACTTCAGGTTGAAAAACTCGTCACGCTTCATCTTTATCAGACCCGTGGGAATGTGAGCTTTACGGAACTTGGCGGTGAATTCCACCCAGTTGATGACATGATCAGGAGCTTGCATGGCCTTGACGTTCTCCCACCATGCTCGGGCGGGTCCTGAGAGAAAGTGAGTGGCGAGAAGAACCTTCTCATGTTCTCCTACCGCAGCGACTTCAAGGTTGTTCTCGATGGTGCGGAGCCAATCATCCGCATCGAGGGGAGCGACACACTTGGAAAACACGGGCGGATTGGTGTTCTGGAAGTCCCTAAGTCGTGATCTTGGCGCTTCCTCGCCATGTCCTTCTCCTTCTTCGTTGTTGCGGTTTCCTGCGGCGGCTTGAGCAATCTGCCTAAGTGCGGCGATGTTTGCCTCACTTTCCGCACGAGCGCGTTGGCGGTCTTCCATCAAGAGACGCAAGATTTGTGTCATGTCGGGATCCGGGGGTGGTGGCGGATTGTCAGAAGTGGAACCTCCACGGCGGGTCTCAACCATCTGAGGAGGTAAAGACGATAGACATGGAAATGAGATGATGGAAAAGTTCGGGGGTTCAAGTGCTTGTCAAGGGGAAGTAATGTGCATGCTTAAGAAAGAAAACTTTAAAACGAAAAATGACAGAAGCATAAAAAACACAATTGCAAACATTCAACTTCCAACGTCGTTACTACCCAAAAGCATCAAGTTCACATCCAACAAGGTCACATAAGGACCAACAAGTTCATCGCATCATACGGGACATCCTAGCATAAACCAAGTCTCGAGGTGCATAACTAGAAGTCATCAAGTGGTGTGGAAGGGCCATCGAACGGAGGCTCCTCGGGATCCTCCTCATCCTCCGGAGTAGCCTCCACGGTGTGAAGTGGTGCGGGTTCTTCTGCCGCGTCATTGATGAAGGCGCGGTCGTCTTCATTCTCGTCATCAAGCCCATCGAGTCCTTCCTCCTCCATGTAGTCCTCATCGTCGCTAATGAGAGCGGTGTGCTCCTTGCGGATATCCTCGTCGTCGTCCTGAGTGTTCTCGAGCTTGTCCTCGGCATCGCGGAGGGCGGCCTTGAGGTGCATAACCTTGACCTTAAGTATGTAGTTGGACTCGCGGGTACGGAGGGTCTTCTTCTGCTGGCGGCGATGCTTGAGCTTGGCCAACTTCAGATCCATCTTGAGCCCTTCAAGCTCATGCTTCAACACCTCGTTCTCCATCCTGTTGGAGTCAAGGCTGAGCTGAGTCTTGAACAACAAGTTCTCCATCTGGCACACCTGACGTCCAAGGGGGCAAAAGTAGGGGATCATAGTGGGAATCCCCTCCTCATTGCGGCGTCCCAAGAAGGCGTGAGGAAGACCCATGGCCTCCAACTCGACACGGTGGTGGAAGACAAGGCGAGAGAGGGCTGCTTGGAGCACCCTCACAAGTCCCTCCTCCCACGTGCGGTCAAAGACCTGGACCTCAATCTCCTCAAGCTGCTTCACATGGGAGCCACGAAGTGTGCAGACCACCATCCAGGACATCTCGCCGTCCTTGGTGCTCTCCATCTGTCCTCCCTTCACTTCGGGTGCCAGGCGTCCAACGGCCTGTGACACCTCGACGAGGGCGGTCTCAAACAGGTAGGGAGGCTTCTTATAGCCTAGCTGGATGCTCTCGGTGAACATCGGTGGATCCATCTACACAAAATTTTAATTTCTTAAATTAGTAACAAGATCAAAGTGTGCCAAATTTTAAGTGCATAAAGTAAAAACATTAAGGATTAATGCAAGTAACACTAAATTTAAGAGAAATTAGGGGAGAGACTAGGCATTATTTCAGCATATAGTCATCTCGTTTTTACTATAGAAAAATAGTTTTATACTAACTTTGCGTCCATGCTAACTAGGGCCTCCTAAGGTCAGGATGGCTCTGATACCAGCTCTGTGGGGACCCCGGACTAGCTGTCCGAAATACCCTGTTATGCATTCAACTCACGATCCCATGATCAGTGCACCGTGAGCACATAACCGAACTGAATATCCAGAATTACATCATCCATTACAATACCGAATAAATAAGTCTTACAAAAGCGGGGTCACATGACCCAGTCTTACATAAATGCCACAACGGGCGAGTTCACACACATAGCAGCGGATACACGTCAACGT
This sequence comes from Lolium rigidum, assembly GCF_022539505.1. Lineage (NCBI taxonomy): Eukaryota > Viridiplantae > Streptophyta > Magnoliopsida > Poales > Poaceae > Lolium > Lolium rigidum. The sequence goes on from NC_061513.1 coordinate 279,268,322, forward strand.
CGTCGGGCCCAAGTCATGCCTTAGACCTACGGGCGTCGACTTGGAGATCGTCCTAGGTCGCATAGTCGTCCTGGTACCCTCCATCGTCTTCATAGTCCTCCTCAAAGTCTGGCCAAGTTAATAGCCAGGGACAAAGCCGTGAGTACATTTGGAATTGTACTCGCAAACCATCACAAAGGGGTGCTAACATAACTATCTAAAAGAGACAAGAGAGGAAGAACAGTTTCTCTTGTGGATATAGCATGCATCAACATCTAGTGCCGACATAGCATCCCGGCTTCTCAAGTGAAGGGAACACTATTGGTTTTCTATGGCATCTCTATACCTTTATTGAAGAAGACACTTCAAAAGACATCCTATGACATCTCTATATCTTTATTGAAGAAGAGTTGCATTCCTCCATCTCAATTGACGGATATGCAAGGGAAAGTCCTATGACATCTCTATATCTTTATTGAAGAAGAGTTGCATTCCTCCATCTCAATTGACGGATATGCGAGGGAAAGTCCTATGACATCTCTATATCTTTATTGAAGAAGAGTTGCTCTTCAAGAAACATTTAGGAAAGAGTTCCCCACTTAGCCTTCATTTTTCCACGACCATCTCCATATGGTCAACACACGCCCTTTTTCCGTACCCTTCCGGTACACATAAACACAACACTTCCTTTGCAAATCATTTGTTCAAAAACAAAACGCAAGCCCCGGTTAAGTATGGCCATTTCAACTTGTCCATGACCGCGGACGCGGCTATTCGAATAGATTTGACTCTGCAGAGTTTGCGCACTTTCCCCACAAGAACTGATAAATCCGCCGGGATCATCCCCGGATCGTCATACGAAAGTATGCGAGTCTCGAATAATCAGTCATAGTCTTTCGCCCGTCTCCCTTGGCACAAGTCCTTCCCTGCGGGCTTACCCCTTCCCGGCACCCCGGCAGCATACCTCCTTTTGAGCGTATCTCCGGCGCCATGACAGAAGACCCTCAGTAATCGTCCGTCTATCAGTTAAGACAGTGTATTGCCTCCTCCAGAGCGCAACCCGGCGTCGGAGGTCGTCGTGACCCTCCCTAGAAAGTTGTGAAGGGTGCTTATGCCAATTTCAACAGACTACGGACTAAGCCCGTGCCCACTTTGGATAATGTGGTTGCGCGAATAAAAGTTGGGACGGCGAACACTTATACGCAGTGCTTCTTTGTAGAAACCATTTCCTTTTTCCCACAACACCTCGGTTGTCAACCAACCTCCATACACGTCTTTCCCAAACATCTTTATCAAGATCCTTTGCTTTTATAAACCATACACTTGGGTTAACTCACCCAAGGTTTTCGTAAACATTTACAACAAGGTAAACCTTGAGGGGTTCCCAACCTATAGTTTCATGAGAAGGAACTACAATAAGACCATGGCCGAGATGAAGGTCGTCATGCCATGAGAGCATATGTGAGTGGCATAAAGAGAATCCTACTTGCTTAAGGTAAGCATGTAAGATGATAACAAAGGGTGGATCAACTTTCAGATTTGTGGTGCTACTATACAACTTGGGTGGTGTAGGTGTATTACCCATCCATCATTCAAGGGGGTACACGGCATACTTCTCTCAATTTGAGAATTACACCAAGCATCATGACTTTGATACCTCGATACTCAACAAAGTGGGGGTGTGGTGTAAAACTCTAATTTGGAATAGTACTTGCTCGGGTTGAGCACCCAAGAAGACCCAAGGGAGTAGGACGGCAGTGACACCATGCATCCCTCCAACGTGTGAACCAAGATGAAAAAAACACCACAAGGAACTACTCCTATTACAACCATACAGAGACCAACATAGAGAGATCATCACATAAAGAGATAAGACGCTTAGGGACATCAACAAATGACATCCAACACCACATCATTCAGAGTTCAAAGATGGCTTGCCTTGGTTGGCTTGTCCCTGGTCCTCCTCAAGTTCTTCACCAAAGTCCTCCCCTTCCACTTCTCCCTCGTTTGTATCTAGCGTCGCAAAAGTAAAAGATGCATACAATCAACACATAGCTCAAGAAACAAGAGTAAATAAATGAAAAAGGGAAAATATGCAGGGGGGGTTGTTTGACAGTAACAAAGCATGGTTTGGCCATTTTTATAAACAAAAAGTATCAAGGTTTAATTAAAACCACCAAACTTTAACCCTAACATTTTATGTGACACACATACACTTATAACCAGAGATGAAAAATTACTAACAGAGGCTTCTGGTATTTTTCCCGGATGCAAAGTAACAAACTAAGACTAATCCAAGTGGAATCATTCAAAAATATTTATTTTTCAATTTTAGGAATTAGGAATACTAACCAGAATACAGTGATCATGTTTAATTTATTAAAAATCGCACAAAAATCCTAAAAATACAAGGCCAGTGGCATCTGAAAGGTAATTTCATACTGGTTCTAAAGCAATTGGAGTCACATCAATCCGAGCTACCAAACTATTTTTATTTGCAAAACAATATACTGGCCGATTTTCATTTTTAATATCTGTTTGTCAAATTTTCAAATAGATGAAATGGGCGGGAACGCCCTGGGCCGTGCGGGGCTGCGCAGATGGGCCGGCCCAGTGGGGCTCTCCGGTGGCCAGAAAAAAAACAGAAAAAGGCCGGGGGCCCGTGGCGGGCCAGGCCGGCGGACGTGGCCATGCACGCCGACGTGGCCGTGCATGCGCCATGCGCCCGTCCGATCTGGATCCGACGGCCCAGATCTGGCGCGTGCACAACGTCCGTGGCGCTCGCCGGCGCGGAGGAAGAAAGAGGCGGCGCGGCGGCTTACCAGCGACTGGCGATGGCGTGGCTCGGTGCAGGCGTCGTGGTGGCGAAGGTGGGCGTCGTGTGCGCGTGCTGGCGGTGCTCTGACACGTCAGCATCACCTGGCTTGGCGGCGTCGGCGTCACGGGCGTCGCCGGGTGTCGATGTCGTCGCCGCTCCGCTGCAGATCTGCACAGCAGAGAGCAACGGAGAGGGTCAGGGGCGGCAGGAGGTGATGCTGGCGTCGAAAGGGGAGAGAGGAGCGGCAGGGGAGTGGCGTCGTCGACGGCTCCTCCTCGTCACCTTCACGGTGACCACGGCGGGAATGGCGTCGGGCAGTGGTGGCAGCGGCTTGAGCAGCTGCTCAAGCAGCCAGGGAGGGAGTGGAGCAGCCTTGCGGCGTAGTGGGGGTGGGAGCTGAAGGGGGAGGCGTGCCTCTGGTGACGTTTATATAGGCGGAGGGAGGCGAGGCAGTGGCGTGGGCGGTGGCGACGGCCAACGGGCGCGCGAGGGCAGGCGTCACGCGCTGGGCCCGTGGTGACTTTGCCCTGGTGGCGTCAGTGGGGGAGGGAGTCGAGGCGACGCGCTGCAGACGAGGCGTGATGGCGCGTCGAGCGAGGCTCCGTGCCATCATGTCGCTTGACCAGGCGCGCGGGCTAGGGTTTTTGGGCGCGTGAGAGGGAGAGGGGCCGGTGGCGTTTGGGCCAGAGAGGGGAGAGGTGGAGGAGTTAGGGTTGGGCCAGGGTGGGAAGGAGAGGGGTGGCATCGGCCACGGCCCAAACCAGAGGAGAAAAGAGGAGAGGGGGAAGTCTCCCCTCTTCTTACCTCTCGGCCAAACTCCAAGAGAGAAAAAGAGAGAAGAGAGAAATAAAGGGGCAGGGGTGAAAAGAGAGAAGAGAGCCATGCCAATGCATGTACTAGGTTGTGGTACCAAGTGCATAAGCACAAGTGTTGGAAGAAAAATAAAAGGACCACCAGGGGTGTTGGTGTTTGAAGGTGTAACCCTAGGTGATGAGTTGGCATCATTCAAATAAGAGAGGGAAGTGTTCCCCTTTATTAAAAAGGTGATGGTTATCAACGAAAAACCAGGGTCCTTAGTGGAGAGGGAAACATAGCAATTAGGGTTGGTGTCAACACTAAAAAGGCAAACCCTACTGATTTGAAAAGGTGTACAAAAATTTTAACCAAGGTAACTCCCTAATTTATTAACCCTAATGAAAATTTCAAAACCAGTACACACATGATCTCAACAAAAAACTCAAGCAGACACAAAATGAAAAGTTTTTGTTGGCCTAAAATTTTAAGCAGGATGAAAAATGCAGGTTCTGAAAAATGGGGTGTTACACTTCCGGAAGGTAAAACTTCATGTACTCCGTAGCATAAATGGTGTTTTGATCTCAACTGATTTGCCCATAGGTTTTACAAACTTTATATATCCTGAACCAGAGCGCATACTTCAGCACCATGCTAATGTACGTGCACTTGAATTATGGAGAGGTTGAATTCTTTTGACCACATGCTTTATCCAGTGCAGATTCCAAACGCAATGATGCAGCAACGACTTGTGAGTCATAAACTGAATGAGAAAGAGGAACACACATGAGCACTTAAAGAAAATGCAATGTTGCAACCCAAGCTTGTTAAACTTAGGTATAGTGGCCATGAAATTACTTTTGCATGTACTTTTCGGCGCCGAAGTGCGGTCAAAATGGCAAAAGATGGATTCACTTGAAGATGAAGTAAAATCTAAGGGTTGGTAGTTTTGTCCCCTCTCTTTTGAACTTGTTTTTACTTGCAGAACTTCTCCATTTTCCATTTTTATCCTTCATAGAGGCCTGGAATTAAAACTCGAAACTCGCGAGCTAAACGAGTAACTCGTGACTCGACTCGTCTCGACTCGAACTCGGTGTATAACGAGCCAAGCCGAGTTTCATATTTTGTCGTTAAACGAGTTCAAGCTAAACGAGCTGAGTTCATCGAACTCGCGAGTAGCTCGTTTAGCTCGGTAAAAATGAATTCGGCCCAAGCCCACCAAAATGCGCAAGTATATTTGTGGTATCTCAACTTGGCAATTTTATGCTGATGATATATTGATCGTTGTGGTTTATGTTTTTATGGTAGCATAGTCCTGTGGTTTATGTTTTTATGGTAGCATAGTCCTAATGCTTGTTGTTCATCATTTATGCCCAAATATTCGGGAAAAACGCATTGTACATTTTACATGTTCTATTTGACAGTTTTGAACGAGATACTCGCGAGCTTTGCGAGTCGAGCCGAGTTTCAAATCCGGACTCGATTGTTAAACGAGTCGAGTCGAGCTAACTCGATTGTTGACCGAGCTTTAGTGAGTCAAGCCGAGCTGGCTCGGCTCGGCTCGAATTCCAGCCATCTACTTCGACTTCTTTACAGAGTGCTTCTCGAGATCTACTCCTGCCTAGATCTAATCTAGTGGGGCTCGCGGAATCTCTGCCGAATCTTCATCAACACGTTCCCGTTCCACAGTGTGCTTTATAACACTTCGATGCGGTGTTGCTGATCTCGTACTTGTGGATACCATGGAGGTGCTGGACATGCATGCAACACTTGTTCGTGGGATAATACATCTCCTCGACTAGACGAGTCTAGTTGCAAGGATCGGCTCGGGTCTTCATTAACCTTGGCATCGACAACGTCCTCTAGATCGATCTACGAGGGTATGATCCGCTGCCTCATCTCTTGCATATGATCTTGGTTATGAGTAGAATTTTATGTTTTCTATACACATTCCCCAACACTTCGAGTATAAGCTCTTCTCGAGATTCCCGTCTTAAACTTGCCCTTCTCAACCTTGATGACGATCACCACTTGAGGTCATCCTCTCATTGGCTATATGTGATCTTACTTTTGATGCATTCTCATAGCAAGATACCTTACCCACATAGAGAATACAAAGACACATATATCATGGGTTAGTTTCACAAAGTATAATTAACAAAGCTTATCATACCACAATATCTCATATGATCTCATGTGGTACATTCTTTATGCTTCATGTGTTGACCAACTTGAATTCAATTTTCACTCTTAGTTTTGGTAAACCTTGTATATCTTCATGCTCTATCATAATATCTTATCATCCATTGTTTAACACATGAGCTAGACCATGGCTAAAATGAGTTCCACACAAAAAGTTCATCTTCATTTCTTCTTCTTGATCATATCATATTCAATCATTTAATGTTTGCAAGCTGAAAGCTTATTTAGCCACGATCACCACAATTACCCCAACCATTGGATTTGAAAGATGTGGTCCCAGCTGTATCGTCACTAAAAAGAAAAAAGACTCGACCGTACCCACTGACCGGTTACTTGCTCTCCATTTGCTCGACCGGGACAGACCAGCTCAATCCACCTCTTTACTTCTTATGTAGGTCAATCCCCAGTCCCCACTACCGATTTTTCCAACGCATGCAGGTAGCCCATGTCTCTTCCCTGCTTCTCCACACGCACTACGACGGAAACAAATCGGCGAAGCTTCATTGCAGGGGCATGCGAGCCGTCGTCGCCACTTCATTTTCGCCGATTTATATTAAATCTACGCCAGATTATACCCACCTCACATTTACGCCAGATTATATTAAATCTACTCCCGTTCTCGTGTATGCTCATCTGACCTCCTCCATATATACATCTCGGTTCAATCTCGCTGACGCACTTGCTCAGCTCGTTATTATGCAGTTTGAGCGCCTGTTTGGATTATCACCACAAAAACGGCTTCGTATCTTTAAATTCAAGGAAGTTCGTGATATTGCTTCAAATCTTTTACCTGCGACTACGGGCAGCCAAAGCAAATAAGGGGCTGTTTGGATTAGAGCCCCGAGCTGCCCTGCCAAAAAATAGGCGTTGACTGAGTGGTCTGTTGCCTGTTTGGTTGAACGCCAATAAATTGGCGTGCCCATGACTACTCCATTTTCCAGTTCATTTCACGCCAACATTTTGGCGAGAAGGGGGCGCATGATTCCTTCGCCAATTTTTTGGCGCGCCCGCGAATTGGCAGGGCGAGCCTTGGCAGCATCCAAACAGACCCTAAATACATACGTGCTTGCACTTCATAACACTATGCAATCTAGCATTATTTCATGACATTATTTTCATAGACTATCCATGCTATTTTCCGCATACAAGGAAAACATCTCTAATACCCGCCGCAATGCGTGGGGTATCAACTACTAGTTACCTATATGAAATATACCTTCATATAAACTCGATGAAAATATTAGTCCACAGGGATTATCATTAATTACCAAAAATACACGTAGGGGCAATGTACCCTTACGAACGGCAGTGCCGCCACACATCCTCCCACCAAGGCGGATGGGTCTCAAGCCATCGAGCCGGACCACCTCTAGCCGAGCCGCACCATCGTCGTCAGGAGTCTCCGCGCCACCCTCCGAGCCACAGGAAGAGATAGCCTCGTTACCGTCGACACCGTGTGTACAATGCCCAACAGCCCATACTGGCGGCTACGGCCGGGGAGAACGAGGGGAAGGGGCCTGGGGGAGGGAGGCTAATGTAACTTCATTCTGATCACGGTTAGTCGGTATTAATTGCTTGGATTACTTCAAAAAATGTAAATGGGGATGTAGCTCAAATGGCACAGTGCTAATTATGCATGTTAGAGGTAATGGGATAGCTACTTGGGCCTTTAGTTGGCCCATAGCGTAGGCTTAGTTGTGCTGGAAAGTCTAGGCCACGTTGGAAAACAAATGTGAACGAATCCGGCATGTGTCCTTGTGTGTTGTTTATTTTTGCATTACGCAGCACATGCATCATGATTCATGAAGAAACCTCGGGGCAACAAGTAACTGATCGTGTGATCTTATTATATCAAATCACCTGCGGTGACAGGAAGAGTAGTTGTACCGTTTTTTATTAGTAACGTTCTAGCCATACATAAACAACCAACGGCATCAACTTCATGTTCATGAACGTTGCATATCAGTTCTAGACTACCAATGTTTAGGAGATAAACTCCCATAAGGTAAAATTTCAGATATAGCATAAACGGGGCTTTTACCCCAACTTATCTTACCACCGTGTTTGTAAAAACAATATTTCCTTAACATCAAAATTCTTTTTAGATATAGATATTGCCCAAAATGATACGGCTCTATATACAGAGCTGTTTGGTTGTGGGCAAGGTCAATTTCCTATTCGCTACTTGGGTATTCCGATTCATTATCGGAGACTTCCAATTGCTGAATGGAAAATTGTGGAAGAAAGATTACAAAAACGCTTTAGTAGCTGGAAGGGTAAATTGCTGTCCCTGGGAGGAAGATTGGTACTCATTAATTCGGTACTCACAAATATGGTACTGTATATGTTATCATTCTTCCTTCTGCCGAAAGGAATTCTGCACAAACTCGATTATTATCGATCCAGATTCTTTTGGCAAGGGGACAGCGAGAAAAAGAAATATCAGTTGGTTAAATGGAGTATGGTTTGTAGTCCCAAAGATCAAGGCGGGCTTGGAGTTCATGACCTTGAGGTCAAGAATTCAGCTCTGCTTGGTAAATGACTATTTAAGCTTCTTACCGAAGATGAGATTTGGCAAAATATTCTCAGGAGAAAATATATCGGCTCGAAGACACTATCCCAAGTGGTTTGGAAACCTGGGGATTCACACTTCTGGGCTGGTCTCATGGCGACAAAAAATGTCTTTTTTCGCCATGGTACTTTCTCGATTAAGAATGGAGCACAGATACGGTTCTGGGAAGACAATTGGTTAGACAATACACCCTTATGTGAACAGTATCCTGCCTTGTATAGTATTGTTCGTCGCAAGGTGATACCATTGCTACGGTAATGATATGGCTACCTCACCTCCGAATGTGACGTTCAGACGAGTCTTACTTGGGCAAATTAAGGCTAGTGGCATGGAATTCTTTAATTCACTGGTTAGAAGATATACAACTATCGACTGGACCGGACGAATTCAGATGGAATCTACATGTAGATGGCACTTTCTCAGTAAAATCCTTATACAATGCGATCCTTCATTCTGATATACCAGTTGATAATAATAATAAAAATTGGAGGATGAAAATACCATTAAAAATTAAAAAAATTGGATGGTATCTTCGTCGAGGGGTTATCCTCACCAAAGATTATCTTGTTAAGCGAAATTGGCATGGGAGTACACGGTGTGTTTTCTGTCATCATGATAAAACTATTAAACACCTATTCTTCCAATGCCAAGTTGCGAGATCTATATGGTCGATCATCCAAGTAGCGTCTAGCCTGTATCCTCCGACTAGTGTAGCAAATGTCTTTGGCAATTGGCTTCATGGTATTGATTCAAGGTTTAAGTTGCTCCTTAGGGTGGGGGCGCTATCACGCTTTGGCTATGTAGACATGACAAGATTTTTAATGATAAAAATTGTTCAATTTTGCAGGTCATCTACAGATGTACAGGTATTCTCCGTTCGTGGTTACCTCTTCAACGAATGGAGAACCGAGAGCTGTTTACGGAGGTCTGTACACGGTTGGAGGCTACGGCGAGGGATACTTTTTCCCTACATGGGTGGCAGCATAGTTTACGGATTACAACACCACCCACATCCTAGGTGTTATATGATTCATCGCTCCGATATGTATTTCGCTTTTTATTTTATCTGTTGACTCGAGACATATAAACGGCTGTGTGCATCCTGGTTATGCAGAGGCTGGATGTAATTGCTTTCTCAAAAGTAATAAAGCATCCTTTATCGAAAAAGATATTGCCATACATGCATAATTTCTCTTCAAACTAAATTAAATTGAACAGAAGCGGAAAGTCGATGTCTGGTAAAAAAATATCATCGTTTATATGGTATCCAAATCAAAAAAAAAAAATCACGAGTTCAAGACGACCTAGTTCTCCCTAGATGGGTCGAGGACGTGCCCCGCAAAGACAACTGCACCGGTCGCCTCCTCCACTATGAAGTACGCAAACGGATGATCGGCTACAAAATCGACACGAGGAGGTTGACGAGACGGTGTCTGCGAAGATCCCTCAAATATTCTCATCATGGTGAAAGCCACAGCTTTGGTGCCTTCCTCGGTTACCTCGATGACCGCTTTGTGGATGACATCGCTCAGGACCATTGGTAAGCCAGATTCAGTATGCTCTACCATGTGCGAGAAGTCGGCTTGATCACCGAAGGACAATTGAAGCCCAAGCTTCTTTAGAATGGTGACAATGCTGCTTTCAAAGGACAGCTTGAACTTGGGCACCTGGATCTTGTTCCTGCGGATCATCGTCTTTGGCATGTGCTCGTGCAGGAAGCCAGGCCTTGACGATATCATGCCAGCCAGGTTCGGCAAGCCATCGTGGGCATCTGGAAGGAAGATGCACATAGAGAACTGTGTGCGCATAAAGGACACCTTGATACGCTTGTTACGATCAGAGGACACCTTCGCATAGTCTGTCAACAACAGCTACGATCATCATAAGAGGATCAATCTCAAAAACAAATTGTATCGGTGGAACAGAGTTAAATGATGAACGCGCGCGTAATGTAGCCGACGGATTACCTTGCGATTGTGCCATCTGGTACCTTAGTTTGAGCACCTTGAACCCCTTGTGCACGGCCATGAATTGGGGGTCCCAACTTTGCATGAAGGGCACTTCAACGGTGCGGCCGTCCAGCTGGTGGAAAAGCTTGTTCCGGGTGTCCTTCTTGTCGAAGGGCTCTACCCACTTGCCCTTGAAGTACATGGCATTGCAAAGCACGACGCGGGTGAGCAGCGTGATTGATCCCGGACCAAAGATGGAGCCGATCAGATTGCTCGTGGCCTGCGCGATCCACTCGTTGATCTGGCCTCGTGCTGCCTCCGCGTCGTTGATGAAGTCCACGGTACTGGCCTCGGCCTTGTACTTGCCGACGACGGCCTCGCGGAAGGCTGGTTTCAGCGGCTGCGTCAGGTCGCTCCAGATGCCGCTCGCGAACGCGACACGCGGACCGCCGGAGTCGGATTGGTCCTCGAGTGCGCCCGTCGTCATACGCGTGACAATCTCCTCGAGCTCGACTCGTGATCGGGCGCCGACGATGCGGAGGATCTCATCTAGGGTGTCTCCATGGGCGCCGGCAGCCAAGAGGGCGAGCGCGGCGTAGATGGAGAGCGGCGAGAATACCAGGTTGCTGCCAGCGTTCTCCTCGGCCAGGTACCTCGCGAGGCCGGCAGAGAGCGCCGCTAGGCCGACAGAGTCGGCTTGCAACATCGAGTTCCTCATCACTTCCATCGCTATCTCTCGACAGTGGAGACTAGAGACAGAGAGGAAATCTCGTCGAGAACGATGGTCGGTTCTTTCCCTTGAGACACGCTAACAAGAACCGATTTTATGCACGGTGATTGCAAGACCTAGGTCGGCTCTTATTCCTTGGCTTTTCTTTTCGTTTGTACACCTAGTATTTTTGTCTCACGGTATATTATTGTCGGTTGCAGTTAGAGTGGCAACGCGCGTCCACAAACAGCTATCCTGCAAATAAAAAACTGGAGTAAGTAGAGGTAGGGATTGGAGGAGGTTCGTCTAAAAGAGATTGGAGGACATTCATCTCAAAAAAAAGGGGGGATTGTAGCAGTGCTAGTGCCAATAGCTAACCCGCTTGACAGCCTAGTTGCAGTCCATGGTCGGTTGTGTAGGTTCCATCTTACATAATGCAACCTACAAATAATACTTTTTGATATATTATTTCAAAAATAATATGCATTTTTATTTTTTTGAAAAATACTGCTTCGTCATTGCCTTTTCAGCCTGGCCGAAGCCGGACAGGCTGGTTGCCCACGAGCACAACCCAGTCAATGGACTTGTCGTCCTGACCGATGATCGTCCTAGGCGAACCCGACCAATCCTGGCCATTCTAGTCGAAGCCAACTAATCCCGCTTTCTAGCATATGATAACTAAAAAATAATTATGTCACAAGTTATACGACAGTACATCTTATGTTATGTTTCTTATTGTACGCACACTCGTGTTCGTATTAACACAGTACGCATAGGGACTGGTATTTTTTTGAAGGTCTTGAATCTTTAACATTTTCCGACACTTAGTAGCATTACTCATCATGTCTCAGAATCAACACATATCCCCAATTTGGTAGCCGTGTTAAGACAAATACAACTCTCGGAGAAATTAAACAAGCGAGAAAATAGGAAAGGACGTCGAAGCAGGAGCTAAGGGCATGAATAATGGTTAATAAGATTGTCTTATCTTAATCCCGCCACCTAATCTAGATATAACAATAAAACATGATGTACAATGGACTATTTTTAGTCTTATCTATAGTAATGAGACATCCCTAAATATATGGTGAGAGGGATTGTGCTAAGACAAACATCTTTTTTCTATTTCTCTCTCCTCCACGTCATCAATTATCCTATGTGGCAGTGCTAAGATATAACCATTGTACATGCCCTAATGTGTGCCGCTGTGAGTCCATGGTGACTATATCAATCTAAATTGTGCCGCAAGGTTAAGTTTAGTGTTTGGTTCATTCTTGCTCACGATTAATCAATATAAAAATGTTTAAATTAATGAACTGAATGTATATGGGGATGTAGCTCAAATGGTAGAGCGCTAAATAATGCATATTAGAGGCAGGGGGATCGATACCTCCCATCTCCAACTCTATTTTTTTTTTGTTTATCGATGGCTTGTTTTTTTCTCCTGCAGAAACGAGACCAGCGACAAGTAAAAAACCGACACTGCATGGGCTGCTACTTGGGCCCTTAATTGGGCTGTCGCTTTTGTCCTTAATTGGGGACATTGGAAACAAAAACGAAAGAAACTCGTCGCGTCCCTGGGGAGGTGCTATACACCTAGGGATGTAAACGGATCGGATCGGATATTGCTCTTACCATATCATTTACCATATTTTTTAAAGGATTCGGATCGGAGCGGATAATGGTCGGATGCGGATTATACCGGATTACGGATATGGAGCGGATTCGGACCGGACTCGGATCGGATGCGGATTATTAAGAAAATATACATATAAAAAATAGAAGTATGTTTTTTATGTAAAATATATTTGTAATTATAGACTATAGCTAAATGTACACACTTGTCCGTACAACAAAGCAAATTGCGTGCTAATAGAATACATAGTTTGGCTGATGAACTAAATATATTATCTAAATATTTAGGGTTGAGCTAGTTTTTTCGGATTATCCTCTTTGTGGACCTCGGATAATCCGCAAAAAATGGCGGATAATCCGTATCCGTCGGATAGTATCAATACTATATCCTCTACCGTATCCGTCGGATATACGCTTGATCACTATCCGCATCCGTATCCATATCCGGCGGATTTCTAAAAATGCATACCATATCCTCAAAAACGGATACGGATGCGGATTCGAAGCGGAAATTATCCGTACCATTTACATCCCTATATACACCACCCTGGTCGGTGCGGACCAGGCACCGCACCCCCCCAGGGTGCCTGTTGGGCCGGCCCAGTGACGTTTGTTTTCGTTTTTTTTTTGTTTTTCTCCTTTTCTGCTGTTTCATTTCTTTTCTTTTTTAAAAATTTAAAATACCAATGTGAAATTTTTTCGGAAAAAAAATTTCCAATTTTTTTATATTTTCGAAAAATTGTAAGCATTATTTTCTAATTTTTTATTTTTTATATGAACAATTATTGGATTTGAACAATTTTCGATGTGAACAAATTTTACATTTGAACATTTTTTAAATTTGAAAAAATTTAAATTTGAACATTTTAAAATTTTAAACAATATTTGAATTTAAACGAATTTCATATTTGAACGGTTTTTAAATTTGAACGGTTTTCAAATTTGAACGGTTTTTAGATTTGAATGGTTTTCAAATTTGAACATTTTTTTTCAATTTGAAATTTTTTTTAAAATTAAAATTTTCGAAACTAAAAAAATATAAACAAAACCGAAAACAGAAAAAAGAAAAGAAAACAGAAAAAAAAACCAGAAAAAAAAAAGCAAAAACGAACTGCACAGGCTAAACAGACCCAAATGGGCCTGGCCCATACCCGACCAGGGGGTGTGCGGTGGCCGGTAGCCACCGACCTGGTCGGTGTATAGGTTTTGCCCGTCCCTGCGCATTAAATATGTAGGAGGAGGGCGAATCTCGTCTTATTTATTCTTTTTTTTATGTTATGTATCCATTTTTTTATTCTTTTTTATTTCTTAACTTAAGCTATTTACGAGTATCTTGTCTAAATAACTATCTTATCCCTTCCCCCTTCCTACCCTCTTCTACCATCTTTCTATCTACTTCCTCTACTCTACCTACTATTTTCCGCGATTTTTTCCATTCCTCTGTGTAAATAGCCTAATATGGGCATCATGAAGAAATCTGATGCCAGTGCCCCGTGTCCCTGTGTTGTTTCCCCATTACCGAGTGAATGCATCTTGACGAAACGCAATCTGTCAAAAATTAACCTGATGGCATCAACCAAGTATGGCAGAGGGTAGTCACATCATATCAAATCATCCGCTTGCTGTACGTGGTTACAAATTACTCAAAGAGTAACTGCACGTTTATATCAGGAATGTTTTAGCCAGACAATGACACATCTTCATGAACTTGGCCGATCAAGATTACTACTCCCTCCGTTCCACCAAAAGTGTCTCAACGTTTTCAAAATTTAGATGTATCTACCTATTAAATAGTGTGTAGATACATCTAAATTCTGATAAAGTTGAGGCATTTTTTGTGGAACGGGAGTAGTACCAATGTGCAAGAGATAAAACTTCCAGAATGTAAAATTTCATATACTAGCATAAATGGGGCTCTGAACCCAGCTGACCTGACCACCGTTTGTACAAACTATATCTCCTGAAGCACAGCATATACATCACATTCCATGGAAGGAAGCACTCAAAGCACCAAACTCGTCACTGCAAAATGGGGGACTTCTGCATCTCCCCCGGTGCTCAGGCCTTCTTCCTTTTCCTAACTAGTTTGCTATAACGAATTCGATAACCACGGGAACTTGTGCTTCCTTTGTATGTCATGGGGAGCAGTCTACAGGCGTGACCCTGAACCCCGAAGGCGACTCGGACACCTCCTCCCTGTTTCGGGGGCGGTCCGTAAAGAGTAGCAGGAGGAGGCCGAGGACGAGGCCAGAGGCGAGGAGGGATAGACCCGCGGAGACAAGCCTGAGGTCACGCTCGAGGGGCGGGCAGTATTGTGAGGCGATGGAGCTGAACGCGTCACGCACGAACCTGCAGTCCTGGAAGTTGAGCATCAACGGGGCGTAGTGGTGAAGGGCGTAGCTCGCGTTCGCGGCCGAGACGAGCTGGCCGTAGACCTCCGGAGTCACGGTCATCGGGCCAGAGCACGCTTCCGCATCAGGAGCATTGCATGTGTAGTCCTGCCATGCCTGAAGGATAGAAATTACAGATTACTTTTGAGTAGTGCAGTGCAGCCAGATAAAATGTGAACAAGAATAACATACTGTGCAAGGAATGAAACTGGGAGATGCTGACAAGATCCTAAGTAACAGAAAATAGCACTTACTGTTGTTGCATTGTCAAATGTCACCTCCCTAGATAAGCACTGCCGATCATTCAGCTTTGAATCGTAGGGAGTACAGAGGGAAGGCATCAACTGCCCAGGATGCAAGTGATACGGCTTTCGATTTGAGAGAACAGATATAGCTTTATTGACTAGGCTCACGAGTTGCACCACGACGTATTTGCTCTGGTACAAGGTTCGGTTGGTGGTGCTCTCATCAACACACGGAAGGATGTTGCTGAGAGCGGTTTCTGCTCGAGGGTGTTGTGCCCATTCGTCCATTGCTTGGCATGTATCCTTTGCAGAACTGAAACCAAAGAACATTGTAATACAGTTATTAATACTAAACAATGGATTGCGTCTATTTTATAACAACAGAACTGCTTGCAAGTTCGGCAGGTAAAGCAATCAATGCTAATTGGTAACATCAATTGATGCAGAGGCTGGGGATGCCCCATTTCGAAAAAGAAAATTTGGTAACATCAATAAACAGGGCATATGTCAATCAACAAACAAATTCCTTGTACTACATACTGGAATCGTATATAGATGTTTCAATCTGTTGCATAACCAAAGAAGGAACTAGGGTTCAACAAGAAGATCATGCTTGTTAGCAGGCTAGTAGATACGGAAGTCTTAGCACCCCTAAACATAATATGAAACAGAATATAGACGACAGTGTGTAACGTAAAAGCAATACCTGCTTACTATCGAGAGAATCCCTATAAGAATGAAGAGAGCCGCCACTATAATCCAGCATAAGGTAGCAAATCTGCAAAATTCAAGTACGAAGGTCTCAAAATTACCGCAAAACATGCAGTTCAATACATAATACTTGTCAAATAGGTCAGAAAGTTTACGTGTAAATTGTATATCTTGGTCCGTAAAGCTCCAGCACTGCATATAAGAGAGAGAAAAGAGGGTTCGGAAGTGAGTGATAACACACCACAGTAAAAACGAAAATAGAGAAAAAAAACGCATGTAAATTAGTTTAAGATAGCCAACATCATACCATATCCAAGGATTGCAAGAACAGGCATCAACACGGCTATACAGATCAACGCAACAGACCTGCAGTAAAATAGGAATTTCATTTCTCAACTGCAAGCATATCGTATGAAATACTGTAACACAAATAATAATTCCAAGTCATTCTGGCACGTGATCAAGTGTCTCACCAACATAGTGGTTTCACTAGCTAGGAAATTTAAGTCCACTCTAAGTATAGGCACATCCACACTATTTCTCAGTCGATTCCGAAGATTAAAACAATGAAAAGTAAACGAGGACAGTATCAAAACGTACACATTATGGAGAACTTTTCTGATCCTTTTGTAGTTCTCTGTCGTCTTCAGAGATATTGTATCAGACGCTTTATTTAAGTCCACCTTCAAATTGTTAATTTGATCTTGAACATCTGGTGGAAGATAGAGTGCTGCAATATTGATCGTCACTGCAAACGACAAGTAATCTGTAACATTCTTCAGTGTTTGGATAGTGAAATCAGATTGGTTGACAACAAAATCCAAAGTTTTAGTAGCTCCTTCATGGAATTCACCCTGACCACATGAAAGGACAATGCATCCAGCACTGGCATCAAGAGAATCATGGAAGATATTAGACCAACTGGTTACTTAAGGGGGAAGAAAATAGAACAAGTGGTTGCCAGATAAAATTTGAGCAAGGACATGGGCACACCTCCTCAATTCCTCTACCCATATTCTTTATAATAACTCAAATATTAAGTGCTACTCGGATCCAACCAAACCCCCGTTCCGAAATATAAGCCTTTTTAGAAAGGCTTTCTAAAAAAGGCTTATATTTCGGAAAGGAGGTAATAGTATTTAAGTGGACAGGAAAAAAGAGTACTGTTTGATATTTATAAATATTTCACGTTATAAATCAGCCCATTTTATCTAACTGGGAACTTGCAAGGTAACATGATGCAAAAAAATGATAAATAAAGTTTGCAGTGTGAATAAAGAAATGTAAGTTTTGTTTGTATACATAATATTTATATTGTTTCATCTACCAGATTCATGCATCGCTTAATACAGTTCTAAGTTCTAATGTTCTAATGTTCTAACAACTATTCTCATCATCTGCTAGAGTACAGAAATGGAATCATCTAATGTTCAAGATTTAATCTAATAACAAGGTTACCCATGGACAGTGCTCGAGCATGAAAATCAACTAGACTTACACAAAATGATATCCCAAACTAACAAATAAACAACAGAAGAAACAAATGGTAAAGAGATTTAGCGTATTACATTAAAGCAAGCACAACAACCACAAGCAACACTGGTCGTGCTACATCTGCATGAGAAACCTTTCCTTGACCCGTTCTTGATTTACAAAAGCAGAATGAAGCTGCAGTAATCCCGAATGAAATAAACCACAGCGCAGCAAGAAGAAATCCAGCAACTCCTGTGAATGATACAGACTGAAACATACTGATTCAGATACATAGCAGTAGAATACAGAATGTAAAGAAAGTAATATCAGTCCCATAGTAACTAAACATCTTGAAGGATGATGCTCAAACTGGACACACTAACAGGTCCCGTCATTGTAGCTAGCAAACAAACCGTAGGCAAAGAATATTAACCTTCAATCTGGGCCATCACATTACATTTGGAAGCCGCTTTCGGTTTGTTTTCCATAACTTCAAAGTCGATGTTTGCTCTTAGTCTAACAAAGCTGTCTATTATTCAACATGGTTCTATAAAGTAAAAAAAAAAATCTAACCCAGTGTGTTAAATCCATCACTTTTCTATATCTGTGCACACTCACACACTTTGGTCATCAAGTGTGAGAAAAATGCAATTAACCAACTACAAAGGGATGCCACAAGCTCTAGCCCACAGAGCGGTTCCTCACATGGGAAGAAAGGAATCAAGCTTTCCCATCACAATGCAATGGTGATCTTATTTACTTCTGATTATCTAGATCCCTGAAAGTATCAGTATTCAATATGCAACAGGCTGAACCTCTAGTGCACATACAGCCTGTACTACTCCAACCTAACCCTATTCAACAACCCACATAAATAGTGCATGCATATAATGGCATCTCTAACAAATTAGATCTTTAATCCCATAAAAGGTTTCCTAAAAATATATATATGTTCAGACTTTAGAGTTGAAACAAGGACACATACCGCCCAGTAGTGCTTGTTGGTGATGTTCCAACCACCTCCATACATCTTAAGATGGCGGAGGACATCCGGCCGCCGCGTCCTATCCTCCGCCAGAACCAGCGGGTACTTCGCGACAGGGCCCATAGCCTCCGGCCCTGCGGCTGCATCCGGCATCCCGTTCAGCAGCCCCTTCGCAAGTGGTCCCAAGCTCTTCACCTCTAAAGTGCCAGGCAGGTTTGCACAAAAATACAACCATTTAGTACCAGCACCGCTTATTATTAGTATTAGTAAACCGCAACTACTGTCGAAGTCTAAAGTGTCACAACACAAAAATACTAAGTACAACCTTTTAGTACCAGCATGGGCGATATACTAGTAAACTCTAACCACAATCAAAGGTCCACCTGCTTCTAATACAAGGCTGAAAGCAAACAGAAAGGGCCACTTGCTTGTGTAGTAAGGAAAACATCTAAGTGCGCCGTTCCTAGATCCCATGCACAGTTTAACTAAGAAGATGTATAAAATTCAACTGCAACTAGCCACCCACAACCAAAGTTTAAAGCACCAGAACACAAAAATGCATACACCATTTTAGTACCAGCATGGCTGATAGTATGTAGTATATACTACTAAGTAAACCGCAACCACAACCATAGTTCCAACTGCTTCCAATAGAAGGCAAATAGAAAGGCCCACTTGCTTCTGTATTAAGTAAGAAAAGCAGCAGGGTGTGTGGCTTCCTAGTCCTACTCCTCTGTAAGCATAATTAAACTAGGAAGATGGTCAAATTCCTGTCACATGGCAGTTGTGGTTCCTAGGAGGGACTTTTTCAACGAGAGCTTCGCAGATCACAGCACCGACATGGATCCTAGTACTGCTGAATATACATCAGCCAACAGCTGGTGGTGTTGACTGGTTCCAACTTCTAAACGAGGCAGCAGCAGAAGCAGGGGGATTAAAATACGGGCTGCTAAAATTAGCACCCCCTGAGGCGCAGCAAATTGGATTAAAAAATACTCACAGAATTGACTGTCAGAGGAGATCTACCTATAGCAGCCGCGAATAAATTACTGGAAACAGTGAAGCATACGCATGCGGGATTAAATTAGGGCGTGATGAATTCTCCGATCCTAGCGAGGCGAATGGACTTGAATTCGGTGGGATTCGGCTGAGGCGGACGTTTGTACCGACGCCGACGGGACTTGCTGAGCTGAAAAACATAAAACTGGCATGTTTAAGACAGGACAAACGATCGTAATCGCCGCCGACAACGCGAGCTCTGAAATAAACTGGAGTGTGACGGGCACCGGAATGGAAGGCCCCATCCGGCAATCACTGCGCCCGCATGGAAGTGGATCGAACCCGCCGATCGAACTATGGATACAGAAACCCCGATCCCCCTCGCTCGCCGCTCGCTCCATGGATCGATCAACGAAATAAATCACCGCGGCACCGCGGCACCGCGAAAGCAAGCGCCCCTACGTACCTGGCGCGGCGTCGATCCCCGCGGCGCCCCCGGCGAGGCCCGCGAGCGAGTCCCCCTCCGAAGCGGCGCCGGCCACCGCCGCCGCCATCAACGCGAAGGCGGCCACGGCGGAGTAGCCGCGTCCCCGACATCCTCCCATCCCGATCGGCATCGGCGTGCTTCACTGTCGCTCACGGCAGCACAGTCCCCCAGCACCGCCGCATCCAGGCTGGTTCCGCGCGGGCGGCGCGCGAGACACGCGGGCGGCGGGAGTGGGAGGAAAGGTGGAGTGTGAGCGAGTGGACGACACCGGCGCTAGTCGACAGCGCTACTCGCATTACTACTCGCGCCACGCGACGGAATCACATGGTGGCAGCACGGGCCCGTGTACGACCGCCCGGGTCCCCCCAGCGACGCGACACCGATGACGTGTCACGCGGTGCCGCTGCAACGGCACACGTGGAGACCCGGTCCCACGACGCGGCGAGCGGGTGCTCCCGTCGGTGTGGCCGCGTCGGGTGCGCGTAGCAGAGCGGACTTCTGACAGGCGCGTAGCAGTAGTGACGGGCTGGTGGGGCCGGCCGGGTCGGCGCCGGATCTACCACTACGTGCTCTGCCTACCGCTACTTCCAGTGCCGGTGCAGGTAATGACGTGTCCCAACGTGGAACAAACGGGCGTAGTGTAGTAGCTTTTCGCAGCCCCACCTGCATGTGTCTGCGTCGGGTAGATATTTCGGGACCCCGACGTGTTCGGTAGTGCGCAACAACTTTCCGTTTCCACGTTCCAAGAAAATGACTTTTATATGAGTGGAGCTTTTTTCCTTCCGGGTTTGTGCTACGGAGTACTGTATTTGAGAACTTTCCAAAATTGCATTTACAAATTTTAGAAAATAAGAAAAATCAATTCGGATGTAGCTAACGATGTATCTCACAAACGTGAAAATATTGATTTCAATTTTTTGTATTATGAGCTACATAAAAGCCACAGTAACAAAATTGCGGATCTGACTTCTCAGTATCCATGTTTTCAAATCTTCAAAAATTATTGAACTTTGTAGCCCAAGATATAAAGAATTGGGAATTGAGATTTTGCATACTTGTACAAAACGTCATCTACTATGTTAAAAAAAATCAGATTTCTTTTTGAATTTTTAAAAATGAATAAATGCAGCAACTGCTTGGGAGACAAAGACACTTTCCGCTTTCATAATTTTATTTTCTTTCTACCCACGTTAACGCGCGCGCGGGGGTCAACAAAGACGGTAATGATTCTTAGGCAGGCAAATGGGCGGAAAGCCTTAAAAGACCCATCCGTTGATACATGCTTTTAGCTTGCTTTTGTGATCGTGTTGTCAATTAGGAGAGATCGGGAGATCTGCTTCTTGTCCAAGGAACCATGAGATGGGATCAGCATGAGAAATGGCACAAGCATGTGTCATGCCTGCACAGATCGTGGGAGTAGTGTCGATTGTTCACTACCCAGCTAGTAGCCAATCACATTATTTCCAGTCACGTTCCCTTGCTCCATATAAGGGCATCTCGAGCGGCGCGATCCAAACGGACCTGAGCGACCGTTTGCCCGTCCGCCGGGAAAAAAGGCGTCTGCTACCATCTCCAGCGGGACGACGCAAAGTGATCGGACAGTTCGCGGCGACGCAAACCTAGCCCAAATATGCGTCTCTGCGGACGCGCAAAGTGTCCGCTCGCGTCTAGCGGACGTTTCGTCGGGCCCGCCTGGCAGCGACCCTGCGTCGATGCGTCTTCTCAAACGCGCCAGCGACTGGCGCCGCTGCGTCGCTTCGGCAGTCTACGCCACGTTAATGGCGATGCCTTGGCCGCCGCCCGACCTCCACCAACGAAGTTAATGGCGACGGCACTCGTCTCGCGACCGTCGCCTGCCTCCGGCCTATATAAAGAGGACGCGCGTTCTTCTTCCTCATCCACTCCTCCAAGCAAACCCTAGCCGCCACAAGCTCCGCCGTAGCGCCGCCTAGCTCTTCCTGCGACCTGGTGGCCAGCGAGGTGGTCGAGGCCGCGGCCCTGGGCGCCCCCGGGGCTGTGGCCAGGGCAGGGACCGCCGTGGTGGAGCAGCTACGACACCACGGTCGCCGTCGCATGCGCCCTCCTCGTCTTCGCAGGAGGACCGTTGTTTCGAGTTCCTCCTCCGCATCGACGACGATCCACTCGGCATCAAGCGGCTCCCGGACAAGTTCGTCGAGTTCGTCGATAGCGTCGAGCCGGCGCATGTGCAGCTACGGGAGGCCAGCTACAATTTCTGCCGGTGGAATGTGAAGGTCTTATTCGATGGGCAGGGCAAGATGTACCTGCAGGTCTTGTTCCATTACAACAACTAATCTGAAAACCGCATGCTTGAGTTTCAAAACCCTAGGGCAAAAACATCTGCATAAATGATATCTTTGCCGAACTCTGCATCTTCGTTACAGGATAACGTCGTGTGGACAGTTCCGATCTCATGAAAAACACGGAAACTGGCGATTCATTTCCAGGTTCAGCGAAGAGCAACGGTCATTTAGGACCTTTGCAAAATGACAATCCATTGGGTCATCACAAAAGATCAATTCTGAATCTAAGGTCGGTCGGATCCGGCTCTCCTGCTCCTGGGCCGAACATCTTCCGTCAGGATCAACAGCAACTGGGCCGCCCGATAGGCCACATGCCTCATCACCATCTGTGGGCCATCCGGGCTTGCCGGATCTAGGCACTATCGATGGTACACCCATGAAGTATACCCACAGCAGCTAGTAACATAATCGGCTGCCATCCGGATCTGTTCCGCGACAGGGTCCAGTTCGCTCTCAAGGTCGCGGCTGTTACGGCAGAGCACCCTATGCCCGAGGATGTCGCGCTTCTCTGCCAGCCCGCGCTCCAAGAACCATGCGAGGACATGAGAGCCGTGCTCGCTACCTTGGAGGAAGGACGGCGCCTTACGATATACGACGTCGAGAACATCCTCGGTGTTCTGCAATCGCATCACCGCAAAATCTCCGCCCAGCTGAAACTGACCATCCCGCGCTCTCATCGTGGCTCCGGCGAGATCTTACACTACAGCTTCAACGGTGCCAACGCTGGCGAAGGAGTCGCGGTGACCTGTACCTTTCAGCGTCATGCGCCGTTCAACCTAGCCAACCTACGTTCTCCCGAGACCATACGCCGCAAGCTCCAATCCTGCCTCGCATCCATCCCCAAATATACTACCCACACGTCGGTAGAGGTCGCCGACGCGTCCCCGACATGCGAGCACATCGAGCTCCTCAAGGCGGGGCTCCTGGACACCATCCACGCCTTCTACATGAAGGCGCTCGCCAGGCTGCCTCGCGCCGCGCTCCGGCACCTTCTCCGCGGCGTCCTGGTCGCCGGCCACTGCTACGGCCCCATGGACCCCGTGTCCAACATCATCGTCCATGCCGTCTGGTACAGCGTCGTCGCGCCCCCGCTGCGTTCCGAATGTCGCAGCGAGCCAGACATCCTCGGCGTCGCGGCTCTGCTTCGTCTCGAGGTCCGCTCGCTCGATGGCCTCATCGCCATCGTTCGCGCGGCCACCGGCTTCGGGGAGCACAGGGCCGTGGAGTATCTCTGCGCGAACCGATGCGACATGGCTGATACGCTGCTTAGAGCAGGTCTAACAGACCCCGTAAAAGGGGCAAACCCATATAATAACCGCCGGTTTGAGGGTTTCGGCTCTACCCGGCCGTCTAGCACGCCCCGTAAAAACGCCCCCCGAATCATTTTTTGCTATTTTCGAGTACGGGGCGGGTCCTCGCCCCCTACTTGTGCGGGGTGGGAGCGGGGATAGT
This sequence comes from Lolium rigidum, assembly GCF_022539505.1. Classification (NCBI taxonomy): domain Eukaryota; kingdom Viridiplantae; phylum Streptophyta; class Magnoliopsida; order Poales; family Poaceae; genus Lolium; species Lolium rigidum. Next base: position 279,292,041 of record NC_061513.1, read on the forward strand.
GGGCGAAACCACTATCGTCCACTCCACTGCGCGGGAAGCATTTCGGCCGAAGCCAACCGCGCCGCCGCCGCCCGATCTCCCTCCCCGCGCCATTCCCGGCCGGATCCGGCCGCCATGGACCGTCCGCAAGAGCCGCCTACCGCCGGCGGTACACCTCCTTCGGGCGCGGTGGTTGATGTCCCCGTCGGAGGTCCGCCGGCCGCCGGCGGTCGTGTCCGCCATGATCGCCTCCACCATCCCGTCGAAGAGGAAGAGGATCCCGAAGCAATTCTTCGAAGCACCGGCGGCGGCCGCCGATTCACCGGGCGAAGGGCCGCCGGCTGCCAAGAAGACGGGCCGGTTGAAGTCCAAGGCCGCCGGGCCGAGGGGCGTGGCGCCGGCCAAGGTGCGGACCAAGGCAATCAGCCGCATCGGCCTCGCGCCTCCGCCGGCCTCCAAGGCCACGACCCCTCCTCCGTCCGTTCCGGCCGTTGCGCTGCCCGCGCCGCCCGCGCCGCCGCCAACCACCATCGACGTAGACAAGGTGTTCGATGTTGAGTCCACAACATCGTACTTGGACATGCTCAACGATTCCGCGGTGAATTTGGACGCCGGTATCGGTGCATTCGATGGGGAGTGCAATGTTGAAGACTTTGATGATGAGAAGGAGGATGAGGGTGACGAGGACGAGGTGGTTGAGGTTGATCCGGCTGCCGCCGGTTCTTCGTCGACGCCGAAGCCACGCACGACGAACTACAGCGAGATCGAGGACGTCATCTTGGTCCGTGCTTGGAGCAAGGTGGGGATGGATGCGTGCACCGGAGTGGACCAAGGCGGCAAGCGCTATTGGCAGCGCATTGAGGACCAATACCACCAGACTGAAGCCTCGCACGAAGAGCATGGCGGACAGATCCTACCGCTCCCTTGAAGGCCGATGGAACATCATCAAGCCGGCTTGTTCTCGTTGGAGTGCTGCCATGGATCAAGTGGCCGACAACCCTCCTAGTGGATGCGTGCCGGAGGACTACGTAAGTTTTCCTTGTGTTGATGATGTGTTCATGATGTGGAAACATCTCCTCATACTATTGTTGTGCAGCCCAAGTATGCTCAACAACGGTACAAGGACATGGCCGGCTCAAAGAACAAGGAATTTCAATTTGAACATTGCTTTTCCATCCTTCAACATCTTCCTAAATGGAAGTTGCGGGACAACGAGCCAAAGTGCAAGAAGGAGGCACTTATCACCATGGATGATGAAGCGGAGGACATGAGGGGGAGAAACACCGGCAAGCCCGAGGGCAACAAGAAGGCCAAGGAGAGGGTCAAGGTAGAACTTGAAGCAGCTAGCTTCCGGGAGAAGTTGGATCAACTCATGAAGTCCAAGGAGGCATTGACGATGAAGACGTTGGAGACCAAGCTCATCATCACCGACAGGAAGAGTGTGGTGAAGCTTGCCAAGGTGCAAGCAAGGAAGGAGCTTGACATGAAGATGATCGCAGCCAAAGAAGCCAAAGCCATGAAGGAGCTCTTGGCCGAGGAGAGGGAAATCATGATGATGCGCACCGACGGCATGGACGAGGATCAGCCTGGCGTGGTGGAAGGAGACCAAGGCGGACATCATTGCGAGGAAGAAGGCTGCGCGTCAAGCTCGTGATCAAGGTGAGTCTCCGGCGAGCGGTGGCGCCGGTGGTGATGAATCCGTTGATGGTTGATCACATTTGGGAATTCCGTGGCTTGAACATTGCCTATGATCGTGTTGTGATGTTAAAACTATGAATTATGCATCACATATTTTGGATGTGCTATGTTTGATGTGAAATTGTTGTGCAAATTTCTGTCTAAAACCCTGTTTTGAGGGGCCAAAAACTCGGGCGAGCTAGCAGAGCCCGTAACAGCCGCGACCTTGAGAGCGAACCGGACCCTGTCGCGGAACAGATCCGGATGGCAGCCGATTATGTTACTAGCTGCTGTGGGTATACTTCATGGGTGTACCATCGACAGTGCCTAGATCCGGCAAGCCCGGATGGCCCACAGATGGTGATGAGGCATGTGGCCTATCGGGCGGCCCAGTTGCTGTTGATCCTGACGGAAGATGTTCGGCCCAGGAGCAGGAGAGCCGGATCCGACCGACGTATAGAGGAAGGCGGATCCTTGACGTGCACGGCAAGACGTAGTTTCGTAATTAGGTAAACCTGTAATCCGGCTAGGACTCTCCATGTAAACCCTACATCCGTGCGCCTTTATAAGCTGGATCCTGGGAGCCCTAGAGGCACAACCACAACTCATTGTAACAACGCGAAAGCGCCCAGATAATTCCAGACAAGCAGCAGTAGGCCCTGTCATCGTGCAGGTGTTCCGAAGCTGGGTAAATCGCGTACCACCGTCCCGTGTGCACTCCGCCCTATGGTCCCTACTTCTTCTCCCCCTCGTGAGGATCCCTCCTCCAAGGTACCGTCGATTAGGCAACGACAGTTGGCGCCCACCGTGGGGCCTGCGGCGTCTGGAGGCCGGAACCGGAAGGGTTCCGCCATGGGAAGCTACGACGACACCATCACTGTGGGGCGTGTTCTTTACGCCGGAAATCTGCCGATCGTCCCTCCGGATGAGTGCTGGATTCCGGCTAAACCGACTCCCGTCAAGCTCTCCATCGTCCCGAGTTGGCGGCATACACATCTTCATCGGGGAAACCGTCAATTCCGACGGAAACCCACCGGTAGTAGCGCCGACGCGACCGCCGCCGAGCGGGACGCGAGCCGCGAAGATCCGATCCGAGACGCAGGAACTTCCTAGCGAAGATTCCGCCTTAGATCCGAAAAAATCAAAACCCACCCAATCCGCCTCGAGCAGGAAATAAAGGTGGAAGACCAATGCGCATCCGCCCGGGTCTCCTGAGTGTTAGAGAAGCAAAGGTGTCACTTCGTGCACTTCTTGGCCCATACCGCCGGAACCGCCCCTCAAGAAGCCGGAGCCGGTCCCGAGCAGGTCAAAGCCCCGGAAAACAACGCTGCTCCGGATCAGCAAGAGGTCGTCGGAGAAAGCGGAACTCCGGGCGAAGAGTCGATTTTGGGCAACCTAAGCCCAATTTCCGGAGATACCCAATCCATGGACACTCGAAGAGTTCGATCGCAAGGTGAAGGAATATGGATACGGTGATCAGCCCGAAGTTGACTCCGCCTGACCAAAACAGGTACTTGCGACCGTAGCGGCGCCGGGAGAACATGGATCGAAGAGGCAGGCACCCAATCCGACCCCCGGCCATCCCATCGGGGATCTCCAATGTCGCGGAGCGACCCCGCAAGGATTCTTCCTCGGAGGACCTCCTGTCGCTCGAAGAGATGGTCGCACAAGCGAGGCATGGATGCGGTTTATCGCTCGGATATTCTTAACAAACCCATCACTCCCGAAGACGTAGAAGCATTGGAAGCTAAGAGACTGGAGCTGCCGGCCACGCGCCAAAAAGTTTAAAGACACCGCAGCCGCCATGCTGGAGGAAAGGAAGCACGCCGCAGTTTTCGTGGAAGACTTCATCCAGCGTGAGCAGGAGGTGGACGAAGGACTGGCAAAGGTCAAGGAACTCCGAAAGCATTGGGAGGACAAGATCGTTGAAGCCCATCATGAGGTCGAAAGGACCCGGCGTGAGTTGATAGCTCCCCGCAGGATCACCTTCGCAACTCCAACGGAGCAGCTGACCGTTCGCAACCCCAAAGGACAATATGACGAAGGCTGCGGAGATCTTGAAGAAAAAGAACGAGGAGATCGACATCGACTACGTTCGCACGCTCGTTAGCTTCAGCAGGTGAAGCGACGAGCAAGGCGGTACACTTCGCGCAAGTTGGAGTCTAACCCAGAGCATTGCGTCTCCACTGCGCAGAAGGACGCCCACGACAATCGCCATCAAGATGACGAATCGCGAACCGGATCTTCGGAATGCAGAAGGAAAGCCAGGGAACACCCAAATCCGATCCCCGTACCATCAAAGACGCCACCGTCAGATCCAAGAAAGGGAAAGGATGCAATGTACTCTGGACGGGACAAGTACCGCAACCCCTCTCCTCCGCCCAATGGTTACCCGCGTCCCTCTCGCCGCCGTAGTCCAGCCGGAAACACCAGGCCCCATGGGCATGGTGGAATTGTTATCCGCGACAACATGCTGCCTTCAAGAAACAGAAACAGGGAGCGCACGCCGGAACCAGAACAACGATCGTGAGCCTAGGAGGAGTCGGGATGAGGAGCGCGATCCGGAACCTCGCCGGAGCCGGAACGACCAGGGTAGCCAGCGCCACGGCGAAGGCAGCCGCAGGAGCCGGAGCCAGCATCGGGAAGGCCGGGGAGAATCTGAAGGCGGAAGCAAGAAGTCGGATCGACCCCCTCGCAGAGTCTCCCTCACCACCACCTAGCGGTGGCGGCGGAGGTGGAGGCGGAGGCGGCGGCCGGAGGTCTCGCTCTCGTTCACGGTCCCTCGCCACGGCTCGCGCGACGCGCGGGAACGCCTCAACGAATACGTAACCGACTACATCCGTCCGAAGTGCTTTGGCAGGATGATTCGAGAGGAACCAAAGCCAAGGATGAACCTCAAGCTACCCGGAAACCCGAAGCATTATGATGGCACCGAAAGGCCGGATACACTGGATTGAGGATTACTATAATGCGAGTAACCTTTGCCGGAGGAACCCCTAATATCTCCTGCCGCATGCTCCAGTTGTACCTTGTAGGTCCAGCCCGGATCTGGCTCAGCGACCTCGAAAAGAACTCCATCTTTTGCTGATTTGACCTGAAGACCGCTTTCGAGAAACACTTCAGAGGCACCTACAACAGACCTGCCACGGCAAGCGACTTACAAGCTTGTATCCAGAAAAATGGAGAATCCTCAAGAAACTTCCTCACACGATGGTTGGCATGCAGGAACGAGTGCGAAAATGTCGACCACAGCACTGCCATGTACGCCTTCATTGGTGGACTGCAGAGAGGAGGATTGCTGAGGCATAAGCTCACTTGTTTGGCTAACGCAAATAAACTGACTTTGGATGAAATGATCTCCATTGCCAGTGACCATACTGCCGCCGATGATGACGCAGGCGGTGATCTCGCAGCCACAGCAATCCCCTACATCAACAAAAGAAGAACCGTGATAACAGCAACAGCAGCAGCCAAAACGCAAAAACCCTGATGACCAGAAGAGTGGCGGATCCGAGATGGTCGCCATGGCGTTCCAAAGCGGAGGTTCAGGAGGCGGAAGAGGACGCGGCCGTGGAGGCGGAGCCGGCAGGGGTCAGCAGCATGGCACTGAGGTCACAGCTGGCGGATCCCGCGCCCCGCAAACCTACGAGGAGTACAGAGACATGCCCCGCCCGGCCCACCTGGATCCGGTTACAGGGAAGTCCACTCACACCAACCGCAACTGCAAGTGGGTCAACGACCTAAAGAACGACCCGGAGGCAGGATACAAGCGAGCCCGGAAGCACCGCCCTCGTGGCAAAGGAGGCAAGGGCAAGAACAAAGACAAGGAGGAGGACAGTTCCGAGGCGATGGACGAGGATGATAACTCGCCGGATCCCAAAGCCGGATCCGCGAGTAAATCCAACCCCTTCGAGAAAAAGAGCGTGGGCGCGTACCACACCTTCCTCGGAACCCCAACGATCCGCGCTACCAAGTCGGCTACCCGGATCCCGAACGCCACGGTTCCGGGCCGTGCCTGCAGATATGTCGAGTGGTCGGAAGTCCCGTGCACGTTTGACAGGGAGGATCACCCCGCCATTGTGCCAAAAGAATGCTACGCCTTGGTGGTAAGTCCCCGCATAGACGGGTATGATTTCTCCAAGTGCCTCATGGATGGCGGAGCCAGCTTGAACATCATGTACCTGGAGACTCTAGAGCGGATGAACCTCACCAAGGAACAGCTCAAACACAGCAACACTGAGTTTCATGGCGTGGTTCCGGGTAAGAAGGCGAATTCCCTCGGCAGCATCACACTTCCCGTGGCCTTCGGCGATGTTCACAATTTCCGCGAAGAGAAGATCACGTTTGAAGTTGTGCCCTTCAAGAGCTCCTACCACGTCATCTTCGGCAAGCCCACCTACCACAAGTTCCACGCAAGAGCGTGCTACATCTACAACAAGCTCAAGATTTCGAGTCCTAAGGGTATGATTACCGTATCCGGAGACTACAAAAGGCTCATGAGTGCGAGTTGGGCGAAGCCGCCTTCGCGAGTCCGTGATATCCGGAGAAGAGCTGAAACGCTACGAGCCGCGGTGGATCCGGCCGAGATGCAGACCACCAAGAAGCAGATCTCCGAACAGAAAAACTCCTTCAGGGCCGCGATAGAGACCAAGAAAGTCAACTTCAAGGAAGATGACGCTACCAAGCAAGTCTCGATCGGAGCCAACATGGACCCCAAATAGGAAGACGCGCTCGTCGAGTTCCTCCGCGCCAACATGGATATCTTCGCATGGCAGCCTTCTGACATGTCCGGAGCACTACCTCAACATAAACCCGGGGGCTAAACCGGTGAAGCAAGCTATGCGACGCTTTGGAGATAAGAAGCGCCGCGCCATAGGAATGGAATTAGCAAAGTTACTAGAGGCAGGTTTTGTAATAGAAGTAATCCATACTGATTGGGTCGCAAATCCCGTCCTTGTACCCAAAAAGAATACTGAAATACTAAGAATGTGCATCGATTACTCTGGCTTGAACAAACATTGCCCAAAAGATCCGTTTCCCCTGCCGCGCATTGACCAAGTCATTGATTCGACGGCAGGGGTGGAACTTCTGTGTTTTCTTGATGCATATTTCGGGTATCACCAGATCCGGATGAAGGAGTCTGATCAAAAGGCGACCTCATTCATCACCCCGTTTGGCACTTACTGCTATGTTACTATGCCCTTTGGCTTGAAAAACGCAGGTGCCACCTACCAACGTACGATGCAGCGGTGCTTGAAGGACCAGATTGGCCGGAACGTACACGCCTACGTCGACGACATCGCGGTCATGACTCGGAAAGGATCCGACTTGATCAGCGATCTCACAGAAACCTTTGAGAATCTCCGTCGGTACAAGATGATGTTGAATCCGCTAAAGTCCGTCTTTGGCGTACCAGCTGGAAAACTCCTTGGCTTCATTTTCTCTAACAGGGGCATTGAAGTGAACCCGGAAAAAATCAAGGCAATTTTGTGCATAAAAAGGCCAACTTGTCTCAAAGATGTGCAACGGCTCACTGGTTGCGTCGCAGCAATCAGCAGGTTTGTTAGCCGTCTTGGCGAGAAGGTGTTATCACCAGAATTTAACCGGATCAGAGGTGGGCCGCGATTGGAGATGGGCTTGAAGAATATACATAGAAGAAATACATGAATCGGCCTTCTATACCAAGTTTGGGCTAGTTTGCCCGTGTATCACGTAACATAGTAGGATACGTGTCGTGTAGAAGTTAGAGTTTAACCCGTGCACGGTTAGGTGCACGCCTGAATTAGAAAGTCCCCGGACTATAAATATGTATCTAGGGTTTATGAAATAAACAACAATCACGTTCACCACAAACCAATCTAGGCGCATCGCCAACTCCCCGTCTCGAGGGTTTCTTCCGGATAAGCACCATGCTGCCTAGATCGCATCTTGCGATCTAGGCAGACACGTTTATTCGTCGTTCATGCGTTGCTCGTATCGAAGCCTTTTTGATGGCGAGCAACGTAGTTATCATAGATGTTTTAGGGTTAGCATTATTCTTCGTATCATATGCTATCGTCGTGCGACCCTTAGGCATCTAGCCGCCCTTACACCTATCTTGGGTGTAAGGGCGGCACCCCGCTTGATCATTGTTTAGTAGATCCGATCCGTTATGATTGCTCCTTGTTCGTCAAGGATTAGTTTAATATCTGCATTGTTAGGCCTTACAAACGGGTCGAAGGATCCAGTGGCGCGTAGGGTGTAGTTTGCCAGCCCTAGACAGGGTGTTCCGAGGATCAACTTCGTGTTGGTTTTTAGGCCTTGTCTAGGGTTGGTTTACGATCGCCGTGCGTGGCCGCCAGGCTCGATCACGAGTATGATGTTCCGATTATGCGGTGAAAACCCCAAATCGTAGTAGGTCGTTTTAGCTTTATCTTGATCAAGCAGGACCACCATCTGATCGTACACCTCGTACGCATCATGGGTGGATCGGCTCTTTCAGCCGATTCACGGGACAACCCGAGAGCCGATCGAGGCTCGTATTTAACGTTTACGTGTATGCCATGCAGAAACTAAGCGAGGCATCATCCAACACCTTCCCGACCAGGTATAGGTCGGGTGGCACGCCCTTGCATCAGCATCGGACGTGCGTGCCGAAGGCTTTGCGGGCCGTCGCTCGGAGGGACCAGGGCCAGCCGCAGTCCTGGGAGATTCCCGGCTCTACGGTGTTGCCCGTCGCTGCCCGCCGGTGGATTTCTGACCGCAACAGAAGTCACTTCCCCTGTACAAGCTATTGAAGAAAACAGACAAGTTTGTCTGGGACGAGGCAGCGGATGCAGCTCTTCAAGGGTTGAAGGACATACTCACCTCCCCACCTATCCTAGCAGCTCCAGGAGAGTCAGAGTCTATGCTCCTTTACCTGGCAGCCACCAACAGGGTCATCAGCCTCGTCATCGTGGTGGAACGACAGGAAGAAGGTCACGAATATGGAGTCCAAAGGCCAGTCTACTACATTAGCGAGGTCCTTACGGAATCCAAACAGCGCTACCCTCACTTTCAGAAGTTAGCCTACGGAGTATTCCTAGGCAGCAGGAAGCTGAGACATTACTTCCAAGAACATCCAAGAATGAGCCGTGAGCAAGGCTCCGCTATCAACGATTCTCAATAACGCCGACGCAACGGGACGCACAGCAAAATGGGGCATTGAATTATCCGCCTTCGACATCAGCTACAAAGCCGGGACCGCGGTCAAATCCCAGGTCTTGGCAGATTTCGTCGCAGATTGGACGAAGCTCCGGATGCAAATCCGGAGCCGGAACCGGAGACATGGGTTATGCACTTCGATGGATCCAAGCAAGCATCAAGGCTCGGGAGCCGGAGTCACCCCGAAGTCCCCTACCGGAGAAGAACTGCAGTACGCTTTGCGGATCCACTTCGAAGCTACAAACAACATGGCGGAGTACGAGGCTCTACTACACGGATCTGCGCATCGCTAAGGAAATAGAGATCAAGCACATTCTCTGTCGCGGAGATTCCGACCTGGTGGCACAGCAAGTAGCCGGAACCTGGAACGCCAGAAATTCCGTCATGGCGGCTTACCGAGACGAAGTTGACGAGATCGCCAAGTGCTTTCTAGGATACGAAGTCAAGTACGTCCGGAGAGACGACAACGCAGCGGCAGACATGCTATCCAAGCTCGGATCCGGCAGGAAACCAATTCCGCCTGGTATTTCCCTGGAGCACCTACGGATACCCTCGGTGAAGGGCGCTAACCCGGAAAACCCAGACGTGGCAGTATCTCCGGCTAAAAAAGTGATGGCTATCATTCCGGCTTGGATGCAGCCTTTCCTGGACTACCTCATCGATCAGAAGTTGCCAGAGGACGAGGTCCTCGCGCGACAGATCATCAGACGAGCAAGATCCTACACAATTGTTGATGGACAGCTCTACAAACGAAGCGCAACAGGGGTATTTCTCAAATGCGTCTCTAATCAAGATGGCATTGAAATCCTCAGAGAGATCCACGCAGGGGATTGTGGGCATCATGCCGCTCCCAGGTCACTCGTCGCAAAAGCTTTTCGGCTAGGCTTTTACTGGCTCACAGCTAAAGAAGATGCTGACAAGATAGTCAAAACCTTCCGAGGTTGTAAGTACTACGCTACTCAACCAAACGCTCCAGCCCAAGAGCTGAAGACCATACCTATCACCTGGCCGTTTGCGGTCTGGGGGCTCGATATGGTTGGTAAGTTAAAAAGATCATCTCCTGGCGGTTTTGAATACCTCTTGGTCGTTGTTGACAAGTTCAGCAAATGGATCGAGGCAAAGCCAGTGAGAAAAGCCGACGGCGCTACGGCACCAAAATTTGTCTGCAGCCTCGTGATGAGATTCGGCATCCCACACAGCATAATCACAGATAATGGCACTAACTTCGCACAGGGAGAATTGAAGGATTATTGTGAGACAGTAGGGATTCGACTGGACCTTGTGAAAGAACATCTCTTGCATTTTGTTTTGTGTGTTTGATGTCAATATATGTGATACACTAATGTTTGATTAAGTGGTACAGGGATTACATAGTTTCATATTTGCGTGTGTTGGATTTGGTCGGTCTGTCAAAAGATAACAGGAAAAGTTTGGCCAGGCCGGATAATCCGGGCCGGATATTCTTGAAATATCCGGCCCCCGATTTTGGCTAAGTCTTCGAGGAAAAGCAGCTCGGTAGGGGGCCGGACATTTGACCGGATAATGTCCCGGATTGTACCAGGGCCGGATTATCCGGGCCGGATTTTTGGAAATATCCAGGCCCCCTCGATTTTGGCTAAGGACTCGGAGGAAATGTGAATCGGTACATGGGCCGGATAATTGGCCGGACAATGTCACTCTTTTGTTCCAGTAGGCCGGATTATCCGGGGGGCGGATTATCCGGCCCTACTTACACCGGATTATCCGGCCCCCGGAAGCAACAACGGCTCAATTTCGAGAGGGGTATAAATACCCCCTTCTTCTACCTTGGTTGCTTGCTCAATCATTACACAAGAAATCTGCCAAGCCACCTCCATTAGAGCCACCTCAAGAAAGTCAAGATTTGCAAGATCTCCTTCCTCCCCCAACCAAAGCTCTTGATCTTTGGGGATTCGAAGGAGAAGACACCGATCTACATCCTCACCGAAGCGTTCTTCATTTCCCCTCTCTTGTTTGAGGGATCTCATGCTAGTGTTCCTATTTGGTCCCCTAGTTGATTTGTTGTTGATGTATTGTTGTTGATTGTTGTATTGTTACAGATTTGGGAGCCTCCAATTTGGTTGTGGATGTGTGCCCCAAGAACCTTGTAAAGGCCCGGTTTCCGCCTCGAGGAAATCCCTTAGTGGAAGTGGGCTAGGCCTTCGTGGCGTTGCTCACGGGAGATCCGAGTGAAGCCTTCGTGGCTGTTGGTTTGGCTTGCGTAGCAACCACACTCCTCCAAACGTAGACGTACCTTCTTGCAAAGGAAGGGAACTACGGGAATCATCTCCGTGTCATCGCGTGCTACACTCTCGGTTACCTCTATCCCACTCTATCTACTATTGCGTTGCTATACCTTGCTTAGTTGATATCCTTGTCATATAGGTAAATTCACATAGTTGCATATCTAGAGAATTTACCTTTCGTGTCAAGCCTAATTTGAAAAAGAACTAAAAATTGGTTAGCACCTATTCACCCCCCCCTCTAGGTGCGGCATACGATCCTTTCAATTGGTATCAGAGCCTCGGCTCTTATTTCGGGCTTAACCGCCTAAGAGTATGCCGAACGAGGAGCCCTCGGAAGGGCCGCCACGACGGTCTCCATGGAAGACTTCAATTCGTTGAAGTCCTCCATGGAAGCCCAAATGGAAAGCATGAAAAAGATGATAGCCGAGCTTTTGGCTCCGGTCCTTCCCAAGGCTCCTAGTCTAGAGGTAAAAGACACGGGTGCGTTAAATGAGGGAGAGGCTTCGGACTTACCCTCATCTACCAAACCCGTAGAAGGTGACAACTTAAACACTATCAAAGCTACAAGTGCATCTCCCAAGGGAACTAGTGAAAGTGAGAGCTACAATCGAGTACATCCACCTTTCCTATCACCCGATATACCGGTTCCCATGCCTCATTTGAACATTCGGGGTGACCCACCTAAGTTTTCCGTTGATAATTTCGATACTTGGAAATTTGAGTTCCGCTCTCATGTTTGTAGTGCCTCCAATGAACTATGGAGAATCATCTTGGAGGGCTTCAAGCCATACAACCCCGACAAGTTGACTAGAAGAGAAGCAATTGATAGTCAACTCAATAGCACCGCCCTACACATGATTCAAACTAGTGTGGGGACACCGGAATTGCATCGAGTCCGGAACTACACCACCGCCAAGGAAGCTTGGGACTCGCTTGATCGCTAGTTGTATTGGAAGTGAGAGCACAAGAAGGAACAAGTATAATGCTCTTAAGAATAAAGCCGAAGGGTTCATGAGGCTACCGGATGAAGATCATGAACTCATGTATGGAAGACTTGTCTCGGTTGCCGATGCCTTCCGGCTTATTGGTGCCACCCACATCAATGACTCTTGGATCAAGGAGAAGTACATTGAATGCATGATGCCATTTGTTCCCATTGATGTCAAGACTCTTGTGGGAAGGGAATGCTATTCCTCTCTTACTTCTCAACAAGTCGTGCACGAGATGCAAGCTCTCAAGGTGCTTGAAGAAACCTCTCATGATTCTCGCAATCGTGCTCTTGGAATGGCAAAAGGTTCCAATCTTGCCTTGGTGGTCAACTCCGGTGAAGAAGTGATTCCTCAAGAATCTTATAGGGCATCTTGGAGTATGTCCTATCCGAAGATTTGCAATGCCACTACCATGATCACATGGCCTTCCATGCAAAATCCTTTTGGGTTGATCCCTCCAAGGCCAAGGAAGACAACATCAAGAGGAACAACAAAAGTGGTTTCACTAGCTTTGGTCCAAAGACAAGATCTTGCTACAATTGTGATGACAAGCGCCACTTCATTGCCGAATGCCCCTATGAAAATAGAGAGCTTCATAATGGAAGGCTCATTCCCAAGGACAAGAGCAAGGATACCAAGGGCAAGTATTCAAAAGCCCCCAACAAGAAGTTCTACAACAACAAGACCAAGAAGGGCAAGAGGCCCTCAAGAGTTGTGCTAGTAACAAGGGAAGAATATTCTTCCGATGAAGTTGAAAGTTCTAGCGGTGATGAAGATGAAGAAAGCTCAAAGGAATTGGCCGCCATTGTCACCACCAACATACCCTCTTCATCTCTCTTTGAATCTCCCAATGAGAACCCTCCTATCAAGAATGCACATTGCTTCATGGCAAGGTCCTCCTTGGACACATCTATCGTGCTATCAACTCAAGAAGAGTATACCTCCGGAGATGATGATGTTGATGATGAAGAAGATGCCTCCACCAATGGATTGGTCGCTCTTGCCTCCCTCTCCACTAACTCTTCATCACCAAGTGAATCCCCCAATGAGGTCATCCTTGTGGAGGACGAAAGTTGCCTCATGGCTAAATCCTCCGAGGTATCATCTCCTAACCCCTCTATCCCTAACATATCTAGTGAACTAGGGGTTGATGATGCTAGTCTAAAAGTGAAACAAGAAATGCTAGATTTTGATGATTTCATTCTCAACCTACAAGGTAACACTAAAAAGCATGTTTCAAACCTCATGATTCGTTTAGCTCAACAAAGTGCTATGCTTGAGAAAAAGGGTCAAATAGAGAGAGAAGACTCTCTCGAAATCCATGCTCTTAAAAATGCTCTTGAGGAATGTCAAGAAACCATATCTTCTCTTGAAGAGAGGTTAGAAAATATTGAAGAGCCTCAAGATAAAATTAACAAGCTCACTAAAGCTAGAGATCTTGCTAGGGCTAAGAATAAAGTGTTTACAAAGGAAAAGGCCCAATTTGGGGTTGATCATGAGAAACTTGTGAAGGATCTAGGTGAACTAGACAAAGCTCACAAAGCTTTGAAGAGTGAATACACTCTCCTATCCAAGTCGTTTGAGCAACTTCAAATTAGGCTTGCTTCATATGATGTGCCTAGTTCCTCTACTCCTCTATGTGATCATGCAAACATTGTTGAGGAAAATGCTAGGTTGAAGGATGAACTTGCTAAGGCCTCCTCTCCCCAAAGTAAACTTTCTTTGGATGATCTTTTGAGTAAGCAAAGATCAAACAATGGGAAGGAGGGCCTTGGTTTTAATGCCAAGGCAAAGAAGGCAAACAAGCAAAAGGCCAAGCCCGCACAAGAAAAGAAGAAAGTCGTCACTAATGGTGAAGCCTCCAAGTGCAAAACCATGAATGATGATGATGCGGGAATTACTAACCCTCACTATGTTTTATTTAAAGATTATTATGGTGATGTTTATGCTAAATATGTTGGCCCATATGATGGTTATGTTGCTTGGTCTATTTGGGTCCCAAAGACCCTTGTTGCTAACAAAAGAGGACCCATTGCAAAATGGGTACCTAAATCCAAGAATTGATCTTATGTAGGACTATGCCGCGGAGGTTCAAAATGGGTACTTGATAGTGGATGTACAAGTCATATGACCGGCGGCAAGAACCTCGTCAAGGAGTTGAGGCCTAACATTAATGATATCACCGTCTCCTTTGGCGATAATTCTACATCCGAGGTATTGGGTTTTGGCAAGGTTGTGGTTGCACACAACATTACTCTTGTGGATGTCATGCTTGTCAAAACCCTTGGTTACAATTTGCTTTCCGTTTCCGCCCTTGGCAAGATGGGTTTCGCCGTCTTTATTGATAATGATATTGTGGTCCTCTTGTGGAGCAAGACTCTAAAAGTCGCTTTCGTTGGGTATCGCGAACACAACTTGTATGTGGTGGACTTTTCGGGGCCACCACGTCAAGTGCGATGTGCCTATTCGGAAAGGCGGACGTGGGTTGGTTGTGGCATCGCCGCCTAGCCCATGTCAACATGAGAACTTTGCAAAGTCTTCACAAGGGGAACCATATTGTGGGACTAATGGAAAATGTGTCTTTTGCCAAAGATCGTGTTTGTAGGGCTTGTGTTGAAGGCAAAATGCATGACTCTCCGCATCCAAGCAAGACCATTATCTCTTCCAAGAGGATCTTGGAGCTCCTTCATGTGGATCTCTTTGGTCCCGTTACTCATGCAAGTCTTGGTGCGAAGAAACTGTTATCACCAGAATTTGACCAAGTCAGAGGTGGGCCGCAGTCAAGATGGGCTTGAGGAAATATACGTGGAGAATTATTTGAATCGGCCTGTTATACCAAGTTGGGCTTAATTGCCCGTGTATCTGTAACATATTAGATCTATTTTGGTTTAAAGATAGAACCTTAGTCGTGCACGGTTTAGTGCACGCCCACATTAGAAAGTCCCCTGGACTATAAATAT
>NC_061513.1:279307191-279447371 GCF_022539505.1 Lolium rigidum
CGTGGCTCACCCACAATCCAATGGTCAAGTTGAAAGGGCTAACGGCCTAATATTATCAGGAATTAAGCCACGCCTTGAAGAACCGTTGCGAAGAGCAGCTGGAGCTTGGGCTGACGAGCTGGACGCTGTCTTGTGGAGTTTGCGAACTACCCCTAACAGGTCAACAGGGTTTACCCCATTTTTTCTGGTATACGGATCCGAAGCCGTGATTCCCTCCGACATCATCCACGATTCGCCGCGAGTTTCCGCCTACAATGAAGAAACAGCTGACGAGGCCAGACAGCTATCTGTGGACCTGATCGAGGAAGCTCGGAATTTAGCCGACCAGCGCTCTGCCATCTACCGGCGAAGCTCCGACGTTATCACGGTCGTCGAGTTCGGAATCGCTCTTTCATGACAGGAGACCTGGTCCTCCGCCTTCGGCAGGTGAAAGACCATAAGCTGCAGCCTCCATGGGAAGAACCCTTCGTCGTTAGCAAAGTGCTTCATAACGGATCGTACTATCTTGTTGATTTCCGAGAGCTGAAGGACAGACCTGCTAATTGGCACCGGAAACGCAAGCGTGAGGATCCGGATGACATCTACGACGAGACAGACCGCCCCTGGAACATCGCACAGCTACGTCCTTTCCACACTTAGCATATTCTTTCCGAGTTACAAACTCTGTAATAGTTATACATGATCAATGAAATAAAGCTTATGGTTCACTCTTCGAGTCTTTTACCTCCTTTACTTGTTCATTTTTAGATCATGTGTGTTTTCCGACTAAAACCGCAGAGCTGGATATTTCCGCCTAGGCGTGTATAAAAAGTTGTGATTTTCAAAAATCGTCCTTTACGACGTAAGCTTAAGTTTTCTGATTAAATTGTTATCTGTTGCGAACTCGTGGATTCCTAGTAGCGATTTCCGGCACCTATGCTTGGGGGCTTGTTTCCGCGGTTATTGAAGGATTGCCATTGGGTTTCGTCGCCGGCGAGCGCGTTTCCGGCTAAGGTCTTCCGGCTCGCGGAAGGTCAAGCGGGCAAGCCGGAAAACAACGAAGTCAGCACTTGCTTTCCGACACAAAACGAAAACATGCACATAATATTAACGGATAGCAGGATAAGTGTTTCCGCCCCATGCATAGTCGTTTCGTCCTTAGCTACTTAAGAATTTAAAGTCTTATTACAAACCCACTTCGGGGCCAAAATGATGCAACTTTGTTTCATTGTTCAAATAGGAACTCTACTCGGAGCTCTCTTCTTCAGATTCCTGGTAGGCGGAGCCGTCGCCGTCGCTGTCGCCGGAGCCGGCCTCGGAGCCATCACCAGAGCCTCCTTCGGAACGCTCGATGCTTGACCCGGAGCCCTCCCCGTAATACTCCGGCTCGCCTTCTTCCTCCTCTGCATTGGAAAATCCCTTGGGCAGGGCGTGCTTGCTATACCAGAACGAGTGATTCACTCGCCTGACAAACAACTGCTCGTACCATTGGGTTTCCGAGAGGATGGCGCCCATGTCGGAACCTTTTGGAGCTCCGCGCGCAACATCCGCAAAGTTGAGTGCAGGGAAGTGAGCCTTGCAGGTGGCTAAGACCAGAGAGGCGACTCCGCGCGCGGAAGATTTTTGCCAATCCTTAATGAAGTCCGGCACTTGTTCCATTAGCTGGGTCATCGTGTCGATCACGGAAGTCTTGGCCTTCTTCAAAGACAGAGTCTTGGCGATTCCGCGACAGGCTTCAAATAACGCGCCAATGGAAGTCCGCACTTCTTCATATGCCTCCGTCCTCTTCAGATTAGACTCCTTTGACCATTCGAAGCCAAGGCTCTCTGTGGAAGAAGGAGGTCCAGTTCCGTTACGGAGAGAAAAGCATATGAGGGTAGCCGGAGCAACAACACGGAAAAACGCTTACGGAAGATAAGTTTGTCGATGGCCTCCGCCTCTGTTTCCAGAACTTTGTTTTTGGACACCAAGGAAGTCACACGACTCTGGTTCTTCTTGAGTTTATCATTTAGATCCGCCAGGTCGCGGGCATGCTTCTCGGAGAGCTCCTTCCTCGCCTGATTCTCCTTGTCGGAGGATTCTTTGATGAAGGTCTTGAGGGACTCGTTCTCCGCTTCAAGCACCTGGACCTTGGCGGATAACTCGTCGAACTTGGAGTGCTTGGCAGTCTCTTCTGTAGGCGGAAAGTTGCACATATTATGTATCCTGAACAAATTATATCAGCACAAGAAATCAAACCCGGATCTCGTACCCTGAAGGCGGGTCTCAAGAAGCTGGATAGCCTTTTGGCTGTTTTCCGCGTTCTGGCGCAGCCCCTCGATCTCCGTGATTTGCTCCAGCACATGCACGCGTAGATCTTCGTGCAATTTCCGCGTGGTCTGAGAAGCAGCAAGGAGTTAGCCGGATATTTAAAATCTTGGGGGCTGGCGAGGAATTCAAAGTCTTGGAGGTATAAAAAAATTTAAATTTCCGCCTAAGGTACATCTTGGGAAAGCATCAGCTAATACATGTTACACGGAAATATCTCACCCAATGCTTGGGGGCTAGTATTACCTGCCGCACTTCCTTGTGCTTGGCAAAAAACACTTTCAGGCCGTCCTCCAGGTCGGCGAGCTCTCGCATCTCCTCGTCCGGCTTTCCCCACACTTTGTTCAGCATGGCGGAAACTTCCGCGTGGCGCTGTGCAAGGGTAAGCTTTGCAGGGATGGAGTCGGTCGAGGGTCGACCCGAGTCGCGTTGGTGACTTGAAGGAGCTTTACCTTTTGCTCATGTTCTTCCTCTGTGGGTTCCGCGAAAGTGGCGCTTGGTTGATCTTGCGGAGGAGCAGACGAGGAGGCACCCTTGGCGGAATCACCGTGGTCAGCGGGATCTTCCGGAAGGTCATCAAGGTTGATGACATCCTTGGGATCCGGCTTGGAGGCGGACGAAGCCTTGGGCGGAACCTCAACTTCAGGAGTAACAGGAATTGAAGCCGGAGACGGCTTGGCCTTTTTCTTCAAGACCCTTGGAGCCTTGGGGGCTGGCTTCCGGAGCTTCAGTAAAAACAAAAAGTATAACAACTAAGTAAAGGTTTGCTTGTGAAACCATAGCTTGGATCTCGGAAATAGGCGCTTACCCGGAAGGCTTGAAGAAGTGCTGGATGGCGGGCTGCCCCTTGTTGCTGGTGTTAATCAGTTTGAGGCGCTTCTTTTCCGCCTCCGCTTTCCGGGTAGCCGCAGTGCTAAGCACTTCGCGGGCGCGCTTAGCGTAGGGGCTGGAAGGAGCGGGCCTCTTCCTCTTAGCAGGGCGCGGAGCCTCGGGAGCTTCCGCCTCTGATGCAGCTTCCGGATCCGTGTTGCCGGTGGAAGGAACCCGAAGGATAGTTCCGAGTTCACTTTCTTCAAGCGCCTCGAGCTAATGCAGAGTTAAACACTTAGATAAAAAGTTTGAATGCGAAGAGAAACAATAGACTAGAGTCAAGACGACGTACCGCGGTTCCGGAACCATTCATGTGAATGTCTTTGTTGCACACGTGAACGTGAAGTTCACGTGGGATCTTGATGAGGAGCCGGATCCTCTTGTCGATGGCGTCGGCGGAAAGATTGTCTTTTGTGGCGCGCATTGGGTCGTCGCGCCCTGTATTGGAACATCGGGCGGTCCTCGTGTTGGAGCGGCTGGATCCGCTTGGTGAACCAGGAAAGGGTCAAGTCCTTCCCTGTCGGCCCCTCTTCCGTTAGCTTACAGATCCGCCTGACGGCGCGTGTGAGCTGGAGCGACTCGGAGATGTGGGGGCAGTGCGACCATGCCGGAAGCTCGGTGGCAGGGCAGTTCTTGAACGGCGGCAGTTTTCTTTTGCTCGCGGGGGTCGGAGACGTCCTTCAAGTAGAAGAAACCCCTGACCGGTACCGCGCGGATTCGTGGCGGTCGGTGTGGGGGTAGACGCGGCCCGGGCGGATCATGAAGGTGATGGATCCGCATGTTGCTAGTTCGGTGGATTGCCGGATCCTCTCCTTCTTGACGAGTAAAGTAATATTGGAACGAGGGAGAGCTCGGGAGTTACCCGGAGATGGCCCTCACGAGAGGGTGACGTGATTGCTGATCGCAAGCACGGCTGTTCGGAGAAATGTTATGGAGTTGGAGCCCATAGACCTTCAGGATCTCCAGGAAGAAGTCCGAAGGCGGAAATGAAAAGCCCCGCTCCACCAGTGCTTTCGTCAGCACCATCTCGTTGTCCTCCGGAGCTGGAGCTAGTTCGTTCGGAACTGACCTCCAGCTTCCGGGTTGCAGGAAGCCCTCCGCCTCAAGGTTCTTCAGCTCCATCTCAGTGGTGGTGCAGGGCTACCATTTTCCCTTGGCTTCGGAGTCTCGTTGACGAGCCTTCGATTTTTTGACGATTTCTTCCGCCTGGTGCTCCGCCTGATCCGCCCCGGAGGCTTTCTCCGGGTTAGCGGAAGTCCCTTCAGCCTCCTTGCCGGAATCCTTTGAAGGATCCAGCCTGACTGGGACGAAGGGTGGAGGGGCGGAGGAGATTGGGGTTGCCAGAATGGGTTCGGAGGTTGGAGGCGGAGTCGTTGAAGACATCTGAAGAAAAGACATTGGCGGAAACGTTCCTTAGTCGGATCCGGCGTCGTCAACCTAACGTTCATCCCTACCGACTACGGCGCGAGAACGAAGCTCGAGAGCTCACCGTGATGGAGTCCGCGGTGGTCGGAGTCGCCGGCGACGAGGTTTCGCGCGGTGGCTCGCTGAAGTTAAGAACGGGACGAACACCGTGCGGCGGCGAAGCAACTCCGGCGAAGCTCCGGCGAGATTCCGGCACGGCGGAGAGGAAGCTCGAGGCGGCGCTACGCGAGAGAGGTAGAAGGGGGGTGAATGAGGATTAAGGGGTCGACGGCGGATATTTATAGGCCGGAGGGACGAGATTCGTGCTCCGCATCCTGTGGTCGGAACGCAAGCGTCGCATCGTTGGATGCGTGACACGTGTCCCGAACCCTAAACGGTAAAAATGGCTAGAGATAAGTTACCGCACAAATCGCGCGAAAATGGCGCCAGAATTGGCGGAACCGTTTGAGTCTTTTAAGATTCCGGGTAATTGCGTGAAGATAAGTTGGTTCTCATTTGAAGCAGGGGGTAACCCGGAAACGTATTCAAATCATCGATGGATGAAGTCCCGTAGAATGGGAGCATTTTCCGACTAAAGGTTGGGAAAAGAAGAAAATGTGAAGTTGGAGTTCTTCAAGTTTCTCCGCGTTACTGATATTGTCGGAGACCATGATGGACTAGCAAGGCGGAAACGGCGGGCGAAACTCGGAGAACTCTGGGGGCTACTGTTGTGGGTATACTTCATGGGTGTACCATCGACAGTGCCTAGATCCGGCAAGCCCGGGTGGCCCACGGATGGTGATGAGGCGTGTGGCCCATCGGGCGGCCCAGTTGTTGTTGATCCTGACGGAAGATGTCCGGCCCAGGAGCAGGGGAGCCGGATCCGACCGACCTTAGGAGGAACCCGGATCCATGAAGGTCTAGTAGGAACCCGGATCCGGGACGACGTATAGAGGAAGGCGGATCCTTGACGTGCACGGCAAGACGTAGTATCGTAATTAGGCAAACATGTAATCCGGCTAGGACTCTCCATGTAAACCCTAGATCCGTGCGCCTTTATAAGCCGGATCCTGGGAGCCCTAGAGGCACAACCACAACTCATTGTAACAACGCGAAAGCGCCCGGATAATTCCGGACAAGCAGCGGTAGGCCCTGTCATCGTGCAGGTGTTCCGAAGCTGGGTAAATCGCGTACCACCGTCCCGTGTGCACTCCGCCCTATGGCCCCTACTTCTTCTCCCCCTCGTGAGGATCCCTCCTCCGAGGTACCGTCGATTAGGCAACGACACTAGCATCTTCCTGATTGACGGCGGCGGACTGCTCAAGCTCGGCGATCCGGATGGCGACGACGAGGTCCCCGCCGGAGAGGTGGATGTAGCGCTGGGCCTGCTCCTCGGTTGCGTACCGGAAGTAGGCCCGGATGCAGGCGACGATGCCCATGTAGGAGTGGAAAGCGGGGACCGACCAGGCGTGCCTGCGGTGAGCGTTGCGCGGCAGGATCACGTCGGCGGGCGGCGAGTAGATGCCACTGCGGCGACGGCAGAGGAGGTTGAGGCTGTTGAGCATGACGTTGGAGACGGGGTCGAGGAGGCCCAGGCAGTGCCCGCCGAGGCCGAGGCACTCGACCAGGTCCGGCATGTCGTCGACGGGGAGACGACGCACCGCCTCCGCGTACGCGGCCTCGATGGGCACGTCCGTCTCCGCCACCGCCCACTTGTCCCGGCCCTTGTCGCCGTGGAAACAGGAGAGCCGCACCATGGGCACGGCGCCAGCTTCGCCGATCATGGCCACGGATGACACTACTTGTCTACTACCAGTATTGGTCGATTGTTGATTATAGCCTAAATAATCTTGCTCGCTCGATCGGCAAGGAATCTGATTTGACGTCCTAACTCGATAAGGAATCCGACTCCTCCTCGCTTTCGTTCGGCTGGTGCCAATGCACCACACTACTATAGCCTGCCACGTCAGCTTTTTTCCTCACTTTTATCCCACTCTCACCCCACGGTGCCAGTGCACGGGCTATAGTGCCAGCTCTCACTTCTCTCTCCTCCACATCAGCTTTTCTCTCTCCTCGACACCAGCATTTCTTTTTCAGATTACAACATTAAAAATAATGCAAGCAAATTATTTTATTGAACTAAAATTGTTACCGATTACATCATAATTTTTTTTTACATAATCTAGGCATTAGCCCACACATGCTCAATCAAATCATGCTGGAGCTGTGTATACATCGGTGAGTCCCTCATTTCGTTGTCCATCTAAATCCTGGCTGCTAGGCTTGGTGGTGCATGGTTGTGTATCGCAGGGCCGACATTGGACTCAACTGTCTCATAGTTGTTCTCCAAATTTGTACCACGCTCATCGTCGATGATCATGTTGTGCAGAATGACACATGCACGCATGATCAACCCAAGAGTACGCTTCGAGTAGGAGCGTCCCGGAACTGCTAGAATGTTGAACCTAGCCTTCAGCACTCCAAATGCACACTCGGCATCTTTGCGCCAAGCTGATTGAGCAGCAGTGAACACTCGCTGCTTTTCACTTTGTGGAAGAGTACCACCTTTCATGAACACCGGCCAGGAGGGGTAGATGCCGTCGGCAAGGTAGTAACCATAGTTGTACTCGTGTCCATTCACCGTGAAGTTCACTACGGGTGCTTCTCCCCTAAGCACATCAGTGAACAACGGTGACTGGTTGAGTACATTGATGTCGTTGTTGGACCCGGCCACTCCAAAAAAGGCATGCCAGATCCAACGGTCATACGACACAACGGCTTCTAAGATTATGGTAGGGTGTTTGATGTCTCCCCTTGTGAATTGACCAGCATGAGCCACTGGGCAGTTCCTCCATTGCCAATGCATGTAATCGATGCTCCCTAACATGCCCGGAAAGCCACGCTCCTCGGCTTTCTCTAACAGACGCTGAGTATCCTCGACAGTTGGTCGACGGCAAAACGTCTCCCCGTAACAGTCAATAATGCCTTCACAGAATCTATCTAGACAATCTGATGAAGTTTGTCTAGCTAACTTAAGCCACTCATCTATTGTATCCGCAGCGGCTCCATAAGCTAACGAGACGCAAAGCCGCGAGTACACTTTTGTAGGGGAGAAAAACCAGCACGGTTGAGAGCATCAACTCTTTGGGTGAAATACGGAGAGTATTCACCCAATCTATCCACAATGCGCGAGAAAAGGGATCGTCTCATCCGGTACCTTCGCCGAAAGTAGCTCGGAGGATAATTGCAGTCGTCGGCGAAGTAGTCCTCGAAGAGCCGATCGTGGGCACCCAGACGATCACGCCTGATGAACTTTCGGCGGCGTCGCGGCCGTCTTGGCTCCGCCTCCTCGTTGAGCATTTCCTCCTCATACTCCGCCTGAAATGCATCGATCATATCACCCTCCATTCCGTCGCTCGAACTGCTGCTAGACGAAGACATGGTGTTGAGAGGAGTGGAAATGGAGAGTGGAGGAGATGAAGTGAGGTGTGGAATGAGTGAAACCATATGGGGGTATTTATAGGCGGTGGGGATGAATTTTTGGGGTTTTTGGCATTTTTTTCGAATTTTTTGAGCCAGCAACGGCTACCCAACGGCTAGCTGAGGTGGACGAATCAGATCGCGTCATCTCAGCTAGCTGTTACCCCCTCCCTCTCGCCCCGCCTCTCGCCCCAACCTGCCATCGCTGCCGCCCCGCTCTCGCCCCCCTATCGCCCCCCAGCGCGGGCGGCAGCCGGGCGGTAGCGGGCGGTACCGCCAGTCGCCCGCGCCACCGCCCCGCGCTCTCGTCTCGCCGCCCTCTCACCCGCCTCTCGCCCCGACGCCGGCGCTATCACCCCCGCTCTCGCCCGCAATGGCACCAGCCTTCGATGTCCGAATAGTTGCTACTTGCACGGTTGCACCGCTGCACGCAGCACTCTCCGGCACGCGCGCTGCTCGGAATAGTTGGCACGCGAGCGGGACGATCTTGCCGGGCTGCTCTCCGTGGGCGTTTTCTCGGTGGAGCTTGCTTCCAGCGATCGATATTATGGCAAATCTCGCAACGCAAGTAGGCCCGAACAGGGCCTTGCAATTTTCTGGATATTCGGCTCGTAAGGCTGGTGATTAGCCCATTAGAGTACTACTTAATGTAACTCTTATGGGCTTTGCATTTATAAAGACCAAACGAGCCCATTAGAGTGAACTGACGGAATTCTGATGGGCTTCACCTCCTAGCCTCGAAAGCACGCAGTTTTCAGGTCCAAGATTATTCTCAGCAGAAGAAAAAAAAAAGGTCCAACATTGTACTGAATCTTTTTCTCTTTATATGCCACTGCCCCGCCCTGGTGCAGCGCGCTCCACTCTTAAGAGTCAACTGTCCAGCTGAGCTAGCTAGTGCCCGAGCAAAGCAGGTAAGTTTCAGTTTGACAACGGCGTCCAAGATTATTTTACCTGGCAACTACTAGTACTACCACTACCAGTATCGGTCGATTGTTGATAGGGAGAGGAAGATTATTTTACGTAGATGTCTGATTAAATTTAGTTAGGTCCAGCGGATTAACACCACTTGCGAGTAGGAGTAGATGAGCAGCATTACGGCCACGGCACGCACGAACGATGGAACGCAATGTCAAAGGGGCTGGCATCATCAATCCGATAACAACGTCGACGGAAAGGAGGCTCCATACTGCTCTCCCTGGCTTGCACGTCAAAAAGGGCTCATTTTTAAACGGTAAGCAGGAGTATTCTCTAGTGAGAAGATTATGTCACGAGAGTTTTGGTGCCGCTGGTTACTGATCTCTTACGTTCTCACGAGTGAGTGAGTGTACTACGACCAAGATGGTTCTGGTTCCATCTCACCGACGAATAGAGCCGGATCCGGAGGAGTACTAAAACTGTTGCGAGGTTAAGACGGTAAATTCACATCGAGGTTTCGGGAAGCATGCAGCGGGTACGAGCATCTAGTAATAGCAGGAGTACAGTGGATGGTGCAGGTGCTAGGCTGGAGAAGTTATTTCGTCAATGGAATCATGCCTGCATGTGTGTCTCGGTCTCTGTGCGCACTGACGACGTGACGAGGCGGTGCCAATGCACTCCACCTCGGAAGGATTATTATTTTGTCGCCCAATGTACAAAGAATTTAGAATTGAGATTTTGCATGCTAGCTTGTACCATACACCGGTTACTATGTTCAGATTTTTAAAATCTATAAATATGATTTCGAATTATTGAAAATAAATAAATGCAGCACTGGTAGAAACTTTCCGCTTCTATATAATTTATATTTATTTTCTTTTTGTCGATGTTAACACGTTGGAGTCAACAAAGGCGTGCGGTAACCATACGTACTTAGGCAGGCAAATGGGCGGAAAGCTTTAAAAGACCCCTCCGTTGATACATGCTTTTGGCTTGCTTTTGTGATCGTGTAGTCAATTATATAGTTATAGGAGAGATCCGGAGATCTGCTTGCTGTTGAAGGAACCATGAGCTGGGATCAGCATGAGAAAAGGGAAGCATGTGTCATGCCTGCACACATCGTGGGAGTAGTGGCCACCTTCGCTTGTCGATTGTTCACTACCCAGCTAGGAGAGTGTATCTCCTGAAACGCCCGAACCTATGCACCAGCTGCACCCATACATTGTGGGCCTTTGGATTGAAAATGAAGAGACACAATCCACTTAGGTGATGGATTACTGGCACATTTGCACAATGAACCCCGTTGTATTGCTAATCCAATTAATTATTCTCCACCAAACCGGTCCTGTCTGCCCACGCATACAATCTTCTCTCTCTCTCTCTTGCTGTCCTGTGCGGCTGTGCCTATCTCTATTCTTCCACAGATTGAGTTTTCTGACGGGAGATAAGCTCATAGTGGTATCAGGATTTGGGATCTCATTAGATCTAAAAATTATCCATCTTTCTCCTTCTAAATCGTATCTTCTCTCCCAACGTTCCCCAAATTCTTTGAAAATAGATAGCAGGGCACCACGGCAGGAGGAGAATAGCAGCATGGATGAGGCGGTCTTGTCGTCCAGCTAGCCTCGCCGCCTGGGCGCGCAGGCCGTGTCGTTCCTCCCGGCGACGCATCGTCGACCTCCACAGATGGGTCAGAACTGGATAACTGGGAACAGAGAGGACTTTTTCGTGCAATTCACGATGCTACGTGGTTCACTTTGTAAGATGTACCAAACAGCCCACTTGTAGTTAATCTGATGCATTCATTATTCATCCAAAAGGCCACAAGCGGTGGGTGCAGCTGGTTCACAGATTCCTTCGTTTCACTGGATACGTTCTCACCCAGCTAGCTAGTAGCTAGTCACATTTCTAGTCACGTTTCCTTGCTCAGCATAAGCGTCGCATTGGTCGATCGGGACCATTGCCCCCGCAATGTCAGTCTTTGGGAACATAGTCACGTTTGAGAAACACATAAAGAAGGAAGTTATTTTTAGAACGGGGTGTGCGGTGTATGAAGCAGAAGAGTTTGCATTATGAGATGCAAAGGCCAAAGATATATCCTCATTTTCAAAAGAAGAAAAGGTAATCATCTATAGTATACGCGCATACTCTCTCTCCGTTAGAACAACTAATCTGAAAACTGCATGCTTGAGTTTCATCTCGAACTTGAATAAAAACCCTAGGGCAAAAACATATGCACAAATGATATTTTTGCCGAACTCTGCATCTTCGTTACAGGATAACGTCGTGTGGACAGTTCCGATCTCATGAAAAACACGGAAACTGGCGATTCATTTCCAGGTTCAGCGAAGAGCAACGGTCATTTAGGACCTTTGCGAAATGACAATCCGTTGGGTCATCACAAAAGATCAACTCTGAATCTATGATGCCATCCGCACGAGAAGCCACATATAGTTTCTAGCTTATATAGTGGTTCCTACAATGAAAAAGCAAAGCATATCAAGTTCGCAAAGAGGGCTGAAAACATGCATGCACCCGTGGAGTATGAAATTCCATATTGTTAATAGTGATGAAATTCAAATATGCATGTTAATTACCCATGGATGCTGATCGGCGTAGCACTGGAGCAGTTCTTGCAGCTCCTTCCGTAGGAAACTCTGCGTCTTCTCCAACGACTGCTTCTTTGATCGAAGACTATCCAAGTCGGCCGCATGATTTTCTGTTGGAACTGGAGCGATGGACGTGTAACGGTCTCCCAAAATAGCGCGTAAGGGCATGTACATTAGTTTAGACAACCTCTGTCTGTACCAAGGTTCCACGTCACATGCAGACGGGAGTAAAAGCACCGTATACAATAGACTGTCTTTTCTGCCGTTGATAGTGCCACATGATTAGCAAAATATAACTGTCACTTAAATCTTTTCCAACTCTGGCTACCACCACACCCGCTCCACCGCTCATCCAGGCGCCGTACGCCGCCTGTAGCCAGCAAGTGATTTTCCACCAGTGAGGAGATCAAATCGACCCCCGATTTCCTAAACTGCTCGCCCTCTGCACTCTCTCGCAGCAAAATTTCTAAATCCAGATCCATCCCGACGGCCGTCGACCCGGGATGCTCCGCCGCCTCAACCACACCGCCGACCTTGACCATCCCCGCCGGAGAGTGCTCGACCCTGCCTCCCTCACCTCCACCAGCACCGTGCCCGAGGTCTTCCTCCGCAAGCTCGGCAATCTCCCCCGGCTCCAGCGCGACCACCACTCCGTGCGGTCTTCTTGCTGCCATTTTCCTAGACTGGATCCATGGAGATCGAAGAAGAAAAAACTAGTACTACAGACGCCCTCGTACAACGGTGGAAGGCCGTCGGTTGGGACGGATTTTTCGGGGCTACAGATCGTCGGTAATTCTACAGACAGCTTGCGTCTCTCTCTTCTCTCTCTCCGCTCCAGGTCAAAAAAATCCCACGTGGCATCCCTTACAGACAGCTGATTAGATACCATTGTACATGCCCTAACTGTGTAAGAGCAAGTATAATAGATCCTTGTCAGCTGGCTACAAGGTACTCCACATCAGCAAAATCTTAGGTGGAAGAGAGAGAAGGCATGAGAGAGAAGAGAGCAGGCGCTTGGTATGTAGCCCGGCTACACACAAAAAACGAGACAGTGCAGCCAGCTTGTAGCTTGCGGAGAGTGCTTTGGCCGGCTCTTCCATCCCCATCTAGTCTTGCATGCACATGCAATCATTAATTATTAGATCTAATTAAATATTTCATAGAGCCAACACAAGAGCTAGCTTATTGTACATGTGTAGACTTTAAGTGACATGGCATGACCTTATAGCCGGTGGCAGGCCATCGGAAAGCAAATCTGCTTCTGTCGGGCGTAGCAGCGAGGTCAAAATGTCCAGCAATGACGTGTCATCGTCTGATGAAGCCAAGGATGCGAGGAAGGACGAATGGTGCTCTTCCAGGGGGTGCTTGGCGGCCTCGCTTGCAAGACGCAGAGCTCCGCCTCGTGTCTCCGGCGCCGCCATCCGTAGTAGCGTATCAGCCACGTCGCATCGGTTCGCGCAAAGATACTCCACGGCCCTGTGCTCCCCGAAGCCGGTGGCCGCGCGAACGATAGCGAGGAGGCCATCGAGCGAGCGGACCTCGAGACGAAGCAGAGCCGCGACGCCGAGGATGTCTGGCTCGCTGCAACATTCGGAACGCAGCGGAGGCGCGACGACGCGCGTCACCGGACGGCGTGGACGATGATGTTGGACACGGGATCCATGGGGCCGTAGCAGTGGCCGGCGACCAGGACGCCGCGGAGAAGGTGCCGGAGCGCGGCGCGAGGCAGCCTGGCGAGCGCCTTCATGTAGAAGGCGTGGATGGTGTCCAGGAGCCCCGCCTTGAGGAGCTCGATGTGCTCGCATGTTGGGGATGCGTCGGTGACCTCTACCGGCGTGTGGGGAGTATACGTGGGGATGGATGCGAGGCAGGATTGGAGTTTGCGACGTATGATCTCGGGAGAACGTAGGTTGGCCAGGTTGAACGGCACATGACGCTGAAAGGTACAGGTCACCGCGACTCCTTCGCCACCGTTGGCACCATTGAAGCTGTAATGCAAGATCTCACCGGAGCCACGATGAGAGCGCGGGACGGTGAGTTTCAGCTGGGCGGAGATTTTGCGGTGATGCGATTGCAGAACACCGAGGATGGTCTCGACGTCGTCTATCGTAAGGCGCCGTCCTTCCTCCAGGGTAGCGAGCACGGCTCTCATGTCCTCGGATGGTTCTTGGAGTGCGGGCTGGCAGAGTAGCGCGACATCCTCGGGCATAGGGTGCTCTGCCGTGACAGCCGCGACCTTGAGAGCGAACCGGACCCTGTCGCGGAACAGATCCGGATGGCAGCCGATTATGTTGCTAGCATCTTCCTGATTGACGGCGGCGGACTGCTCAAGCTCGGCGATCCGGATGGCGACGACGAGGTCCCCGCCGGAGAGGTGGATGTAGCGCTGGGCCTGCTCCTCGGTTGCGTACCGGAAGTAGGCCCGGATGCAGGCGACGATGCCCATGTAGGAGTGGAAAGCGGGGACCGACCAGGCGTGCCTGCGGTGAGCGTTGCGCGGCAGGATCACGTCGGCCGGCGGCGAGTAGGTGCCGCTGCGGCGGCGGCAGAGGAGGTTGAGGCTGTTGAGCATGACGTTGGAGACGGGGTCGAGGAGGCCCAGGCAGTGCCCGCCGAGGCTGAGGCACTCGACGAGGTCCGGCATGCCGTCGACGGGGAGACGGCGCACCGCCTCCGCGTACGCCGCCTCGATGGGTCCGTCGCTGCCGCCGCCCACTTGTCGCGGCCCTTGTCGCCGTGGAAACAGGACAGCCGCACCACGGGCACGGCGCCTGCTTCGCCGATCATGGCCGCGGATGACACTACTTGTCTACTACCAGTATTGGTCGATTGTTAAAGGCAATAGCCTAAATAAGCTCGATCGGCTAGGAATCTGATTTGACGTCCTAGCTCGATAAGGAATCCGACTCCTCCTCGCTTTCGTTCCCTGTCCGAATAGTTGCACGCAGCGCTCTCTGGCACGCTAGAATATATAGCACCTTAAAAAAGCGAAAACTGCAAAGAGAGGCCGGGTTACTTCTAGCTCTTTATCTTTAAAAATTCGAAATCAAAATCTTAAGTTTCAAAAAAATCTAAAAGAATTCTGAATATAGCAATGATAAAATCTACAAACGTGCAAAATCTCATTGTAAAATTCTTTATATTGTAGACTACACAAAATCACAAAATCTACAGCTTTTACAGTTTTGAAAAATGTGCAATATTCAATATTCTCAGATCCACATATTTATCATTTTTGTGTAGCCTAAAGTTTTAAGAATTTTAAATTGAGATTTTGCATGTTTATACATTCCACCATTCCACCATTAGTTACATCTAGAATTTTTATGGGAAATTTTTAATAGTTAAAAATATGATTTCTATTTTATTTTTTTGAAAAATAAAGATCTACATGTAGCTCGGCCTCTGTTTGTCCACTCTCTGTAAAAAAACACTACTTGGCACGCGAGCGGGACACCTTGGTGGGCTACTCGGTGAGCGAGGCCAGAATAGAGCTTGGTTCCGGGAGATGCTATATGCCGAGCAGGTCGGCAGCCAGAAGGCGCCGCACACCCCAGGCGAGGTGCTGGGCTGGCCCATTAAATTTTCTCTTCTTTCTTCTTTTCCTTCTGTTCTTTCACTTATTATGTTTTTTCTGAAAATATGAATATTTTGAATAATTTTTAAATTTAAACAAATTTCAAATCTGCAAAAATCAACAATTTTTTAATCTAAATATTTTGAATAATTTTCGAATTTCAACAATTTTCGAAATTTGAACAAAGTTCTAATCTAAACAATTTCCGAATTTCAACAATTTTTATTCTTAATATTTTGAATAATTTTAGAAATTTGAAAAAATTCCAATGTAGTTTTTTTAAAACATTTTGTGCTATTTTAAAATTTCTAAAAAATTGAATATAAACAATTTTCGAATCTAAATTTTCTTCGAATTTAATCTTGATATTTTGAACAATTTTTAAAATTTGATCAATTTTCGAATATGAATAATTTCTAAAATTTTAACAAATTTTGAATCTGATAAATTTCAAAAATTTGAATTTTTTGAAAATATAAATATTTTTGAATGAATAAAAGAAGAAAACCGATCAAAAAACGAAAACCGGATAGAAAATCCAAACAGAAAAACGGCACAGAAGAAGAAAATGCAACGCAGTAATGGGCCTGGCCCAAATAAAAGTGTGCAGCGTACGGTCGGCACCGACCAGTGCGGTGTATAGGAGTCACCCTTGCTTCCAGGCTTCGAGCTATCGATACTATGGCAAATCTCGCAACGCAAGTAGGCCCGAACAGAGCCTTCCAATTTTCTGGATATTTGGCTCGTAAGGCTGGTGATTATAGCCCATTAGAGTACTACTTAATGTAACTCCAATGGGCTTCACCTTTATAAAGACCAAACGAGCCCATTAGAGTGAACTGACGGAATTCTGACGGGCTTCACCTCCTCGCGTCGAAAGCACGCAGTTTTCAGGTCCAAGATTATTCTCAACAGAAAAAAAAGGGGTCCAAGATTGTACTGAATCTTTTTCTTTTTCTTTATGCCACTGCCCGCCCTGGTGCAGCGCGCTTCACTCTAAAGAGTCAACTGTCCAGCTGAGCTAGTGCCCGAGCAAAGCAGATAAGTTTCAGTGTACCAGTATTGGTCGATTGTTTTTTTTTTTTTTTGAATAACAGTATTGGTCGATTGTTGATAGGGAGAGGAAGCTTATTTTACCTACCTGTATGATTAACTTTAGTTAAGACCATCGGATTAACACCACTTGCGAGTAGGAGTAGATGAGCAGCATTACGGGCACGGCACGCACGGCCGACGGAACGCAATGTCAAAGGGGCTGGCATCATCAATCCGATAACAACGTCGACGGAAAGGAGCCTCCATACTGCTCTCCCTGGCTTGCACGTCAAAAAGAGCTCATTTTTTAACGGTAAGCAGGAGTATTTTCTAATGAGAAGATTATGTCACGAGAGTTTTAGTGCCGCTGCTTACTGATCTCGTACGTTCTCACGAGTGAGTGTACGAAGATGGTTTTGGTTCCTTCTCACCGACGAATAGTGCCGGATCCGGATGAGTACTGAAACTGCTGCTAGGTGAAAACGGTAAATTCACATCGAGGTTTTCGGGAAGCATGCAGCGGGTACGAGCATCTAGTAATAGCAGGAGTACAGTGGATGGTGCAGGTGCTAGGCTGGAGAAGTTATTTCGTCAATGGAATCATGGCTGCATGTGTGTCTCGGTCTCTGTGCGCACTGACGACGTGACGGGGCGGTGCCAATGCACACACCACCCTGTGGGCTTCAGTAGGGTCGCTAGGATCTAGCAGATCTTTCTCGGGACGTTGCATTTGTCAGCTCAAAAATGTTTATACTCCATCCTTGTAAAATTACGTCTCCAATTTGCTAAAATATGTATGTATTTAATATATTTTCGTATGTTGTAGATACTTACAAACTTAGATAAATTTAAGATATTATTTTATACACGAAAACAATAAATAGCGTTTTGCAATATATTTTAAAAATTGAACAAAAATCATGCCTCGCCAAGATACTAGGGCATCAGGTCCATCCAATTTTCAAACCAAATAGTACATATGTTTGATCAGTTTAGATTAAACAACGGAAATATATATGTGGTCGTCTCCATAGTCAGGAAACCAAAAGGCCCAATTCTCTTATAATAATTATATATATATATATATTAAAACATAATTTAATAGGGAAAAAGATTAAAAACAAATAAATGTAAACTTAAACCCTAGCTACTAAGTAGGGTTTGCATCTACCTCGCCTAGTCATATTCGTCGTTGATCTTGACGTAGACCAGCGATAACCATGGTCATGGCCACTGCGGCGTAGGAGGTGAAACCGCTTGCGCGTGCATGTGCCGAGCTGAGCAGGACATGCGCATGCCACTCCGGCCATGGCGACTGCTGGCCTATTAGGGTCACCGGTAGAGTAGCGAGGCGTCCTTGGACAACACGGATTACAACATTTGCACGGCAAGTTTGTCACACTTGGCTAGGTCCTCCAGGCTGCCTCCAGGTTGGGCTGGGTTATGGCGAGCCTGAGGCGCCCTCATTGTCCAATTCAGGCCACTGAAGGGGGAGTTGTTTCTTCTTCTTTATGGCTACCGCAAGCTCCCGCCCGTACACGAGGAGGCCGAGGTAGTCGAGTGTGTTGCCTAGTGCTCGTCGCCATAGATGTCGTGCAGCCACCTACTTCTCCTCGTCCTGGTCGTGCTCCTACTCGCCATCAACTAGAAAGTTAGCGTAACACCGCGGGGCATATCTTAATCAGTGAGTGTATCCCATACACCAACGTTGGGGTAGTAGACGGGGTCATATCGCAGATCCGACGGAAGAAGTGCTCATCATCGTCGAATCTTCGTGTGTTGAGGTGTTATCCGCCGGAGAGGTTGACATCGGGCCACGACATTGGCATCCTCGTCTCATTGAGCGCCCATGCCACGTCCACGGGATTGTACCGGCGATCGTAGGGATAAAGTGTGGCGCATCTTCGCAAAGGCGACGACAACACAGGATGACCGTGGACGTATTCTCAACCCAAATTTTGGACACGATGGGTCGGTCTCCGCGCGTTTGTTTGTTTACGCCGGGCCATTGGGTCGTGCATATTGCAATTCTATGAAAAATATTTGGAGCAAACTATTTTTCAAAAATGATTTTTTTGAGAAATCTCACCATATCGCAGTTCTAGATAGGGAAAAAATTCTCCAACTTTCAGGAGAACCTAGGCAGGCAGGCATGACTTAAACATCACTCTCTCTCTCGCTCAAAAGTACTCCAGTGCTCTAGTAGCTCCTTGGAAAATACTCGGTGCCACATTTTCTTTTTCAAACTACTCATCAGTCCAGCGAGTGGCGCTGCTGCACTGGGCTGCCGGTCGAGGCTGCAGGAGCATCTTTTTGAGATGCCTATCTAGGGATTCCACGCGAGAGAGAGGTGAACGCATGGGTTCAATGCTTCCCAAGTTACGAGAGGACGAAGGAGTGGTGAGAGAGAGAGAGAGTGGGCAGGCAAGCATGCAGAGTCACGTCGCACTCCGCCAACCTGTCTGCCACACCACACCGTGACGGACCCGGGCACGGCGCGGCTCCCGAGGCCGACATGCATCGCACTACGCGCGTCCTTTGACCGGTCAAGATCCCGACGGGCCCGGCCCAGATCTACTGATACAGATGCTACTGCTCGAGTGACTGGTAGCTGCCTACGAGTACGTGTATGGTCCAACAGGCACGGGCGGAAAGATGAAATGATACTAGGTACGTATTTCTTTTCTGATAGTACTACGTGCGGATATGTGTGTATGTATGGTCGAAATTTAAAAGTCTAGTTATTTTCGATATGGAATCCTCTCATGCACGGGTGACCGTGGCCACGGTGAGTCTCCTCCGACGTGGGGCCATGACCGCCACCTACTCGTGTTCCTCGTCCTCGGTGAGGTTCGATGAGCATGAGTTGTGTTCATAGTTGTTGATGCGGTCACGCAGGGTACTCTAGGGCGGCAGCGGTGGCAGCACCATAATGTGCTCCGCCACCATGGCAATGAGCCTGACTACGTTGTCCGATCCCTCCCATACATATTTCGTCTCCTTCGTCACCTTCGACTTCTCGATGGCTCGAGCGACGGTCGCGGCCTCGTCGTAATATTCCGGCACCAGCGCCTCCTGCTTCAGTGCAACGGGAGGCGTGTCCTCACCATCGTCGTCGATGGCCGCAGCGAGGTCGTTGTAGTCCTCTTCGGGCTGGAAGTCGCGCAACGATGAGCCCGCCTCTTCGTCGTTCGCACTGTTCTTTAGCCAAGAGGGCATCTTCATCGATGGTGCCGGTAGTGGGTTGTTGGTTTTCTGGCAATGGCACATGCCGAGGAACGCGGCAGAGAGTGCATGGCTTGTATAAGAAGACATTTGCGACCACCGCCACCATTATCGCCGGAAGAGCGGGCAAACCCAACCCGGGCAGCCATCGGCAGTGACGCCTGGTGGACTGATTTCTTCGAGTCACGACGGTTGGAGGACCTAGAGCGGCTCGATGGACTCAGCGGGCCACAGATGCTGAAGAACGCAGCGGGGCACCACCTATTTTAGGACATGCCAGGTTGCACGGTGGCAGCCTTCCTTGAGGGGATTTGTCACGGCGGTCCAAGATTGGAGGGCCATAGTCGCCACCAACCCCATTTGCGCAATGGCTTCCGAGAGGGATGGAATCCCACTCATCGTCGCCCCGCTTGTCGTTGTTACGTTCGGCACGTCAGCTTTGTCGTTCAACCGTGATTTATGTGTCTCCCCTACCCCATCCACAAATGCGGGGTAAAAGAGGAGTTCACGGCTCCACCAGCAAGGCGCAGACCCTCACGCGGCACCAGGATCCGCGAGCCGCGTGGCTCAGCGCTTGGCGGCAGTGGCCTGCTCCGCATGAAGACGTAGGTTAAGGGGGAGGTTGAAGATGACGCCTTGAAGATGGCGCGTAGGTGCGCTAGTAGAGGCTTCTCTCCATCACCGACGACCCTAGTGACACTCCATGCTACAATGTTGCGTGGATAGAGTCGTTGAACGGCCACCACGCCTAGGAAGGGAACATCGAGTACATCATCGCAGCATCGATCCGTGACTCTAGCAAACCCCATCATCGACCTCTGGATGACTTGGACAACACAGAACCAAGCAACTCTGTGAAAGACGAGTCACACCAACGAGCTCGACGGCCTGCGTGGGAAGAAGAACATCAACGACGACGACTACCGCTACTTCTAGGACTACTACCGCGGTAGCCACCATGCTCACCACTAGATTCATTTTTAACTTAGCTGAATTTCATTCAAAACCTTGTAAAATATGACAAATTTGAATGATTTTTTAAATTTTTGTTTGAATTT
Organism: Lolium rigidum; assembly: GCF_022539505.1. NCBI lineage: Eukaryota > Viridiplantae > Streptophyta > Magnoliopsida > Poales > Poaceae > Lolium > Lolium rigidum. The sequence goes on from NC_061513.1 coordinate 279,327,651, forward strand.
AGTTTTTTCAAATATATGTTTGGGGGACACGGCTGGAAAGAGATGCGCCCTAATGGCGGCACCAAGAGGTGGTGTCCCCCAAACTATCGAGGCCTCAGACTGGCAATGCTCTAAAACGGCCGTCTACCTACACCGGCGCCCCCAACTAGGTCAACCTAAATAGGTTTTCTTCTATGCCTATTTTTGTTGAAAAGTAAATAAATTTTAAAATGCAAACGCATTGGTCTAAGCATAATATCATGCAACAAAAAAAATAGTTATTACAATAAAAATACAAAAATGCTAGATTCTTGAGCCACAAGTGACACCATCATTCTTCACATAATTGCGTGATATTTTCCATCTTTTTCTTGTTCTTGTAACGGCCCCGGGTAGTACCCCTAATAGATTTGTTTGTTCTTTTTCTTTTATGCATCATCATGACATCATTCATCATATCATCCATGATTTTATTAAATAAAACTATTTTATAAACCCTCCCTTATCTTTCAGTTTAAATAAAATCCTAATCTCTCTCTTCCTCATATTACTTATTTATAACTAATATTTTCCAACAAAGAAGTTTTTGAATATAATGTGCTTTGTTTTGGTTACAATAAAATAAATATTGCGAAACTATTTTTAAAATCTCTCTCACACCTTTTCTCAGATTCAAAATAGTTTTTAAAAAGGAGAAAACAATTTCAAAACAAAACTAAAACCCTAACCTGTAACCAGGCCCAGCTCTTCCCTGGGCCTCTCTCCTCTCTAGCCCAGTCTGTCCTCTCTCTGGCTTTCTCTTCTTTCTTTCCGGCGGCCCAACCCTCCTCTCGTTATCCCACCACCACCAGCCCATCTCTTCCTGGACGAAGCGGTACGCTGGTTTGTCCTCATCTCCCACGAGAGGAGCGTGAACCGTGGTCCTCAACCACCATGCTGTATCCATCTCCCCTCCCCGCGTGAGCTCCACTTTCACCAGATGAGCGTCCCCTTCTCCCTCTTGCTTTATCTCTGGACCACGCCCTCTCTTTCCCTCTAGCACACGCCTCTCCCTCCCTCTTTTCTTCATCCCCACGAAAGTAACCAGAGGGAGAAACCCCATCCCCGGCCACCACCGGCTTCTCCATGGCGCCGTCGCTCCGGCCGCTCCCTCACCAAACCGAGAACACCGGCGGCTCCGCCTTGTTCCCCTCTTCCTCCTGGTGCACGGAATCGACCGGGGTAGCCTTCTACCGTCGCCAAATCACCGATTCCCCCGCTCCAGCCGCCGCAGTTCATGGACGATTCCGGCGCCGTTCGTCCGCCTCCGGCCAAACCGAGGTCACCACCGCGCTCCTGGTACCCTCCTCTACCTCCCAGTACTCCTCCCCTTCTCCTCCATCACCTGGTTCGACCTCCCCGCGTTGACGCCTTCCTTCCGCCGCAGATACCTCGACGCCGGCGGACCTCCGGCGGACCCTGGGCTCCGCGCCAACACCAGCAAGTTCCCCGCGTCTAGGCGCTTCCCCTACGCCAACCATTGCCTCCTGGAGCCCTCTCCAACGCCGGCGCGCACCGTGCCGCCCCGCGGTGGTCACCACCCGTGCACGGCGTCGAACGCCTGGTGTGCGTGCACGCATGGTTGGCCAGCGTGGCAGCCACGTGGCCGCGGGCCCTCCTCGTCAGCGACTCGGGCTAGATCCCGCGCTGGTGAGAAATCTCCCCGCATCCAGATCTGTGCAACTTTGCATCCGGGCCCCTGCCTGTTTTGTTTTATCAACCCGCAGTCCTTGGCCTTCCCGTTTTCTGCAAAACCCCCTGGAAGTTTAGAAAATCAACCCGGGGTCCTCCCCCCGACTGAAATTGTTTTTCAGGTCCTTTTCTATTTAAAATAAATCAGTTTTCTATATTTTTAATACTAAAAACCAAATTGCTAATAACTTTTATTTGGTAACTCAAAATAAAAAGTGTTATATATGAAAATTGATCAGAAAAACATGAGGAACATGATTATGCCATCCATTCATCTGTTTGCATCTCGCATCATGTCGCGCGTTGATAGTCGTGCATGTTCACCTAACATATATGCGGAGTATTTCGGACACCGACTATGGTTTTCCCCGCTCCGCTTAATATTGAAGTAGCGAACCCCTGCCATGTTGTACCATGATAATCCACCCTTAAATTTGACGATAGAAAATGCAACTCCAACATAATTTGTGTGTCCGGGGTTCCGACTCCGATCAAATTGGATAAGATGCATTGCACCATCTATGCCATGTCATGCATATCATCTTGATCATGTTGGATCTTCTTTATCCGTAGTAGTAAGACTTGCATACGTTGTGTGTTCCAGCATTTGCTTCTTCCCGGATAGGATCACGAAGTGGTGCGGTGAGATACGCCAAGTTCTCCGGATGTTCCTCGGCAAGCTTTAACAGGCAAGCATTTCCCCTATACTTCTGCCTCTGCAGAAGTCGCTCACCTATTTTATTTTGCCTTCTCCCTCATGCTATCCTTAAGTTGCATTCTTGTCACGTGTCCCTTCCACTTGTTACCTCAAGCAACCTATATTGACTCCACCAACCACCTACAGTTATTGTTTGGTTATCGGGTCTGCCTTGCGAGTCATAGTGCATGCTAGTGCTGTTTTATCTCGTTACCGTTGTTGTTATCTCATCGGGATATGTTGGGTTGTTGGGAGGTTATCACATGCTATATCAGTTGTTGGAGATTCACATGCTTTACTTATTTGTTAACAACTAAAATTGTAAGCAGAGGCATCTGTGAGCCCCTTTGCGAAAGCATCGGAACTTTGACTCGCTAATGTCCCCTAGGGCCCGAGTTCTTGTTATCTGTTCCGAGATTGAGCGCTCTACCCATGCGTGGGGACGATTATTGGGACCCCCTCACCCATTACCTTTTCTCAAGTCGGTTGAAAAGGGGGCCACAACCTTGGTTTTATTTGCCTATGCCATGTATGCCATGTTTACTTCCTGTTGCTTTCGGGTGTTTACTTCCTGTTGCCTTCGGGTGTTTATATTCTGTACTGTACCCCGCGGAACGTTTAGCGAAGCGTGTGGTTTGCACGCCTAGCCGTTAACGCAAACCCTGAGTCCGCTTCGGAGTACGGCCGGACTTCGTTACGGGTAGCTTAGTCGGGTGGCCCCCCTAGACTTTCTTGTTGAACTGGGAACGGTCTTGTTGTGAGACATCCACCTGTCGTAAGTGGGTCGAGCATGCGTATGGTTACATTTGGGCAACCCCTGCAGGCTGTACATCTTATCGATAAGCCGTGTCCGCGGTTATGGACGACTTGGAATTGTATAGCTTGATCATAGAACAACTTACACGGTTATCTTGTTGCTAATAATCTGTTAATAACTTGCGTAGTAATATAGCACTACTACAACCGATACCTAATAAAACTTGTCCACCGTTGAGTGCCTTTTACATTGCCTCTTCGCAATTGTTGAAGGGGATATGTGTAATCGGCTGGGTTATGTTTGTGTAGTATTTATCTGTTACCTTGTGCGCTCTCTTATCTTATCTGATTAGACGGATGTTGTAGCGTGTCTCTATTGGTTATAGTTTTGCTGCCGCTAAACCTACCATATAGCCCCAGGCGATATATATATATACTCGCCCGGCGAGCATAGCCATTTCTAGTCTCGCTAAGTACGTGTCGGAGTTCGTTCCTTGGTACTTACTCTCGCCTTTTCCCTTTTTCTTTTGCTTCCTCCCTTTTGTCGGCAACCGATGGCCCGACTTTGACAGGTACGAGATGACGACGTTAGCAAGGTTACCCTTCCGGCTTGGCCTGGGCGGGGTTATGGACGCCACTGGTTATCTTCAGGACTCTTAGTCCAATTTGTATCTTGTCCGTACTCGGACGTATTCGATCTTCTGTATGATTCGGATCTTTGTATTGTATATTTGTATCTTGACTCGTTGGAGTCGTTGTTGTAATATATATATATCTTGTGGGCTCTATTGTAATCCTGTTGTAATGTTACCGCTCGTGTTAATTCCTCTGGCATCACGTGTGTGACTAGTCGCGCACGTCGTGTCGGAGGGCGTCTCAGAATCGATATCGTGCGGATTTTGGCGGGATCGCTGGAATCCTCATGGTACCGGTTCCGGGGCGTCACAGTTCTGATCACTGACTTTCAAAGGATTATACAACATGTATTATAGCCTCTTCTTTACTCATCTAGCCTTTTCTTTTCTCCTTCCCATTTCATCTTCTCCTCTCGGAGTAGGTTTTCTCCCCTTTATGTTTCCGAAATCAACCAAAGCTTGCTCCTCATGCTGTATTTCAACCTGGTCATGTTCTGTTTCAACACACGGTTCTTAGTAGCATCCATCTAGCGTTTCACATCTCCTAATAAGTTGATATATCTATATTTTTTATAAAACAAAACCCCACTAACTGCAATTAATATTTGTCTATCTCTACATGCAAGTCATCCACATCATCTATTTCAATAGCCAATCAAATGTCCATGTCATCCCCACTAACATTCATTATTGATGTATCCTTGCATGCACGCTATCTATGTCACCATTTTTGATTAAAATGTCCACATAGCTAATTTATAGCCATCAAATATAAAAAAATGTGAATTAAATTTAGCATCTCAACTATTTTGACCAGTTGAATATTGCATACTTCTATAGACAATTCATATTACATATGTATTATACCATTTCATTTAGACAATATAATTCATTAGAAGATTCCCGCTCAACGCGGGGGGTATCCTTCTAGTTTCCTATATAACATATTCTTCTTTTCAAATAAATTCTTAACTAGCTGAGCATTTAATATTTTCTCTTCAATTGTTGGATTGTTGTTATTTTCATATATGCTCTAGAAACTAGACAACGCATTTATGCGGTGGTGCAGGGAACCCTTGATAAACCTAACAAACAAAGTCACAGTTTATGCCGTCCTACAAATTAAAATACGAACACTCCGATTGAGAAAATCACACTACAAATGCATACTATTTTGTGATCCTATATATCGACTTGTATTTAGTTATACACACTCACATTGTGTTGTGCATAGGGGAAGAACCATCGACTTGTGTTCGTCCCTTTGAAAGCAACGACTTTCCCTGGGACGCGGTCATGGATGCAACAACGTGGCACATCATTGTCGGTGAGCCCATGGTATGATGGATCGGCGATGATCTTCGGCTTGTAGTCCACCTTCAGGGCATGGTGGCAGCGGAGATTTTGGGAGCGAGGAGGCGAGCGAGGGTGAAGAAAAGGCATGAGAGGCGTATGGTTGTTGGCGAGTAGCGCCCTCCTGTCTTCTTCCCACGTGGCGTACGTGTCGGCGCCCCTGGAGCAGCCACTATGGGTCGGGGCCGACACACGGTTGTCAAACTGAGTTTTGGGTGCGGCCCAACATCAACTTGAGGTGGCTGGTGAGAGCCCGTTTTTGAGTGTGCGCCCCAAAAGTTCATTTGGGGAAGATCGCCCTCGTGACCTCGCCTTTCACCTCCCATGCTTGACCTGCCTATGCTAGACTTCTTCTTCCTCACGTCATGCCACCTCCCTTTCTCTCTTCTCCCCACTCAGCAATAATGTCGTGTCTCCCACCCCACCTGCCATCCTTGGCTCCTTCGACACATTGGAGCACGACACGGAGATGGAGCCAGTGTGGCTAGCCATGGCGGCGCAGACGGTGGCTCGAAGAAACTTAGATATGTGGGTGCGGAGTCGTTGGTGCCATGAACTTAGGGTTTTTGGATGTGGGCCGCCGGAGAAGAAGAAGGTGGGTATGCGGCTTATAGGGATGGTCGGGGCGGCAGCCAAGACGACAGAGGGGGGATCGGTCGGAGCGACAAGGCATCCATGTAGCGCGTCGACCGCGGGAGGGGAGTCCGGTGGTTGGCCAATGTCAACAACGAGGGAGAAGGATGTTGTGCTCTCTTGTTCATCCTCCTATTCGCCGATGCTGCAGCGGGGCTCTCCATCCGACACTTCTCAGGCACCGGCGACGTTCTCCATATTGTGCCCATGGGTGGCCACAAACTAGTAACGTCCCTTGGACATATAAATGAGAGACACTTTTTTCTTTCTTTTTTGCATAAGGCTATACTCAGACCGGAAACCACAAATGTATCCTGAGCTACGTGTAACTTGTATTTAAAAAGTTAAAATCAGCATTTTAATGTATCAAGAAGATTCAAAAGCAAAAACCTGCAAAATTCTAGGCTACAAAAAATGAAAAAAATCTGACATATATAGCAGTGAAGAGTGCAAAATTTTAAAACCTTAACAACTTTCAAATTTGGTTATTTTTATCAGATTGGAATATAAGGTATTGCAAGTTGAAATTTTGGATGTTGGTACAAAACAACATTGTCTCATCATGATTTATTTTCAGCTTTTTTAAAATTTTAAATGCTGTTAACTTTTTTAAAAAATACGAGCTATACATATAGCTTGGGCTGTAAACAGCCACGCTCATGCTCAGATATGCCTCTCGTGCACTTGGAACTTTTTCTTCTAGAATACACGTGCACTCCCAACTTGTTCAACGAAACATCACGACCAAACCAGTGATATACAACATCATCTTTCTTTTCAGTGGGCCGGTGAGAGGAACTAAACTAACAATTGACTCAATACTGAGAAGACGTTTATGCTTTGTCTTAGCTTTGTCAAGCAAGCAGTTAGGTAAGCGTCAGGTAGTGACCAACCAAGATGCCACGGCCGGTACACGGCACATCTCTTTTTTTACCGCCTAAATTCCATGTCCTTCTTACTTTACGGAAAGAGAGCCGTGTGCTATGCGCATCTATTTACAAAACAGTTGCCGCATTTCGAAAAGAAAATGCTCTGATGATGCTCATTTTGCGTTCTATGTTCATTCCATGTGTATTCAACATGTTTTTTTAGGCTGATGCATCACATGTGCGGACAAGAAATAAACGTCGCATCGAGCACGGAGAATATATTCTTAGCGAGAATCTAATTCTGCAAGAAAAAGGAAATTTTTCTGGTCGATTTTGTATTTTTGAAAAGACGGCAGGTATCACAGCCGATTCACACTGTTGCTTGGTGGTTACATCAAAGGGATCTGCACGTATCATCCCAAAATCTTGATGTCACAACAAGTACTACTTCCTTCAAGTATATAATAATAGGTGCAAAGCTTTTTATGTTAAACAATTGTTAAGGTTTTAGCTTAAGTTCATTTAAATTTAAACAAAAGTTCAGATACATATTATGGATAAAAAATTCTTATAAATAATACAAAATTTTGACGGATTTATAATGCACACATCATTATCTAAAAAAAAAGCACACATGTACGTCTGTGCATGTGTTAGATGTAAGAATCAGTACTTCACAAGCAAAATTGTTTAAAATTAGGGCCTCTTTGATTCAAAGGATTTCGAAAGCATAGGAATAAGAAACACGCAGGAACAATATGTCATGCCATGTGGAATCATACAAAAATGAAAAAAAAATGCATGAATCAGCTCTAGGAATCGTTTGATTGCACAACAGGGAAAAGCGCAGGAAAATTTAGTATAGATTGAGTGCATGTGCTAGTTGTCATAGACACTTAGGAAATTTTCGAAGAGGTCTAACCTCTTGCTAGAAATCCTATGGGATTGTAGTGTAGGAAAAGAATCCATAAGAATATTGGAGGGTTTCATCCTTTAAATCAAATGATCTCAATAGAAAGAAATCCTATGTGTAAGAATCCTACAAAATTGGTTTAGAAATCCTTTGAATCAAACAAGCTCTTAGCATTGCCGCATATATATGCGGTGGCAAATGGTATCCTTAAAGGCACAAACAAGATGAAGTTGTATGAAAAAGTTGCATATGGACACTTTTGATTGATGACTCTAATAAAACTACCCATATTATGTTTTGGTATTAAGCGTGCTTTTTTCCTCTAATGCATCACATGTGCGGACAAGAAATAAACGTCGCGTTGAGGAATATATTCTTATGATAATCAATTGTTGCAAAGAAAAAAGGGAAAGTTTATGGTCGATTTTTTGTGTGAAAAGACAACATATATGACAGCTGATTTACAATATTACTTCATTTTTGAAGCACATATAGTAGGGAAGACCCCTATTGTGTCATTTTTAATTAATAACACCAAAGGCTAACATATATATAGTTTATACATTCAGGGAAAAGCGGTAAAACTACAAGGTGCCTATCCATTTCTGCATTCCTTCTTGGAGACTTGGTTTGGCTCAACACATAATTAAGGTGAATGTTTCTTTAAACATATTAAAACATCTGTTCTGGCAGATTTCCTCATTATCAATATGATCTTGTTCATGTGATTCCAAATACTCCAGCGTCCAATCATAATAATTTATTTGAAACATAAACTATTTTGCCTCTCCGTTCCTTCTACGATCATGTCATTAAGTGGGAGACTAGTATCCTGTTCATGTGATAATTTCCACCATAAGTTTTGACTAAAGTCACATTCAAAGAATAGATGCATCAGGTGCTCATTTTGATTAGAGGGGCATAGTACCCAGTTACTGTCCTCAACATAAAAAAGTTCCCTGTCATCAGATTCTTGGTGTTCAGCTTGTCCAAAAGAAGCAACCAAAGGAAAGTGATGTCCATATGATCTGTCTAAGGGCAGCATAATTTGTCCATCAATCCAAGCTTTGTGATGATTATTTGCAGCAACTCAGCTGCTAGAACAAATAAAAGGGGGACAATGGGTCCCACTGTATGCCCCTCTTCTGCATTTAATTGGCTTCCCATGGACACAATTTAAAATAATGGATATTGAGGCACTATTTAAAACAGAATTAGTCCATGCAACGAACTTTTCACCAAACTCAATATATTTTAGCATATAGATAGTGGCGCTAAATTCCATTTTATCAAATGCCTTCTCAAAATCAAACTTCAACATGAAAATGTCTTTTTTTCTTTTTTGATTTGTGACATATATCCAAATATTTAAATGCCCATGCTAAACAATCTTGGATATTTCTGGTTTTAATAAACCCATATTGGTTTTCGCGGATCAAGGGAATTATAAATTTATGTAGTCCGTTGGCAATCAACTTAGTAATAATTTTAAATGCCATGTTAACAAGAGAAATAAGTCTAAAATCTGAGGCACGCACGTTCTAGTATCTTGACGTCTTAACGAGTACTACTATAAATCATACAAAATCTTTATGTATCTATAATGCAAACATGGACACTTTGTTAGATGGAACAATCAGTACTTGACGAGCCAATTTTTTTCAAGAATTAGCATTGCCGCACATATATGGTAGCCATGGTATCTTTCAAAGCACAAACAATTAATTGTGCGGAAAAGGTTGCCTATGGACACATTTGATTGAAGACTCTAGTAAAATTATGGACATTAAGTTTTTCGTATGCCTTTATACGATTGTTGGACTAATTCGACAATTGTGTGGCCAATTTGCATTAGTCAGCACCATCAGCCTATCCAAATTGAGCGTTGATACTCAAATTTCTCCTACACACATACAAATAATAATACAAAACATGATCAGAGAATATTTCATTGATTTTTAATCATATTCTGAAACTCGAATTGATGTTTGTTTAACCATTGTCTTAGTCCCAATCAGATACTTGAAAATAAATCTCATGTTGACATGTTTCGGACAACACCATATTTGCCAGTAATTATCGTATTATACACTGATTAATTGCCAGATTATAATGAATTGCTTTCCAGCTCATGTACATCATTCTAGGCCAATGCAAGGTTGTATGGTACTATTTATTGTGAAATGATAGTGTCTTTTGTTAGCTTCCTAGTTGCATGGTATTATTTATTGTGCTTACTACTATTTATTGTCATTTTATCATCGTAATTGTCTAAATTAGTCCTTTCTTTTGTGTTCTGATACTTGAAGACGATGGTGTAATGAAGTTCCACTAGCACATTTTAGTATGAAATACTGCATGTAACAAGAAATGTGAAATTGTAGATTAGAAACTAGTGTCACTAACATGATATAATGGTGGCACAACTTTCTACATATTGGCTGGCATATATATCGGTGATTCCATGTTTGTATCAAATATTGCACCACTCTAGCTTTTTCGGCGAGGGAAAATCGGATTCCACATGTCATTTCAAAAAACATGTCTAATTACATGGATCTCTAGATGCTTCCAATCATGATTGGTCTTCTTAGTAATATTCCAATATAAAATAGTCATGTCACCAAACTATCGAACCAAACAATAGGTTACATCAAAACATCATGATATGGTTCACATTTTCACACATAACTCCATAGATATGGTAAATAAATAAATAATTTGTTACATCCAATGATATGGTTTTATTGTATACATGTAGTATGGCGGTGTTTTATTGTATAGTAGGCTCCAAAGTTCATTAGTAGTTAACTACCATGAAATATCCAAGTGAATGTAGCAATTCACTAATTTTATATTTAAGACTATCTAAGATAAATAAAATATAATGTCTCATATTTCTCCAACAATCATAGAGATGGATACAATATGATTAGAATCCTATGTATCACTTCAGGCTAACGTGTCCAAAAGTGAATGGGAATATTTTAAGCAATCTAGAATCTTGTTTGGAAGTTGAGACACAAATATGCAAATGGATAAACATGGCAGAGTTCTTGTTGGAAAGAACAATATTGTCACATATAGATAACTGTTATGGTTTGTTATTTGGGACACATAAATTTGAACATCATGAACTCATTTGGCCAATGAGAAAATCCGATCCGAGTCAACGAACGATGGGTTCAAACACCAAGTCGCAACCTAGTAGAAAATAAATAACAAATAGTATATGTTGTGACATAAGTAGCGTCACATCCACAATTTTCTATCTTTCTATATTACCATCTCATCCACATGACATAAGTTTTCTAGATCGAAATCAATCTAGGCTGAAACTAGATCATGGCGATGTAGGCAGAAACTAGATCATGTCCATGCCTACATCTTCTTATTTTTACGAGAGGCGATGTCATCATTTTTCTGGGGCAGTTGCGGTGGAAGTCGTAGGCATGGACAATGCACAATCCCTCGTTATTGTATGTTGCCAAGCTAGGTCACCAGCCACATGCACTTGTTTCCTTTCTTTGTCTCTGCTCCATCTCTTTTGCATCACAATATCCATCCACCCCTAGTGGATGTGCTTGTTTTATGTGAAATTTAATGAGAACTACAAATATTTAACAATATTACTATGGAATTTCCAAGAGAGTTTATTGTGTTTAAAATGCTCCAATGAAATTCGTTCCCATGGAATAGGCTTTATTATGGCTATCATATGAGAATCATCCTTTCTCATGTGATTCCTATTTGGTGATGGAATTAGCTACTAGAGTCATCCCTCATGGTGGAATGCAAAGTGGCCCAAGGAGTTTTTGAGAGGGAAGGGTAATGGCAGCCATTTTTGTTCAGCAACCTGACACGTATCAGATTCCTACCTTAATGGATAACTCGAACATCCACATTTAAGGCACACCTGGGAGACACATGAGGCATTTGGGGATGTGTGAAGAAATGAAAAATTATGAAGACATGAGAAAACATAGCCGAGTTACGCTAGAAGATGGAAGGAAGTTGAATGTTGGCATAGACCTAAAGAGTCCGACTCCACCATAAGGACTCCTAGTTTAGATACAAGTTAGACCGGACTCAAGCATTGTTGGTGTGTATATCTTGTAATCCTTTTTGTACGAAAAGTTCAACCGTCTCATATATATGTAAGAGGTGACACACCTTGAACCATCCAACAGATGATCGATCAAATCACTAGGATCTGCCTTTATGCTCACATAATCTTCTCTTCCTTCTGTTCTTCGGTAACTTTGCTTAGAAAAACATAAATCTAGGAAAAAAATGGTCATTTTTTATTTGCGAAAAGACAACACGTATGAACAACTGATGCACACTATTGCTTCGTGGTTACTTCGGCGGGATCCGCACCTACCTTCATTTCCTTCTTTGAATTGTAGCTTTAAGAAATTTATCATTGTTGTATTGTCACCGTATTTTCCTAGTATTTCTAGTAATTCAGGCGTTTCATTTAATCTGGATTTGATTCAACACGATGGTGCACAAAAATCCGGATAAAACATTTTTTTACGAACCACGATATACATAATTCTAGCAAGAGATTGTAAGATTGACAACTCACGCAACTAATCCAGTATGATGAAGGTTTAATTATCTAGATATGGGCCAACATTCCTGATATATTGGCCAGTGTATTGGTGATCATGTTTGAACCAAATGTTGGACAACTCTAGCATTTCGAGTGTAAAACCACATTTCAAATGATATGTCTGATTACATGGAGCTCTAGATGTTTCTAATCACGAGTTGCCATCAGATTTTACTATAAATGCGTTCATTGTTGAACTATCAATCAAAAAATAGGTTACTATAAGAATATTATCAGATGCTTCATATTTCCCTACATAAACCCGTGAAGTGATTAAAAATTTAATACATAGAATGATAAATGTGTGAATGTGCATATACTAGTGGGTTGTAACATCAACAAGAGGACGAAGAGATCCATTTAGGATCTGGTAGGTTGAATAAGCCAGATATTTGGTTAGAAACATAATGATTCTATGTTTGGTTGTATAAATCATTTTGACGAATGTCACCTAGTATAACTAGAATATGACGACATATTATTGTATTATTGTCTCCAACAATCATTATTAATTAATAAAAAGTTATGACATATCAAGAGAAATGTAACAACATACTTATTTCAAATAGAACCCAAGATAATAGAATAAATGCCTTGTAATGTATGTAATAATCATTAACCAAATCTTCCAGATGGACACCATCAGATTAAAATCCAATGGCACCATTTTTTTAGTTTAGGTGCACAAATATGAATGTTTTGTTTTGAGCACTATAATATTTTGTCTAGAACACAAGAATGCAAAACATGTAGATATGAAAGAGTATATATGAGCACATTTAAATTCCAAATCACATTTGTGATGTATAGAAATCGCTCCACTTCAGCGGATGCAACGAAAAAACATGAGCATTGTTAGTTGTAAAAAATGTACATATCTCATTTGGGCAACAAAAAGATCTGAGCTCATTTGCGGGAAGAGAGCCATGCATAGGTGAAAGAGCAAGATCTCTCCATAGTGTTTTGTGTGTTTGATAACAACACTCGAATGTATTTCACGGTGTGCATAGTTGCCTTCAAAGATTTGCAGGTGCACGGTGCCCTTGCTAAACACCTTAGGATCGGAAGACTCAAGAGTAGTTGATAGGTTTTCTGATTTTGTGTGTGTGTCGCGAGGCGACATGGTTGGAGAGGAAAAGAGAAGAAAGTAGTTCCAGCATGTCCGGTAGTACCGGTACCAAGAGCGGTAGTATCTCAATCGCTATTGGTACCGGTCACAGTACCGCTGTTGTCATCGCACGAAGGGAAAAGCTTGCATTAGGCATGCCAGTACCTTGCCGGTACCTTGACCGGTAGTACCGCTCCAAGCGGTACTTTCGACCAGGTACCGGTTTGGTACCGGTCATGCCAAACACACATAACTTCCGCCCCTGGTACCGCTATGGTATCGGGCAGGAGTCCAGGGCTCCCAGAGACCCTGCTGGTACCTTGACGGTACCTGCTGCGGTAGTCACTACTAGGGAAAGGCCCATTGCCGGCGCACCTAAAACCCCCATTGCCGGCGCACCACGAGCCCGCCGGTGCGAACGCGCCGGTGATAAACGGACACTGCCGGCGCACCAGGTAGTGCGCCGGCGATATCTCTGCTGCTGCCGGCGCACCACCCTGCTTCGCCGGCAAAGATCTATTCCACCGGCGCACTATCGGGTGCGCCGGCAGATAGTGCTTCCAAGACCGGCGAATGCCACGTGCGCCGGCAATGTGTCATTTAGGTGCGCCGGCAATTAATTCGAAAATTCTTTTTTCCACTTTTTTCCAAGCATATTACAATACAATTTTGACAGACATATTACAATACATATTTGACAGCAGTATATATTTAAACGCAGTTCATATTTATACAGTATTACATGCAATATGAGAAGCACATAGAGAGCCAAGTTTCATTTCGGTATCGGTACACAAATACGCAAGTCTCGTTTCGGAATGTGTTGATTCATACAACACACATGTGCATATGCAACACCGAACGGCGAAGTTTCACAAAGTTAGAAGTCTTGGTACATAGTCGTCACAAGTATCGTCATACACCTCACAATGTAGGTCCTAACCTAAACTAGAATCACATAGAACATGACCAACATGGTCATGACCATCATCACGAAGGCCATGGTCTTCATCCGGTTCCTCCTCATGTCCCTCATCTCTCCCGCTAGATAACGGGCGTATCTTCCTTCCGCCTCCACCCTAGTGGGGTATCCCTTGTAGCTGTTGCCGCCGAAACGGTGCACCTGTCTCCGACGAGTCCTCCCGGTCGTCGTAGACTCCAGAACCCTCCCCTTGTACACGACATATGTCGTCGGCATCTCCATTCACAAGACAAGTAAAACGTTAGTACCAATGCAATGAACAAGTGCCAACTCAAATAAGAGACAAGTAGTATGAACTAAATAGCATGTGCCTCATACTTTGTTGGTCGAAATAAATAATAACATACAGGGATGGGGTCAGGTGAGGCTAGGTAGGATGCACAATAGATTGATATTTGTGGCCATCACACCAAGCCTCACCGGCCCCACCCCGGAGTGTACAAGTGACCGAACATTTTAATCATCGGCCAATGCAATTAAGAAGTGCGAACTCAAATAGAAGACAAGTAGTACGAATTAAATAGCGTGCCTCATACTTTGTCGGTCGAAACAAATATTAACATCCAGGGATGGAGTCGGTGAGAGGCTAGGTAGGATGCACAATAGATTGATACTTGTGGCCGTCGCACCAAGGCTCACCGGCTCCACCCCCGAGTGTACGATTGACCGAACATTCTAATCATCGGCGAACTCCAAATACGAGGCAAGTAGTGGTCGAGTAAATGCAAATAATTATTAAGCTATGTACGCCATAATCTTGAAATATATAGCAAAGTAAATGAAACTACGGACACATGTTCACATGCACATTCATACAACTAAATAAAAGCAACTACTCGATTCTATGGGAATATATAACAATTATTACAAGTACGGAAGTTCAAGGACATATCGTTCAAGCTTTAGCAAGTGTTCCCGTCGTAGGATCAGGTTGTACGCCTAGGGGGAATGGACGGCAGCCCTCAAGCGAGTTGAACGGCCTCTCATCACGCGACATCTCCAAGCGGAGGTCTATCTCGTCATTAGGTGGTAGACCATAGCCGTAGAAGAACTCGCCAGACCTATTGTTGACATCCTGCAGGATTATCGTGCAAATGAACTGCCGGATGCGACCCCAGCTCTTTCTAATCTCTCTATCGTGGACATCCGCCATGTTTGCAAACCTGTTTCCGAGATTATCCGGCAGCAACATGTCATCTGCGTACTTTATGTACTCCCGCATCCGAAGGATGGCGTACCACGCGTCCATCCCATTGTCGGGCGTCGATCGCCCGAGGCAGGGAAGTTGGTTGTGTGGGTTAAGACGAAGCCTCCTCGGGATTTCCTCTCTACTTTGAGGGGGCTCGCCTTGTTGGCGAAGCCGGTGAGAGCATCATTGAGAAGGGCCCCGATGTGGGAGTAGTCTTTCTTGCGGTCCCTACCCGAGTCGAGATAGACTCGCATGCGAGTGTTGCGGGTGCACGACGATGAGGGTGCGGTAACTTGTCTCTGCGGAAAACACACGGATTAACCTTTGGAAATGCAAATGGAGATATAGGATAGAATGGTGATGGGGGACTAGCGAGTGATTACTTACTCGGGGAAGTAAGGGATGAGAATGGCGCCCTTCTTAATGTTCGCCAAGCATGAAATCCTCGACCTGCCGGGTGGCAATCGCGCGATCCCCGTGGTTGCGTATGATGCTCTCCCGCATATAGAAGGGGTCCATGATCGCGATGGTCGGCGTCCCCTCCTTAACAATCCGGGAAGACATGCTAAGAGCAACTAGGCGAACCACACTAAAGTGGAGCGCTTGCATGCGATAGATGCTGAAGATGTCGTTGAACCGGATGAAGCACAAGTCCGCGGGGTACTTCTCGACGAAGTTCATGCCGCTTGGCACCTTCGCCACGAAGAGAGGGTAACCAGGATCTTTTGATTTGAGAAGAAGGTTCTCCACATGCAAGACAGTCTCATGCAAGCTCCTCATATCCGGGGTGAGTTTCTTCACGACATGCTCCGGCAGCATCGGTTGACCCAAGTGATGCAGAGGTCGCCAATTGTTTGGCAACTTGTCAAGGAGTGGGACCTTGTCCTTGGATTTGGCCGCCGCCGCCTTGTCTTGGGCGTCCTTCTTATTTGCCCTCTTCCTCTTCTTGGGTTGTAGTGCTGGACCATCCATCGCCGTAGTGGCCGTAGCACGGAGTGTGTTTGGGCTCAACATATTTTTGACGGCGGCGGTGGCGACCTCCTCAGGATTTTCCGCCTCATCGGCCGTTTCTTGAGAATCGAACAGCTTCTTGGAGCACACATATTTGAAGCCCGGCGCATCCTCATGGACAACTTGTGAAGACGTAGGAATATCCCATTGGAAGTTGTCACGTTCATATTCCTCGGCCTCCGGCGCAGCCGGCTGTTGTGGTGGGGCGCCGACCTCCGGCGCAGCTCGGCCGTTCGGTGGGGCGATGACCACGGGCGCCGCTGGCTGTCGTGGAGGGACGCCGACATGTGGCGCCGCAAGGTGCTTGTCTTTGCTTGCCGTCGACCCCGAGTAGGTGTTGATCCGAATTAGGGTCTTCGGCCATAGCGAGTAGCCAACCCTTCGGTGAGGCCGGATTCAACGGGCTATCGTCATCGGCACCATGCGGTTGATTAGGAGGAAACAAATCCTCATAGCCCGGTAACGCCCGATCCACTTCAACCCGGTAAACGTCATCCGCCATATCTCGTGTGTGCCACTTCTTATCCAGGGGCCGAATGATGGACCCCTCGCGACGTCTTTGAGTTCGTCGTTTACTCTCATCAAAAAGGTGCATGGCGTCGAGAGCGCCTGCGAGAACATGTGTATGGCGTTAGAGAGAGGGCAAGGATGACGAAACTAATATATTAACTTGATGTACACATTAGTTAATTACCGTGAGGGCGTTGAGCTCGGCTAATGTCGACGGGCCAGCACATGCGGCGGCGGGCGTGCAAGTGACGGAGGGGCTGCTACCCGGCATGGACGGTGAATCCCTAGCACCAGCGACATTGCCGGCGGCCGGAGGAGTCTCCATTATAACATTGTCATTGCCGGCGGACGGCGGCACCATCGAGTTGCTGCCGTTGAAGCTAACCACTTGCATTTTCGGGGGGGGCCTTGTTTGCCACCCTCATACCACGCTTGCATAGCGTTGAAATCTGCTTGGACTCCAGCGGCGACTTCAGCTTTGACTTCGGGTACGAGTGTAGCTTTGAGTTGCGGTACCAGCTTGCGGTACCAAACCAGCTTGGACTTGGGCTAGGATTGACTCCCTCATTTCCTCCGCCTCCCGCTGCTTCCTCTCATTACGCGCATTTTTATCGGCCGCAGACGACAAGCCATAGTGACCATGCTTGTAGCCTGTACCGGCGCCAGCCACACGGCCTCTATGCGGCCTTCTCGTCGGTGAATGCTCATTAACGATGTTTAGCGCCCGTACGAGAGGCTTGTCCCGAGCTACCCTGCCCGTCGACGCCCGGGACGAGGAGCCTTCGTCACCTTGGGAGGCTTGAGAAAGTCTTTGTCTTTCTTCTTCCTCGCGGAAGAAACGCGAACCATTTAGAAATGTTGCTACTATTATATGAACGATACTTGATCTAATAAAACCGGTAAATTGCTTACCAGTTTTTTCTCCAACGCCAGGACCTTCTGGTCGTTCGTGAACCAAATTATGTCGGTTACGACCTTCGGGTCCGTGACAAGTTCCCCGGTTAGTTTCTTCTTATGGTACCGGGACCTGATGAATCTTCTTTCAAGAGGGTCCTTGTACTTGAGCCAGGGGTTCTCAATGCCGGCATTTACATACGCCTCGTCCTCCTTCGCCCAATAGGGCTCCTTTCCCTCGTACCCACGGCTCCCAAGGTTGTGGTTGCCGATGTTAAGCTCCCGCATTTCCTTCCCCCACAACTTGCGATTCTTGGTTGCTTGTAGCTCTTCATTGGCCACAAAAGCATCAAAGTCCGCCCGGGTGACATGCGGAAAGGCGGAGTGGACCTCTTCGAAACCTTTGCCCTCGGCAATCAGCCTCCGCACCATGTACTTATAGCTGCCGAGGTGTTTGGTGAACTTCGGGAGGGCTTGTGAGTTCACAATGTTGTTGGTTTGATGACCGGAGGCGTAGTCGCCTAGGAACTTGTATCGTGCGTGCAACCTCGCAATGAGCTGGGCTCGCAAAGGCGCTTTGCTCTCAGCTCGGAGGTCCGTCTCGTTGAGATTGACGACCTCTCGGAGGATACATGCCGCTTGGTTGCCGTACCCCTTGGCAACATCCTTAGGCAACACCGGCAAACCACCGGCGGGGTCCACCTCTCGTGATCGTGTCTCCGCCGGTGCCGACCGTGTTTTGGCGCCTTGCCTTCCGCGGCCTCTTGGCTCCACTTGTCCCGGTGCCACTACTCCCGGCGGCGGCGCTAGGATCGTCGCCGCTTGTCTCGCCGCCACCCCCGGCGGCGCCGGTTGCCTCATCGCCGCTAGGCTCGTAGGTACTACCCCCGGCGGCGGCGCTTGCCTCGTTGCCGCTCGGCTCGTCGGCACTACCCCCGCCGGCATCCTCCATCTCATGGTCCTCGTCGCCGCCAACACCGGCGGCCTCGGCATCCTCCTCCGTCCTAAAGAAGTGCCTATTGTAGTGCTCCTCTAACTCTTCTTGAGACGACATGGTGGCTTGCACTAATAGAAGATGAAAAAGAGTTAGAATTCACGGAAAAATTCGGCATGACCTTTGCTAAAAATTGGTCATGCCGAGTGCTAGAATTGCCGGAACGGAAATGAATCGACATTCCGGCACTCAATAGCAACTCAATCCCCGTAACGTAAATGCAAACCTATATATAGCCATGAACACCATAACCATCACCATAAACCGGAGACAATAGAACTTGACCATTACAAGTAGGGGAGCAGGCTTCATTTTCATTTTCATTAGCATTTTCAGTAGCATTACAGTAGCACTTAGCATTTTCATTATAGTATCACTTACAGTAGCATTTTCATTACAGTAGCACTTACAGTAGCATTACAGTAGCATTTACAACAAATAACTTGTGAGAAATAACTGCTGAACCAAATCAAGGTAGATGGCAGTAAAGATTTATTTTGGCTCCAAATAACTGTTGAACCAAATAACTCGCTGAACCATATCATATCATCATCATAATACTACTAGCCATATAACTAAGTAATGCCTCCCGGATACTAAGATTACTTGGCTACCGACTTTACCATAGACATATTCAGATATAAAGCGTAAAGGCCCACATGAGTTGCACACCCTTATATAAGCACATCCCACAAAGCAGCATTTTTCATCGAATGAGACAAGTTTGGGACTACAATTACTTGGTCACCGATTCTATACCAATTAAAAGTACAAGTTACAAGCAATGTGAGGAAGATAAATGATCTCATGTGACAAGAGTTGTAGGGCGGACGGTTTTCCTCGCTCTTTCATTTATTATAAGCAGCAACAACAACAAAAAATTGCTAACAATTATTAAAGGCATCTCTCTGCAAAACCAAGCACTAATGGAGCAGGGTGTGTATGAAGCGAAGTGGAAAGAACTTGCTTCTGCCATGAGAAATGAGTAAGGTACAATGATTTAGTAAGCCACAACTAACAGAAATGAGAGCAGCAGCTTCATTTTCAAATGTAAATGCATAGCAGCGAAGCATGCACAAGAAGCATGCATAGCAAGCAAGCATAACAAAGACATTGCACAAGCAGCTTTAAATGAAGCCAGAGAATGAACATAGCACCAATTTTGTTTTAAATGAACCAGAGAATGAACATAGAACCAATTTTCATTCTGTTTTCATTTTCATTTTTTTTAAATGAACCAGAGAATGAACATAGCACCAATGAACCTAGCAAACCAGAGAATGCATTTAATCAAGAACTAACATACTGCTAGCATTCATTTTCCTTTTTCAAACCAGAGAACAAATTAACCTATGAATTTCATTCATATTATTAGCATGAGCATGCAACACCATTTAGCAAAAGCATGAGCATTTTATTTTCATTTAACCATTTAGCAAAACCAACATATATAAAGTTCATTTTCAACTTGATTGCAGTAGCATAAGCATGAGCATTTTATTTTCATTTAACCATTTAGCAAAACCATTTTCATTTTCATTTTCATTTTCATTTAATGAAGAACTAACATACCTGCAACTAAAATCATTTTCTTGTTTGAACCAATCCTTTTTTGCTACCGCTAGCAATTAACCTCCTATGAACATAAAGAACCAAAACCAGAGAACAATACCGCTAGCTTTTCAAACCAATTTTAGCATTCAAACTTCCTTTTTGGGCAATTTTGTTGGACATCAAATTTTAGCTTTTCAAACCAATTTTAGCATTCAAATTTAACCAGGGTATTAAACACGAATTAAATGAACCAGGGTATGAGACGAGGAAGAACCCTAACCGGCTTGGGTCACCGGAGATGAGGAAGAACAGAGAGGGAAGGGGGAGGGAAGGGGAGAGGGAAGGGGAGCGGGAAGCTCACCAATGGCGCGCGGCTCCTTCTTCTCCAACGGCGGCGCCGACGTCCCTCGCGCGCGGCACCTCCTTCTCCAATGGCGCGCGGCACCTCCTTCTCCACGGGTCTTCCGCGGCGGCGTACGTGGCGGGTGGTGGGGGATGGTCGAGGGGATGGTGGAGGGCGGTGGCGGGGCGCAGAACGGCGGCGCTCGAGAGGGGGACTTGAGGTGGCGACAGAACGGCGGCGCTCGACGGTGGGGGTTGGAGATGTGGCTGTGCGGGGAGAGAAGGAAGAAGGGGAAAAAAGGTTAAGTCCTAATTACAGCTGATCCGGGGTTATTGCCGGCGCACCACATACCTGGTTCGCCTGGGACAAGTATACCCCCGGCGAATTAATAAGCTCGGTGCGCCGGCAATAAGCCCGGCACAGACTGTAACCCGGGATATGTCATTTCACCTAGCTAGCCCGCCCATTTCCTTTTCTTTTTTCCATTCTTTTTCTTTATTTCTTTTCTCTTTATTTTATGTTTCTTTTATTTTACCCCAAATGCTATACTATTTTATTTTCTTATCTTTTCAAGATAATAACAAAGCAATATATATATGCATGAGTATGCAAAAACAAAAAAAATATGAGTTATACATACACAAAATATTGACCAACACAATATTAATTAGTCATACATAAAATATTGGCCATGACCATATGAGTAGTTATGAATTACACAAAATATGAGTTATAGATTGCAAATAAATTTTTACATCATTGATTGAGAAGAGTGTTTCGCTTTCTTCTTGCTTTTCTTGCTCGTCGTTGAATAATTTAGCCCCGTGTCGTGACTTCTTCTTTTGAAGGGTCGACCTGACCTCGGTAGCGTGGTCCTCGCTTCTTCTTGTGGTGTATGTTGTGTCTTCGTCCTCGGATTCTTCCATCATTGGGTCTCCGACTTGTCCTTCGAAGTCTTCCTCGTTGGCGACTCCATCCATTCCGACGATGGTCCTCTTGCCTCTCCTCACGATAACACGGCTAGGCCTCGGATGGGTCGGTTATGAAGAAGCATTGGTGCACGTGTTCTGCCGAGCACCCATGGCTCATTCTCGCGCGGTGGCGTTCGTGGACTTTGATTTGTTGGCTTCGGGTAGAAACATGGTGGTGAAATACCGGTCTTCTTTCTCGACGCTCTTAGCCCATCCGATACGGAACATCGGCACTTTCTCCCCAGCCGTAGCTAAGCTCCCGCATTTCCTCGATTCTTCCGTAGTATCTAGTCTTTACGTCACCCGTCCAGGAATCCATCGTTACCCCCGAGTTCGGTAAACACTCGTTCTTGTCTTTTTCTTCCGTGTAGAATGTGTACCCGTTGATATCGTACGCTTGGTAAGTCATGATGTTGGGCGCGGGGCCATGTGACAAGGCCAATACTAGTTTATCCTTGTCGAATCCATTGGTGGGGGATTAGCATCAATGTGGTCTTTGAACCAGCGCGCAAAAGAGGAGTTGTGCTCTCTGTATATTTCTGCTTCCGTCATCATCGGCTTGCCACCGTTCTCTATCATGGTTTTGTGCTCTTTCAACCAAGGATCGATCAAGTCAATGTGTTGTAGCGCTACTAAGTTGGCCCTGTCAAAGTCGGAACTCCGACCGGACATGTGCACGTGCAGTTCCTTCCTTTCATTTTTGTGGCCTACTCCCTCGAACCTACGGAGGTACTTGTTTTGAGGCAAACCAACAGGGTCCTCGATGTCTAGATAATTCGTGCGTAAAGAGATGCACTCTTCGGTGAGCCAGCCCCGTACGATGCTTCCATCCGGATGTGACCTGTTACGAACGTATCCTTTAATGACCCCATTCATTCTTTCAAACGGCATCATGTTGTGTAAGAATGCCGGCCCTAGACTCGACGATATCATCCATTATATGGACCAACGGATGGACCATCACGTCAAAGAATGCAGGCGGGAAGTACATCTCCATCTCACATAGGATCACCACGATCTCTTCCCGGAGCCTTGCGAGTTTCTTCACGCTTATCGACTTACGAGTTATGACGTCGAAGAAGTTACGAGCCCGATCAGCGTTGCACGGACATGGTCATCCATTATACCTCGGATTGCAACCGGAAGAATCTGCGTCATCATCACGTGACGGTCATGAGACTTCATGCCGCCGAAGTTTCGTTTCTTGGGGTCCATGTATCCGCTTATTACCCCGGAGTAACCGAAGGGCACTCGACTCCTACAAGGCAATTGAAAAATTGATCGACCTCGGCCGGACTAAAAGTGAAGCGAGAGGGGGACGATAATAGTCCGGCTGCTTAATCCTTTTGCGCTTCGACCGCCGTCCGCCTCCTCCTCCGATCGTCCCTCTTGGGCCGGCGGGATCCGAAGCTCTTCCCTGATGCCCAAAACTTTCAGGTCATGTCTTGCTTTCGGCCCATCTTTGGTCCGGTCCGGCATGTTGAGAAGAGTGCCAAGCAAGCTCTCGCACACGTTCTTTGTAATATGCATGACATCAAGGCAGTGAGGTGTATCGAGAATTTTCCAGGACGGCAAGTCCCAAAACACGGACCTCCTTTTCCATACACCAATGAGCGGCGTCGTTTCCTTTTTCTTCTTCTTCTCTCCAGGCTTTTGACGAATCTTTCCCGGCGCAGGGCACTCCTTCCAACCTTTCAGTAATGTATCGATCTCTTCGCCGCTCTTCTTACGTGGAGGTCCTCGGGGTTCATTTGTACCATCGAACCGTATCTCCACGCTTTCTCCACGGGTCGGCTTTCCGTAGCCACCTTCGATGCCCCATGTAAACCGTTTTCGAAGAGCCATCCTTACCAAGCTGCAAAAACATCGTCTCTTCCATGCACCCGACACATGCCTTGTGTCCATGGCACACCCGGCACGAAATGTAACCGTATCCGAGGTAGTCCCGCACCGTCGTGATCAACGCGGCTCTCAAAGGGAAATATTCTTCCGCGACGGCGTCCCATGTATCTACCCCTTCCTCCGCCCACAACGTTTCAAGCTCCTCCTTTAATAGTTCGAGATACATGTTGATATCGTTTCTGGCTGTGTCGGCCCTTGAATTAGCATACTCATCCGTATGTACTTCCTCTTCATGCACAGACCGGGCGGGAGGTTGTAGATCCATACAAACACGGGCCATGTGCTATGTGTGCTGCTTCGGTTTCCGAACGGATTGAATCCGTCCGTGCTCGCACCCAACCCGATGTTTCGGGATCTGCCCCAAAACTTCCGAATTCATTGTCTAATGCTTTCCACCGGCTTGCATCCGAAGGGTGCGTCAAGCACTGGGTGCTCAATCCGCTCTTTATCATTCAACACCGCCTCCTTTCTTTCTCGCGTGCCGCCGCATGAGCTTTGCTTCCTTGCGGTCCGCGTAGAACCGTTGAAGCCGGGGCGAGCGAGAAGTACCACACAACTTTCCGAGGAGCTTTCTTCTTCCCTTTCTTGTACCGTTCAGCTTCACACACGGGACATTTGGTCTTGTCCATGTGCTCCTTGCGATACATGATACGATCGTTGATGCAGGCGTGATACTTTTCGTGGGGTAAGTCGAGAGGGCACGTGATTCTCTTGGCCTCGGCTAGACTACCAGGACACGTGTTCCCGGCGAGAAGGAGATCTTTCACGTATTCCGGGATGTCGTCGACGCTTGTGTCCGTCCATCCGTGTTTCGCCTTCATCTCGCAAGCACATCGAGAGCTACTCTCAAGCGAGACTCCCCCAACCCGCGACCTGAGTCGTACAACGGAGTATTCGAGTCTATCTCGAGTTGCTCAAGCTTTGATTTCCGCTTGGCGCCTTTCGTCTTTTCGAGAAGCGGATCTTGAAGATGAGGGTCCCGCACGACTGAAGCTAGCGGCACCTCTTCGTCGTCGTCAAGGTTATTGTCGTCGTCAAGGTTATTGTCGTCGTCAAGGTTATTGTCGTCGTCAAGGTTATCGTCATGTGCGACAAACTCTTCATCGTCTTCGTATCATGATGCCCTCCTTCTTGCCGGCCATTTTTACCAACCGCCGCCGTCGCCCCATTGACCTCCGCGCCATCATCACTCATCCATTGAGTGTGTCCATGCATGAAACCATTAGTGAGCAGGTGCCCCTGCAACTTGCCTGAATACGGGTCAAACCATTTCCCTCGTTTGCATCTCCGGCACGGACACAATACCTCCGTGCGGTTATTTTCATACATGTCGATGATCGCGTGTTTCAGATATCTCATCACGATGCTTTCACTCATCTCGATAACCATTATCGCCTCGCATGGTAAGATTACATAATTCATTAGAACCATGCATCCGTCGGTAGTTTTCACGGAAAATTTCGGCATGACCTTCCTACACGGTGAGGACATAGGAGCGCCAGAAATGTGCCGAAACGGAAACTTGAAGAATCAACATTTCGGCGCAACGTTGGCAACTCATTTTCAACGCCAACACACACACAAGCACAAGCACAACATATATATATGCCACACACGAGAGCTTTTCTTCAAATGTCCAACATACATCGATTTCATTCCTTAATTTGTTCATTAATCACCTATTTGTTTGATATATTCGTCGATAAGATCGAGACGACGCGCCGCGACAATGGCGTATGGAAGCCGACTTTCTAGATCTAGATCTAGATTGAGCGGTCAATGCGGGATAGTAGATCTAGATCTACATAGGGGGATGTGGGAGATGCATGTAGGAAGGGAAGATTTGCTCAAAATTTTTGATTTTGTTTGGTCAAATTGGTGAAATTGGGGATAGAAATGGGCAAAAATGAGTCTGGGTTGGGAGAAGGCTCGGGTTTGTGTGGAGAAGTGGAGTGTAGTGAGTGTGTGAGTGAGTGGGCTAGCTGGTTGGTGGCTGAAATAACTGCCAGGTTATTGCCGGCGCACCTAGACCATGGTGCGCCGGCAACATATACCCCTTTCGGCTATATCACAACCGGGCCAGGCCCAAGAATCATTAGCCGACGCACCGGCCCAGGGGTGCGCCGGCAATAGAAAATTTTCCACCGGCGCACCACCGGGCCGGTGCGCCGGCAATGATTCTTGGGCCCGGCCCGAATCGGCCGGGGCCATGCCGAGGAAATAGCGCCGGCGAGCCTTTCCCCGTGGTGCGCCGGCAGTACCCCTTCATCGCCGGCGCGGCTGAAATGTGGTGCGCCGGCAATGATTTGCACCGGCGCATGCACAAGGTGGTGCGCCGGTACTACGTGTCACCACTGAAAGCTGATTCCGGACCCAGAGTGATAGTACCGCTCCCAGGAGCGGTAGTACCTGTCATGCGGGTACTGGACATACAGTTGGATTTGGAGGCCCCTATAAAAGGGGGCCTTCTTCCTCAGCTCAACCTAAGTCTTCTCTCTCTCTCTCCCCCATTGTTGCTGAGCTCCAAACCTTGAGGATCTCCCTCCCCGTCCAACCAATCATGCCCAAACTTTGAGGAGTGGTGGAGGAGACCCCGATCGTGCACGGAGAAAGATTTCACCAATTCTACCTAGTCCTTTGTGGATCTTGATGTTAGGGTTCCTACTATGGGATCTGTTGGAGATGAGCTCCTATGGAGGCTAGCTTGGAGTTGTGCTAGCCCCATAGGGTGTTGGGAGCCTCCGGTGTTGTGGAGCTCGCCCCAACCTTGTGAAGGAACCGCTACCTCGACCGGCCTCGTTAGTGGAGAAGGGAAAACTCCTTCGTGGGGGTTTCTCGAGGAAGAAGGTGAGGCCTGTGTGGACGTTTGACCTCTGTGGTCCACACCTTCTCAACGCGACGTACTCCCTTTTGTGGATGCTAATGAAAGCAAGATATATCTGAGTTGAAGGCATCATTCCACGAGATTAGGGAGATCACAAGAGCTTTTTCTAGCTTTAGCCTACTTGGAGATTATCCTGGATAGACTTTAGCCTAGGTGCTCTTATCAGCACTCTGTTGAGCGACTGTAATCCTGTGATATGATTAATAAAAGCTCTTTAAATTTGCAAAATAAAATAAAATCATATAACTTAATTTAGGGAACGGAGGAATGGACTGGGCCTTCCATTGGCATCCATGCGCCTACCCCATGATGTATAGTATGGAGTAGCGTCCAGTCGACGGCTACTTTGGTATTTGGTAGGAAATCAAACGGCCAGTCGACGGCTACCTTTGGTAGGAAATCAATCGACATCTCTTTTTCCTGGGTATAAACCAATCGACGTCTCTTTACTTTTGGGAGTAAATCAATAGACACCTTTTTTTCTTCTGGCAAACTAATCGACGTCTCGTCTAGACCATTCCATTGATGTACGCAAATTAACCGGAGTAAATTATTTCCCTTCTTAAAATACTTTGGAAGCTGTCCCTACACCATTGAAAAAGGAGGAAACTGGTGGGAGGTAATTAAGGAATAAATTTGGAAACGGCGGTCAATTACACCTTCCAGCCAGGCCTCCCCCTTCTTACCCTTCTATAAAACCACCCCTTCATCCTCCTCCATCTCACGCATCAGCAGCAACAAAGAATATTTCTTTCCTTGCTCCTTCCATCGCCTACCACATAGAAGTAGATTCCACCGTTCCAGAGCTTTGAAGTTGTATAATATTGTCATCTTGTTCTTCTCTTTTTTTTCTTTCATATGGCCTTTCATGTATATAGCATCTCATGAGCTTGTTCAGAGTTTCATGGCGATAGACGCCAGATCTCGTATTTGATTCGCCATGTTCTTTGCTTGGCTTGTCGCTGGTTTTTGTGTTTTGTTTTGAGGTGGAGCTCCTATCATTCCAATGAAAGGTCTTGCTAGGAGGGGTGGTACAGCTGCTCGTTCATGGTTCCCACTATTCTACCTCCGTTTGATATCAGGGAGATAGGCTTGTGGCTTGCATGACCGAGGAGCCGCATCGTCCCCTCGCCGGCCGCTCTTTGGATTGAAGGGAGCTCTGCATCTTGGCTATACAGTTCCAGTTCCACGGTTCTGAAATGGTTTTACCTGTGTTTTTTCACGTTTATCTTTCAGATCTGATGCTTTTGCAGACCTTCAAGCTTTGCGCAGTCTGTAATCTGTTCGCTTTGTCTCATTACTGTCTAATCCATTCATTCATGTTCTTGATCTGTTTTTAAAAGCCTTTGCTTTTCCATAAATGAAAGATTCAGGTTGTGCTTTGTACTTTGCATATATCTTTATTTTTATTCCTTGTTCCTGAAGAGGTAGTACTACTGTCATTCTTTTTCTTTACCCCCTACGCTGTCGTCATGTATATTTGTGGTGGTGCCCTTAGATCTTGCGGGGACGCTATGGTATCCTCATCCTACTTGTGTCCACACGATTTTTTCTGGTAGATTTTGCATCTGATTCCATGTACGTTGTTCTTAGATCTGGCTGCTGAGCGCACCACATGTTTGCCATTACTTTCTCTCTTTGTTCCATGCGTTCATCACATGCTCCCTTGCATCAGATTCGCATGTTATGGTAGTTTATGTGTCAAAGGATCTGCTGTTCACCTCTGTTTCAATGCAATATTTGTAATGTAAATCCAGCACTGATATGTTTTGTAATGTTCATCCTGTTCGAACATTTTCTTGTTTTGCAGGCGGTGATCGTTTATTCAGTCGTATTTATTATAGCGAAGGCTTGATGTTTCTTTTGGCCAGTAAGACCCGTTTGAAGCAGCTGCTAGATAGCTCTGGCCATTGTGAACCTTTATTTTACACTTGGTGTAATTTGTTTATAGACATCTCTCGATGTACTTTATGCCCTGTAACATTATATATGTTTGTTTGTTTTTGAAAACAAAGTGTTCTGGAAGCCCTCTATGTAAATCCTATTGAGTTGTTCTATGTTCGTGAAATTTCTGTTTGCTCAATGCCATATTATTGGTTGTTTGAGCACCGAGAAGGATACAACCTGTGATTCTTGTTTTATATTAGCATTAATACCTAAATGACGGGTGTGTCTCATATTTGAGCTCCGTGACAAATACGGTTGTGTAGCTGTTTGTTGCAATGTGACCTCAGTACGAATCAAATCTTTTCATTAATGACTAATTATTTGGAATATTAATTTGGATGAATAATGACAAGATGCAGCAGTACGAAATATCATCCCTCGAGAATGGTATATGTCAATTGGTGGTGTATGTGTGGCCATGTACGGCTGGTAATGTCACGATGATAAGTAGGTTCTGTACAAGAAAATAACTAGGTCGAATATACCTGGACATCTTGGATAAGTAAGTTTTGATACTCCAAAGGGAACTGAACAACCTTAGAGAAAGCGTCTTCTGTTACTTGCAACAAAAACAGTAATTTTCCGTTCTATTTGAACAATGCATGCTCGACACTTTGTAGTGGAAACCCGCAGAGTAACTAGCTGTCAACCGGTCTAGCCAACAAAACGTTTCAGCTGATGCTCTAATCTATACCTCTTTAGTTATGTAAAATCAGTTGCTTAGCATTTGTCCGCCATGTTACATACTACCTCCGTCTCAGTCTCAATAAGTAAGGCGTAAGCGTATTGAAGATGAACTTGAATAATGAAAATTGAGCAACCAAATTTTTGATTATATTAGATTTAATTAATATTATTGAATTTGTATTGAAAAGCACATTCTAATGATGGTAATTTCATACAAACAATTTTTATATATTTGAAGTAATTTTTGGTTAGACAAAAAACATGTAAATGAGAGCGCTTTATTTCCGTACCTCTTTTGCCATGTAAAATCAGCTGCATAATATTTCTCCACCCTGTTACATATTTCTTTAGCATAGAAAGATGTAAATCCCATTCAAAATGAATGCATCCCATCCTTCTCCGATCTCATCTCTTTCGAACTAACTTTTGTTGAATGCACTCCGATCTCATCAAATACCAAACAACATTTACTATGTCATGTTTTTTCTTTTGTAAAGCGTTTCTAAGATCTTCACTGATTTCTAATATTTCTCTCATCATGGATAAATACAAACTCAAAGGAGATGAAGTATTGGTGTCTATAGCACCTCAATTTACTCCCACCGTTGAATAAACAACTTTTTTTTTCCTGCGTGAGTCTGACTGGTTTAAACAAGTACATAAGACTAGAAAGCCTAAATAGGAAACACATCTAGTGTGTCCTGGCCACTTCAACAAGCGAATTTGATTGGCTCATTGACATGTCTCAATAGATCAATATCTAGCAAATGTGAAATCTTGTCCACTGGCATCATGCAACTCGTCAGCATGTTGTAAACAATGTGCATAGCAATGAACATAATATGTATGCATAGGGCATTCTTTGATAAAAGGAGCTTGTAATCCATTCAACTCCCCATTCATGTTGTTGGCCCCATCATAATCTTGGCCTCGTATATTTTGTACATCAAATCCATGCTTGGATAATACTGAACACAAGTCCCTTTTTACTGTTATTGATTTGGTGTTGACCACATGTATGCCATGAAATAACCTTTCTTGCGAATGACCATCTTATCAACAGATCCAAGAACTAGTACCATTTGCTCTTTTTTGAACACATCACATGTTTCATCCACAAGAATAGAGTACATGTAGTCCACAATTTCTGCTCTAATATGATCCCTAACTTTCATAGCATAAATACCAAAGATCTCATTTTGTACTACATGTGAATTGTACTGGCAAACTTCTTGAGCATTCCCATCAATTACAACTGCAATATTTGGACAAAATTTTGGACGAAGTATTTTTCATTGGACCTGATATTCAATCTGGTGAGTTGACTATCAATTATCGCTCCATATATCTCTGCTCGTAAATGCCTTTCAGTAGAATGTATGTTGCCTCCAGGTGTGGAATATCGATGCCATGGTCCACACAGAACTCAATAACATTCAAAATGAATGCATCCCATCCTTCCCCGATCTCATCTCTTTCGAAATAACTTTTGTGGAATGCAATAGACAAACTATATTTACTATGTCTTGTTTTTTCTTCTGTTAAAGCCTTTCTAAGATCTTCACTGGTTTCCAATATTTCTCTCATCATGCATAGGATAAATACGAACTCAAAGGAGATGAAGTAAGTAAAAGCGGTGTCTATAGCAGCTCAATTTACTCCCACCGTTGAATAAACAACTATTTTTTCCCCGTGCGAGTCTGACTGGTTTGAAAAAGTACATAAGACTAGAAAACCTAAATAGGAAACGCATCTAGTGTAACCTGGCCACTTCAACAAGCGAATTTGATTGGCTCCTTGACCTATCTCAATAGATCAATATCTAGAAAACGTGAAATCTCGTCCACTTGGGCATCATGCAACTCGTCATGGCGCTTTGAAGAGGACTCAACAATGTTTATAACAAACATAAGCTTCTAAAAAAACTGGGTGACAGGAACCACATCTTTTGCTGCAGTGGCATGTTGTAAACAATGTGCATAACAATGAATATAATATGGATAGGGCATTCTTTGATAAAAGGAGCTTGTAATCCATTCAACTCTCCATTCATGTTGTTGGCCCCATCATAACCTTGGCCTCGTATATTTTTTACATCAAATCCATGCTTGGATAATACTGAACACAAGTCCCTTTTTACTGTTATTGATTTGGTGTTGGGCACATGTATGACATGAAATAACCTTTCTTGCGAATGACCATCTTATCAACAGATCCAAGAACTAGTGCCATTTGCTCTTTTTTGAACACATCACATGTTTCATCCACAAGAATGGAGATATAGTCCACAATTTCTGCTCTAATATGATCCCTAACTTTCATAGCATAAATACCAAAGATCTCATTTTGTACTACATGTGAATTGTACTGGCAAACTTCTTGAGCATTCCCATCAATTACAACTGCAATATTTGGACAAAATTTTGGACGAAGTATTTTTGATTGGACCTGATATTCAATTTAGTGAGTTGACTATCAATTGTTGCTCCATATATCTATGCTCGTAAATGCTTTTCAGTAGAATGTATGTTGCCTCCATGTGTGGAATATCGATGCCATGGTCCACGCAGAACTCAATAACATTCAAAATGAATGCATCCCATCCTTCTCCGATCTCATCTATTTCGAAATAACTTTTGTGGAATGCACTAGACAAACTGCATTTACTGTGTCTTGTTTTTCTTCTGTAAAGCATTTCTAAGATCTTCACTGGTTTCCAATATTTCTCTCATCATGCATAGGATAAATACAAACTCAAAGGAGATGAAGTAAGTGAAAGCGGTGTCTATAGCAGCTCAATTTACTCCCACCGTTGAATAAACAACTATTTTTTTCCCGCGCGAGTGTGACTAGTTTAAAAAAGTACATAAGACTAGAAAACCTAAATAGGAAACGCATCTAGTGTGTCCTGGCCACTTCAACAAGCGAATTTGATTGGCTCCTTGACATGTCTCAATAGATCAATGTCTAGCCAACGTGAAATCTCATCCACTTGGCATCATGCAACTCGTCATGGCGCTTTGACGAGGACTCAACAATGTTTATAACAAACATAAGCTTCTAAAAAAACTGGGTGACAGGAACCACATCTTTTGCTGCAGTGGCATGTTGTAAAAAATATGCATAGAAATGAACATAATATGCATAGGGCATTCTTTGATAAAAGGAGCTTGTAATCCATTCAACTCCCCATTCATGTTGTTGGCCCTATCATAAATTTGGCCTCATATATTTTGTGCATCAAATCCATGCTTGGATAATACTGAACACAAGTCCCTTTTTACTGTTATTGATTTTGTGTTGGCCACATGTATGACATGAAATAACCTTTCTTGCGAATGACCATCTTATCAACAGATCCAAGAACTAGTGCCATTTGCTCTTTTTTGAACACATCACATGTTTCATCCACAAGAATAGAGTACATATAGTCCACAATTTATGCTCTAATATGATCCCTAACTTTCATAGTATAAATACCAAAGATCTCATTTTGTACTACATGTGAATTGTACTGGCAAACTTCTTGAGCATTCCCATCAATTACAACTGCAATATTTGGACAAAATTTTGGACGAAGTATTTTTTATTTCCAATAGGTCTCCTCTATTTCTTGACTCCGGTCTCTCATCATGGCCTTTTAAAGCGCAAGACTGTAATGTGAGCCATTTAACACATGCAATCATTTTTTTTAGTCTCAAGCGGTCCTTTTCTTTCGTTGCTTTACCCTTCACCTCTAAAATATTTGCTAAATGGTTTGACTAATTTAATAAGACATGGCTATCTCTCACTGCATTTTTTGTGGTGTGAGAATGGACCTGATCCTATATGATTTAAAAATGCACACTTCTTTCCATCATGCACTTTTCGATCTATGAAAACCTTGTGCTTAAAAGGAAGCAATACAGACAATATGCACGTTCGCTGCTTGCAGGCGTAATGCGGGATCTCGCTCCACGTATTAAAATCCATGAAATATGACATGTCTATTTATTTGTTGCCCTCCTTGTTTACTAGAATTTTCTTGCTCAACTACATCTTGCCTCTGATTTTCATGTTCAGTTTCATATTCCCTTTGATCTATATATTCCACAATAGACATAACATCAAGAGCAGCTGGATGTTCAACAACTTCTTCATCCTTTTTCTCTTAAAAAAGGCAGTTATGTACCCATTGCAACCTGAATCATAAATAATAATTCATCAATTGAGTAATCCAATGAAGTAATGGGCACCTAAATTACCAGTACATCTAAATTCTCTAACAGAAAATTAAAATTAGGATAATTAGATGAACATACCTAACCAGGGTAGCGCTCGCGTGCAAACAGTGGGGATCTAGGCACCTAGACCAGGCCCGGTCGGATGAGCAGCAGGCCAGCGGCACGGCACCAAGGAGGAAGGATTGAGGGGTGAGGAGGAGGATCGAAGAGAAGAGGCCAAAACCTAGTGATTATGTGAGCTCGTCATGGAGGGATGATGAACGAGAAGAGAACGTAGGCTGGATATATTTATGCTCTGAGTTAAACTACAATCAATACGTGTGGTAAAAATATCCGTGTTGGAAAGGGTGGGAAACGGCCCTCTTTCACCTCCATGACGCTCGGCCCCTTGTCGCGAAGACATGTTCAACTCTAAAACGGTCCCTGTTGTAAATTACTTTGTATGAATTTGGCCATTATCATTTTAGTTGTTTCATTCTTTATTCCTTCTCTAGGTCTTTGAGCCTTGTAAGTTCGCTTGGGCTGCACGAGCCACTAGCTTGCTCTTTGGATCTCGTTTGATCACCACGCGCACACGAGGGGTCCGTTTGGTAGCCTGGTTCAAATTTTTGCACGCTGCATTCGTAAGAAGAAACACACTTCACGTTGCATATAGGCCATGAGCCAGAAAAACCACGTTGTTTGGTAGCCCACGCAGCCATTCTCTGAAAACAACCCCCATTGTTTGGTTGGTCGCATGCTTTTCGTAGCCTCATGCGGTGATTCAGCATACTACTGCATTTTGTAGTATACAAGTCGTTGATATGATACTCATGAAGGGGCTTCTTCACAAATATCACATCTCTTAGAGTGGTACAACATAAACATTGCAGGTCATAAGCACTCCACATTATTATGATTACATAACAAGGTTCTGAACCACTTGATATTCTTAGAGGTTCGATGAGAACACCCTAAGAGCATAACTTACTTAAGGTAGCATTACAAATTGAACCAGTAAGTAGACATGATGAGAGCTCAACAACTTATTTAGGTAAGTCACTACGATGCTCGGCTCTACTATGCCTACGGTATGTCTCTACTCCTCTGCCTCCGCTTCATCAGTTCCATAGACTATTCCATAGTTCACGCCTTCAAATCCTCTGGACAAGTCTAGCTCCTGGTACACCAACTCATATTCGCCTTCTGGTACTCCGGTGCAGGCCTCCTCTTCGGTATCACAGTCTAGCAAGGGCTTAGAAAGAAAGTGAGAATAGAGGTACTCAGCAAGTTCAAAAGAAAGGTGTTTGATGCACTAACTATGACCATTTATCAGAAAATCTCTGGTCAATGCATGTTTCGCATACATTTCTTCAAAAGGTTTATTTTATTCTGAAAACTATGTTCGCCAGTCTTCACAGGTTGATCAGAACTTCACGGAGTTCCTTTCCAGCCACGTTTGTAGTTCCCTTCTGGAGTGACAAGTCACAATTTTACACACTATGCAGATGTGCGTTACTTTTCCCATAAGAGAACTTATCCTTGTTGCTAACCGAGTGTACTTTCTCGTCCACACTTCCTTGGTGTGAGGCCCAGTAAGAACCAAGCCAATCGCTGCATTCTCCGCAACCCTGCATACCCACCCTTTTGTCCATACCCACATCCCCAGTAGACATCTCTCGAGCATACGAATTTACCTACGATGTGTCATGGACAATGCATCATAGATGGTAGAACACCCTTCATACACACGGATGGGGAGATTAAGTCCATCCCAAACTACTGAGTGATCTCGCAATACACATCCATGCTCTATCAAGTCTGTTGATATGCATAAGGGAAAAGATACAGCTGACTTCCCAGAGCCATTATAGATCTTATGGTTAACGTGATATGTACGACGCTAGAATCACTAGACGTCATTGGTGATTAGTCCTAGATGAGTAGAACCCTTGTAATGGAACCTCCACCATCAACACGTACCATGGTTCCATTGCCCACCACATAGTCATATTTAGAATTGGATAAGTAATATTTTATTTTCAATGCAGGAGTGATAAGTATACTGCTTTTGTGAGTAAAGTGATAGAAAATAATCAATATGGCATGAGCAAGAGTGAACTTGCCTGGAGACTGCGAGATAGTGCAGTTCGACGGTTTGGATGGAACCTGGACCTCGGGTTCTGAAAAGAAGCATCATTGTCCGATAAGGAAAATGTTATAAAATTCAAATGATGTATGCATGGTGGATTTTTTTGGTTAAATCCCTTTCCCCGGAGTATTTCTTAAGATTTGAATATTAAAGCTTTATTGGAATATTAATTCCTTCAACCAATAATTTATGATGATTTAATTATTATTTTAATAAGGGTTTTCCTCTAAAGAGAAATATTTGATTAATATAATTTATATTTTTGAAAATATTTGTTTTCACAAATATTTAAAGTAATTTGGAATTTCCTTGATTTTATATTCAAGGAAATATTTCAAATTTAAATTCCAACTGAGAATTCATTTTTTTAAAATTTTCTTAATAAAAATATGTATTGTTTATTTTATTTTGGTTAACGCATTTTTAATGTATTATTTATATTTTTCTTGAATTTTTGGAGTTCATTTGGATTTATTTGCAAATTTTCCAAAGTAAAAGGGTTTAAATCGAATAGTGAAAGGACTAAATTGCCCCTGGTCCCACTAGTCAGCCCACTAGTGGTTGAACTAGACTGGGCCGGCCCAAACCGACCGAGCCGGTCCAGTCCACCCCCCTCTCTCTCACGCGACCCTAACCCTAATCCTCTCGCGACGCTGTTGGCGATTCGCGTCGCCGTCGCGGTCGCCGTCAGGCTCCGGCCGGCTCTGGCCACCCCTGGCCTCGCTGTGGGTTGCAGTCGCCTCCCCTTGCGACGGTCTACAATCCTATCCGCGTCGATCTAGAGCTCGTCGCCTCCACCTCTAGATCTCCTCCCCTTTGCATCTAGGGTTCGAACCCGTGGTGGTGTTCTTCGTCGATCTGGCGCTCCTGGACAAGTCCTCGATGCTCGTCGGTGCGATGGTGGTGCTGTGCCCGATTGGTACTGGCTTGGTCGCGGTCTGGCGCCATCGTGGCTGGCCTGTGCCACCGTGCCACCATGGTCGCCGCTCAGCTCTTCACCAGGTACACCATTCGCCTCCCCGACTCTCCTCTACTCTCTCTTCTTCCTCTAGGCCCTCTTCATCGACATGGCCAGCTACTACACCATTACTAGCCACTGGCCATGCCATGCTATTGCTAATGCTGCTAGGCTTACTGCTGCTGTTACTCTGGATGCCTTGCTAGGGTTCATTTCTGATACTTGACATGGGTTCTAGCTTGCCCCTAATTCTGTTGCTTCATCTGGTGTTCATATGAACACCGGTGCAGTGCTGATGACATGCTATACTTGGTATATATTGTTCTTTGTTGTCTTTGTACGGAGCTCTATCTGCTCCAAAGGTTCCATTTGGAGCCTGAATTGCTAGTGGTTAATATAGTGACATGCTGCTAATTCCTTGTTGTTGCTTGTCTTAAGCTATAGCAACTGTCTATGACTCTCTGTATTTTCTTACCATTAACCCGCGAGCTACAAATGCTTATTGGAGTGTGCTATACTCATAATTGTACCCCGTGGTGCTGCTGGTTCTATACCAGTGACACTTCTATCCAGCTACTGCATGTTGGTGATGGCTATTGTCTACTTATATCCACGGTTATGCTTTTGTGGCTTACTGGATCATGTATATTTGTTGGTTTGTGAAGGTTTACTACCACTTATTATTGATGAACCATGTGTTGGGGATGATTCAATTTAATTCAATTATGTTAATTTCATTTCCATCCTTTGTTGGAAACAAATCCATGTTTGAACTTGTACAAGGTAATGAGGACTTGCTCACTGGTATAGCTTGCTTGTTTGTGTTGTGACCTCAGTAGCTCTTGCTACTGCCACTGGTTGCATCTCATAGTTGGACAATTGGTTGGTTTTGGTGAAAATAGAGATATCCACAGTAGGGAATCATGTAAATGAATGCCACTATGGTATCCTTTGAAGAAAATGGACAGTTTCTGATGGTTTAAAAGACTAGGTGATGCTAGGTGATTAAGTTGGCTGTCAAGGCTGGTTTTATCTGGTTAATTTTGATAGGATATGTGCTCTTGCTTACTTGTGCATATCCATATCTACTAGATTTTCTAGTTTTGGCTTGGCCTCTCTCTTGCCAGGATCACTTGGTTACTACCAAGTGATGAATAATCCATGTGAAGCATCTGCTCCATGCTATGTATGATTTGAGCATGCTTACGATGGATTGTATCCTCTGGATCCTTTCCAGGTATCAAATATACCTTGCTCCAGCTCCTAGATAAAGTACTTTGTTGGTGTAGAGGATTTTGCTGGTTGATCTTGATCAACTGGCCCTTCTCCTCGAAGCTCCTGGCTGGTTCTTGACTTATGTCACCATGGTTTCTGGTTTGGTGGTGTTTTTGGTGGATGAACTAGATGAACTTTGATGAACTAGCTGTGTTGCTGCTGATGCCGTGGGGTTCCTGGATGGTTGATCTCTATCTACTATGCATTGTACAATTTATAGCAAGCCACATTGATGATGTGCATTGGTGATGTCTGAGCATGAGGCTCCTATATGGTCACCCCCTTCATCAAGCTTGTAGGTGTGGCGACATCTGCCGTTAGTGAGTTGGATCCAGTTTGATGTTCGTATGTATTTTTGTTAAACGATTCCGTTGAATAATTTTAAGTTACGTTCGTCCTTTTGATGTAGAGGCTGAGGATAGAACCTCTACTTTGAAAAAAAATTGTAAAGCAATTTGTTTGGGATGAAACCCACCACTAAGGTGAATGAAACTTAGTATGGCACGCGTGAGCGAAACTCGATCAAGAGCCGGCGCGAAACTTGGGGATTTTGTTATATATTTAAATTAAGTTTCCGAAAAAAGAATAAATAAATTATGTCCGTTTTTCTAGATGATTGTTTTTACCTGTTTGGATGGTTTTCTTTGCTGCATTTTTGGTTTTGTCCGGTTTTGCGAAGTTTCTTATGGGTTTTTGCGTTTTTAAAATTTGAACCTTTCAAAACTGAACAATAATTGAATTTGAATGATTTCGGAATTTGAACAATTTTTTGCATTTGAACAACTTTCGAATTTAAATATTTTTGGAATTTGAATAATTTAGAATTTAAATATATTTTAAGTTTGCACAATTTCCATATGAAAATGAAACAAAAAACTCCAAATTTTCTGGGCTGGATTGTCGCGGTTATGTGACGAACAACAAAACTCCATTTCTTCAAACACAACCCTGTGCCACCGACAAACATTTGACATTGACTGTGTTTTTTTTGGCTATGAAAAGATTCTACTTAGACCGATTGATGGAATATTTTGAAAATATGTTCAATGGCGATAGTAGTCTTAAGAAAGGCAAATTTGAGGCATGTAGTTTTGAAGATCATCTCTGTAATCGAAAGATGAAGGATAGCGAACACTAGATGGCTAGTGTCCTTATGCAAACAAAGAAGAGGGATGCCTAACCAATTGGTCCTAAAAGATCTTATTTGAGATATGTCAGATTGGATTTAGTGTCCAGAGTTATGGATGGTAGAGTCAATCATCAAGACACCGCTGCGGCCTCGCGTCCCGAGTGCGCGCAGCGGGTGCACGATAGGCTCCCCCGTGAAGCGCGGGCTCTACCGAATCTTTTCCAGTAGAGAGAGGATTGTTTTGTGGCTACTACTAGACTGGCTATATTTTCCACCCCGAGCCAAATCAAACACCTATGTGCAAGTCGACATTATATGTGATACGTGAAGGATGAGCAGGTTTTTCAGTTGATCGATGAAGCAGCGGACTCCATTAGGGCATGTACAATGCTAGACTCTAAGGGAGGCGCTTGAGTCACAAAAAAATAATTAATTATCGCTAAATGTGAAGGTTAGAATCTGTAGCTCCAACGCGGAGCGCTAATTGCGGCGCTAAAAGCATTTAGTTCCCTAGCGAAACGAAAGGACTTGACGCTGCAAAGTAACAGTTTCATGCACAAAATAAGACCGGAGCGCCGATGCAAGATTAAGCAGCGACACTAGCTTTATTCCTGTGGTCGACTGGGATTTAGCGATAATGATAAGGGGTTGCCCGATCTTCTCAGTAAGCGACGGGTGGTGATGAACACATGGTGTATGCAGCGGAGGGAATTGATGATATGAGTGAACGGATCGTAGCGAACAAGAGGGGGGGAGGGTGAATGGCGCTACGGCAAGTTTTAACCTTTTTCAATTTTAGCGTAACGGAAAGTAAAGGTGATAACTTTTGCAATAGCGGAGTTCCTACAATGATGCTAGAACATGTGCAACAAGTAAAGGAATCAACAAGATAACAAGAGTAAGGAGCGAGACAACAGGGGGGGGCGAGGCGAGGCGAGG
Source organism: Lolium rigidum (assembly GCF_022539505.1). Taxonomy (NCBI): domain Eukaryota; kingdom Viridiplantae; phylum Streptophyta; class Magnoliopsida; order Poales; family Poaceae; genus Lolium; species Lolium rigidum. The sequence goes on from NC_061513.1 coordinate 279,367,466, forward strand.
TTTGTTTCCCGCAGTTCCTTCCACTAAAGGAAGTACGTCTGCGTTGAGGAGGTGCTAGTCTCTCACAAGAGACTAGGCGGCCACACCACGAAGGAAGGCCTCACCCTCTTCCTCGAGAGAGCTCCACGAAGGTGCTCTCCCTCTTCCACTAAGGCACCGGTCGAGGCGGTGATTCCTTCACAAGGTTGGGGCGAGCTCCACACACAAGGATGCTCCCAACACCCTATGGAGCTAGTACATCACCAAGCTAGACTCCATAGCTGCACATCTCCAATGCTCCACCATAGGAACCCATCTCCAATGCTCCACCAAAGGAACTCTTCCAATGCTCCACCAAGAAGCTCCTCCAAGGCTCCACCAAGAAGCTCCTCCAAGGCTCCACCAAGAAGCTCCTCCACCAAGGAACCCTAACACCAAGATCCACTAAGGACTACCACGAATTGGTGAACTTTCTCTCGGTAGAATGATAGATCGGGGTCTCCTCCACCACCTCTCAAAATATGAGCAAGATTGGTTGGGTGGATGAGGAGATCCCTTCAATTTTGAGCTCAGCAACAATGGAGGAGAGAGAGAGAAGAGCTAGGGCGAGCTGGGGAAGAAGGGGCCTTTATATAGGTCCCTCCAAATCCAACCGTTACCTGCTGTTTTTGCCTAAGCGGTACTACCGCTTCTAGAAGCGGTACTACCGCTCTGAGTTCGAATCCCCACTGAACTTGTCCACGTGGACACCTTTGCGGTACTACCGCTTGCGGTACCGCTCGGGGTACCGCAACATGGTCCAGAGCTTACTGGACTCGAAGCGGTACCGAAGCGGTACCACAGCGGTACGACCGTAATGCGTTACGGTACTTGAGTGGTACCGTGGGCGGTACTACCGCTCTCAAGCGGTACTACCGCTCATGGTACCGTAAAGGTACCGCAACGTATTCTGTGGGGCATTTTCGTGTGCAATCCTCAGAGCGGTATCTCGGGCGGTACCAGTAGGGGTAGCGGTACAACCGCTCCTGGTACCGGTAGTACCGATATGGCTAAAACAGCTTTTTCCTCTTTTCCTCTCATATCATGTTACCTCACGACACACACACAAAACCAGAATACCTAATATCTACGCTTCAGTCTTCTGATCATGGTGTGTTCAGCGAGGGCACCGTACACCTACAAATCCATCAAAGATAATCTTTGTGCACGGTTATAATTGTTCGAGTGTTGTTATCAAACACACAAAACACGGGATACGGATCTTGCTCTTACAATCTCCCCCTTTTTGGTGTTTGATGACAACACACGAATTTGCAATAATTCATAGGATATTATGATAGAGAATTTGGTTTGCAAAAATAGGCAAAGCTCCCCCTAGATGTGTGCATATTTAAAATATGCATTTGTATACAAATGCACACATCCTAGAGAGAACTCCCCCTAAATTCTACAAACAAAGCACAAGTGCAACGAAGAACATATGGCAAGATTATGTAGCACAAGTACACTATAAAGGCAAGAGCAATTGTATATAGAGGAGTTTGGATGAACCTTTTCATACCTTTGCCTTGAGAAAAACCAAACTCATCATAATAAGTGCCTCCATAGGAATGATGTGGCCAATCAAAGAATAAATAATGGAGACCATTGACCATTAAGCTACGCACGATTAAGTCTTAGTACAAACGGGGAGGGGATCGGGAGATCCACGAATAGAGTAGCAAACACATATGAGAAAGTTTCGAATAACTAGGGGAAAGATTTGATGCCAAGGCCGAAAGAACCAAAACGAAGCCACCAAGCCCTTGGCATCCCCTTGCAAATTCCCGTCCTAATAGATCAACTTCTCCCCCTTTGGCATCGAGACACCAAAAAGGAAGAAGGAGCATACTAGCGTCCCAAGAGAATCACTCGTCGTCGTCATCCTCCTCGTCATCATCATCCTCGTTGTCATCAACTTCATCCTTGACATCCTCCTCCTCTTCATCTTCGTCATCATCATCATCGTCTCCATCTTGAGCAAGGACCTTGCCATGAGGTGGTGGAGAAGGACGAACAATGTGCTCGGGGATAGATTCTTCGGAGCTTGACCAAACGAGCTTCGACTTCCACTCACCGGGAGGAGTGATGTTGTCCTCGGACCCTTCGGAGACGGGGAGTTGCATGTGCCTCATCATCGCCTTTTGGCGTTGGCGGATCTTCTTGTTGTCGTGATGGGCTTGATACATCCTATCTTCGAGATCCCTCTTGAAGCAAAAGGACTTCTTTAGGCGGGCGGTGAGCTTGGCGAAGAGGCCCTTGGTCTTGACGGAGTTGGGCACATAGTCGGAGTCGTCGCTATCGGCTTCGTCTTCATCCTTGTCCTTGGGAGCACCTTTGCCAAACCTAGGAAGGTCATGGTCCTTGACAAGAGGACTCTTCTCCTTGTGGATTGTGACGTTGGGTCGGCATTGTTCCAGAAGATTTCCTCGCCCTTCTTGACTCCACTTGATACAAATGCGCCTCATGAGGTAAGGAGCGTACTGAGGGAGCTTGCGAAGGAATGCACAATCACGCATCTCATGCCAAATGTAATCCATGATGTCCAGTTGCTTGCCACTGCCCCTCATCTCATGTGTGCGCACAAGGAGATTCACAAGGAACCCATGCACCTCATCGTGGTTGGTATGCTTGGGGTTGATGGTGCTCCGGTAGATGCGGTTCATGATATCGTAGACGGGTAGAAGGCCTTTGGTGCTTCCACACAACATCCTCCCTCGAATATAGAGATCGGCCATTTTCTCCTTGGCCATTGGCTTGGCTTGGAGATGAATGCGGAAGGTGTTGGAGTCGTCTTCGGGGAGCTCATACCCAATGCCTCTAGCAAAGTCTTGCCATGAGGCCTCCATCACATGCTCCTTTGTCATCCACTTCAGAGAGCGATAGCCTCCATCATCCTCAAGAAAGACGACCGTGGCATAGAATTGGCAAATCACCTCACGGGAGAAATCATGAGAAAAGGTCATTATAGGAATAAGACCTTGCTCCTCACATATTTCAAGTGCTTCTCCAAAGTAGTCGAGGTCGGAGTTGAGCTTGTCCATGCTTATGGAGTATTGGGGGCAACACTTGAACTCTTTGGCCCCATAGACCTCAGTGTAGATCCTCTCTTGATTGGCATGATGAAAATAAGCATTGGGGCATTGACGAGCATTTCTTGGGAGCAAATAAGGATTGGACCCCCGCACCTCCAAGAACTGGCCTTTCTTTACATCAAGCATTGATTTTTGAGGTCCCCTTGCCCCTGCTGCAGCTTCTCTCTGTCGCTTAGTGGTTCTTGCCGGTACAATCTCCTCTTGGACTTCCTCTCGATGACGACGAGAGGATGGCTTGACCTTGCCACCACGGGTCTTAGGTGCTCCTGTGAATAGCAAAGGTTTGGGAGGGAATAGGGGATAAGTGCACAAGCCGAGAGATTATGAAACAAGGAGGACACTAACAAGCAACATTGGTGTCTCTAGACAGAGCGGTACTACCGCAAATTCTGTCCGGTAGTGCCGCTTTGACCGGTAGTACCGCCCTGAGGTTGAGCGGTACTACCGCTTAAGCTCTGCACATCCAAATCGAGATTGGCTCCATGGTAAAATCGATCTAGAGACACACATTGTTGCTAGCTAGTATCCCTGCACATGAATAGCCTCCAAGAAAGCTTTTCCACCACAAAACTCCAACAAACCCTAGCATATGCATCTAGGGAGTTCAACACACCCTAGAGAGAGAAATTAGGGTTCATACCGGAGGACATGGCGGAGAAGGGGTTGGGGAAGCTTCTCCACGGAGGAGATTTGGCCGACGGCGGCTGGAAAAGGAGATCGGGGCCGATCTCCTCGAGGTCTTGAGCTTGGGGAACCTTTTGACTTGAGGTGGAAGAGGAGAAGTGAGGAGTTTGGGGAAAACTCGGCCCCAACCGGTACCTCTTGTCAAAAGGTGCAAGCGGTAGTACCGCTTCTAGAAGCGGTAGTACCGCTTACCGGTACTGGCCCGGTACTTAGAGCGGTAGTACCGTTACGGGGATAATTGTTCGGTCTCGTCGGAGAAACTGCCCCAGAGCGGTAGTACCGGCCCAAGTAGCGGTAGTACCGTCCACCAAATTCAAAGACCTCAGATTTTGGTGTAGACTTGTGCTTTTAGACTGAGTTGGCTCAAGAGATAGATGATGGCTTAGGATTAGATTACGTAACTCTTAAGGTACTACCCAACCAAGCTTGCAAGAATCAAGGCAATTAGAAGCCAAGCTTGGGTGAATCTCCCGAGAAGAAACAAAGAGAAAAGAAAAAACGACAAACAAAACCAAGGAGAGAAAACGAAAAGAAAACAAAAGGAACAAATACTCCTTGAGAAGGAGATTTGGTGGCCGAAGCCACCGTGTAAGAGTTTGGTAGTGTGAGGTCGCGTAGAGACCTAGGACTCACGACTACAACTCAACATGAAGCTCATAGTCACTTGATTGATAAATGGCATATGCTTTTGGGTTTCTTTGTGCATCATGGGGGGAGGGATAGCTCAATAATTTAAACCGCACTCCCCCTATGTTCATGCGTGCTTTACACCTAGACATATGGCACAAGAGTGGTATAGGTATCCACTTATGACACAATGTCCGGATGAAGCACAAAGGTAGAGGGACAAACCTTGACGATAATCGATAGAGAGTGAGACCATTGTCTTGTTGGGTGCCTTTGGAAAGAATTGATACTTGGGATTGCTATACCATTGAATCCCATCATATCTTGCTCTTAAGTATGTCTTGATCTTGCTTGAATTATGAGAGAGTCTTGGCACTTTAGCATCCCGGCGAGAATCGATCAAGAGGATAGGTTCTTGTGAAGTTTCTTGATTTTTTACCATGATTTGGGTCCTCGCCTTGACCTTATTGTTGTTGATGCCGAACTTTAGGTTGTGGAATGGGTGACCTAGCACTTGGTTGTCCAATGAAAAAGACTTGGCCTTGTGGTGTAGATGGCTCCACATAGGTGGAACTTCGTCCTTCCCGGTACTCATAGAAGGTAGCTTTTGAGATCGGCGTGTGCCAACACTCATCCTTCCTATGGTAATCGGGGGAATTGCATCTCCTTTCTCACAAGAAGCACTTCGCCTCCTCCAAAGAACTTATCATCGAAAGGTCTCATCACACAATACCACAAACTTCACAATAGACTCACACTCTATCATCATGCTTGAGTGTCTTCAAAGGTTTGTCTCTCACTTCCGGCAACCCTATGAGGTTAGGGTAAGAGTATGACTAGGAGCAAAGAGTGGATTCCTACTTTGCCAATGAAGAAATCCAAGATCTTGAGAACAAACTCCGTTCCATTGTTGCTTCTTCTTGCAAGGATTATGTCATAGAACTTGTTTGAGACACAATTCCTACAAAACACAATCTCTACACAAAGAAGCAAATTCCATTAGTCCTAGACCGTGGCCTCTTGAAGAGACTAGCTCCACAAGAGGACCACAACATGTTCATAATAGTAGGTACAAAGACCCAAGAGTGTAGAGCAATGAACAAAGAGTACATATGAAAGAGTCTTGACAAGGTAGGACTTGATCACCACCTTGTCAAGGCTCCAATACCTTTGAGCTCGTTTGTGTTGTCGTCATAAAAGGATGGAGATAAGGACTAGATGACGACAATGAATTCCTTGCTTCCGGACATAAGACTTGTGGCTTCAAGATAACCACCCAATAAGCACCTCCGAAAGCAAGGCCCTCCATGGATCAAGAGTTGGAAATAGGAGCCCACTTTTCAATGGGCTCTACCTTCATATTCTTTGCTTCATTGATCCTTCCTTCTCTCTCAATCTTCTTTGGCATAATTGCCACTTCTCCTTCATTGCATAAGTCCTCGTGGGCTTCAATGACTCCTTCCAAGAATTGGACTTGAATTTGGAGACTCTCAATCTCGGACCTCAAGTCATTAGCTTCATCTTCTCGGTCCACTAGAGCTTCCTCAAGAAGAGAATTCCTTCTCAAGAGTGAATGCTCGTGTCTCTCTAAAGTGGCAATGCCGTCCTCATGATTGCGGCAAATATAGTCTTTGCTAGCTCGTTTATATTCCATCAAGGCTTCCTCATACATGGTCTTGATCACCATAAGCTCGTCATTTCTTTTCTTGAGGGTAGCAATTTCGTCCTCATGGTCACAACAAGTTTCCTTTCCTTTACTCAACCGAAAGTACTCCATCAAGGACTCATTTTGCCTATCATTCACTTCAACTAGCTTGGCCTTGTGTCTCTTTAGAGTGGAAATCTCTTCTTTATGATCACAACATTGCACCTTCTCTTTACTCAAGCGATAGTATTCATCTAAGGCCTCCTCTTGAGTTGAAATGACATCCAAGAACTTTGCATTGTGTTTTCTCAAGAAGCATACTTCGTCAAGGAGCTTGTTACAACATGAGTTAGGACCTTCATCTTCTTTCTTCTTGGCAAAGGTTGCAACATCCTCAATTGACCATTCATGATCTTCTTCAAGATAATCCTTCTTTGTCTTGAGCTTGTCTAACCAACCAAGAGCATGATCTTGATCCTTGAGTTGGGAGATGAGAGAGTTGTTGTAGTCTTCAAGAATAAGAGCACTAGTTTCAAGAGTCATACGCATGCACACTTCTTCCTCATAAGCTTGGGTGAGAGAGAAAAGCTCCAATTCCATCTTCTTTTCAAGTCCTTCATTTTCCACCATATGGTTTTCAACTCCAAGCATATTAGTTTTAGACTTCTTGGTGGAGGAGATCTTGGTGACCTCGTTGTTGGGGAATAGCTTGGGGAGCCCTTTGGGAGGAGGACTACACCCGCTCTTGCGAATGAGCTTTCCATCGTGTTCATCCCTTCTCTCAAAGATACATTCCGCAACAATATGCCTTTTGTCTCCACAATTGTAGCAAGATGATCTTGAGCTTCGTCTCTTGATTCCCTCCCAATAACTATCGGTGATCGGGGCCATGTGTTCACGATACAATGCAAACTCAAGCTTGCAGGTAGAGTGTAGGTGAGCAACATGATCTTCCGCATATTTCTTAGATATGGCCATTGACTTTGTCGAGGCCACATTGTTCACATGTTTGAGGAAGAGCATGTCAAGTTTGTCCCAAGCTTCCTTGGCGGTCTTGAGCGAGTAGATATGAGCGCGATCCTTGGGAGTAATGGCCAAGTGAATCATGTTGATGGCGATGGCGTTGAGTTGGTTGTCCACCACTTCTCTTCTTGTCAAGTTCATTCGGTCTCGTGGTGAATAGCCTTCCTCAATGATACGCCACAACTCGGTGGAGGCACTGCGCATATGGGAACGCATTAAGAATTTCCAATCACCAAACCGATTATAATCAAGTAGTAGAGGTGGAGAACCATGAGGTAAAATGCATGGCATGGGTATTGGGAAATTTAAGGCACAATCACTTGGTGAGAACACCGCATGAATATCCATTAATTTTCCCGCAACCGGAGATACATCCTTCCCTTTTGATAAGGACCTTTTCCCGATGTGGATTTGTTGATTGCTCAACAACCTTAACACAAGGAAAAGAGTTAACTTGTGGTGGGGAAACGTTGACACCACACTTAGAATCTATGATGAGGTTTGGTTTTGGAGTAATCAACTCCATCATCATAGCCTTCAATTGAGATACGATGGATGACTCCAATTTCTTGAGATCATCCAAAGTAGCCGGAGTATTATCGGCACTTGATGATGGAGATGATTGCTCACGGGGAAGGACTCCATTCACAACCACCTCTTGTTCGGCCATTTCTTAGGCGGTAAAGCCCGAGCAAGAAAACCTCGCTCTGATACCACTTGAACGGATCGTAGCGAACAAGAGGGGGGGGGGGGTGAATGGCGCTATGGCAAGTTTTAACCTTTTTCAATTTTAGCGCAACGGAAGGTAAAGGTGATAACTTTTGCAATAGCGGAGTTCCTACAATGATGCTAGGACATGTGCAACAAGTAAAGGAATCAACAAGATAACAAGAGTAAGGAGCGAGACAACCGGGGGGGCGAGGCGAGTCGAGGTTTGTTTCCCGCAGTTCCTTCCACTAAAGGAAGTACGTCTGCGTTGAGGAGGTGCTAGTCTCACACAAGAGACTAGGCGGCCACACCACGAAGGAAGGCCTCACCCTCTTCCTCGAGAGAGCTCCACGAAGGTTGTAATATCCCAGATTTAGAGGCAACAAAATGAGAGAACACCAAAGTGTGCATTGCATTCATGCATAGAAAATCCGGGGAATTTTCGCGCATTCATCTAAAACACAAAGTGATCGAGGTTTCTCTTGTGTCGATGGAATTGATGTATGTCATCGACACAAGTGCGATAAATTTCGACATGACCTTTGTTGATTTATTATGTTTTCGAGGGAAATAGTTTAAATTCAAATTCAAATATGAAAGACATAATTCAAATAGTAATTTGAATTCTAAACAATTATATAAATACAAAGTAAATATAAATATAAATGAGAATCAAATATTACAAATAATATTTCACATAAGTATTTCCTTTACAACATTTATTGAATATTACATGTTGGAAAAGAAATAGAAGATTACAAAAGTAATAAAGGGGAATCATAAACTAAATCTTCATGTTCCAAATCTCTCCCAATCTTCTTATTCTTCATTCCACTGCAAAAGAAACAACAAAGACAAAAGAAGTGGTTTGTGGATATTAAAATGTTTGCCTCCACCATTGGGAGGCAATGTTACTTGTTGGTAACTAGCTAGAGGGAATCAAGAACTTGTTTTGATTCCCTAATGTTGATTAGAGGGAGTAAATTCAAATTAGGCAACAAGAGGCATTCCGAGCAAGTTGATCACTATTTCATCCGAGGCATCAACGAGGCATTGTTTCGATGGTCACTAATTATATCTTAAGCAACCAGGGACAAGAAGGCAACCACTGATTGATTCAATTCATTTTAAGGCAACAAAGCAACTATTTTAATCTCCCTCTAATCTAGCTAGAATCCTTAAGATGCCCACATATGTGTTTAAGGTGGATCATCCTTGACATGGAGAAGTCAATATGATCCTAAGACAATTATTTTAAGCCACATATTAATTAAGCGAAGCCTAATTAAATCATATAGACACTTGGTCTATTAAGCTCACATGTAGCAGCCCATAAGAATTAACACTTGGCAGCACATAAAAGAATGGTCTAACAAGGGATAAAGATCACTCAGCCGTTGCTTGCACTAGGAGGAGAAGCAAACCAACTTGTCAACATACACATGGAGAGGGGGCCACATGCAAGCAGCACAGTCACAAAATACTGGGCATGTGTTGTCGATAGCACAGCAGCAACCCAATTGTATATAAACAGCACCCCATCTACGGTAGCAGCGTTTCTAGCACACACATAACTTTCCCAGCCGAACCCTATATCCATTCCAACAGAAAAAGCAGTTCTAACAGCTCTCCTAGTACCAGCACATGTTCCAGCAGTGGCAGCTCATCAATCAGTTCATCATGAACTGCAAAGAATATATAGATCCGCCCAGAGAAATAAACCCCACAACGAAGCAGATCCAGCAGTAAGGAGGAGAAGGCCCGCCACATGATGTAGAGCGTAGAAGACCAAGCATCAACAAGCCCAAGCTATGGAGTGCGAGCAGGTAGAAAACAACGTTTAAATCAATAGATCATGCAGTATCTGTTCTTAGCTTTACATATCCATACTAGGAAAATAAGGGGAATAATACACGATATTCAATTCCAACTACCCTTCAACTAAATTTTCACATAGGAGGATTAGAAGGATTCTTCTCTCAGCTTTGCATAGAGGTGCTATGCAAAATCATCCTAGAGAATAAAAAGGCACAAGCAGTATCTGTTCTTGTCCAATATTTTTGCCTCAGCCTATGCATCACAGGCTAAGCCAAGAAAGCAAGCCATATCTGTTCTTATCAGTTTATAATTAGACAGGGGACATCAAGATCCACAAGTAAAATCCAACAACGCCGAAAATCATTTCTTAGTTGCTAATGAGCAACTAGATCATACTCAAGACATTAGCAGGGCATCAGTTTGTGTATTCTAACACATCTACTGTCCCATATCATTTGTACACATAATTTAGTCATCACCATAAGGAGCAAGTATTAATCAATAAGCTCCAGAATTCTATTTGGGGTCCAGAAGTCATTCCCAGGCCAACCAAGTAAATTCCTGGAACACCACAGCAGTGCCAGCCTTAGAAAAGCATCACCAACAACCTGGACAAGCATGTATGTAGCTGATTTTATCAAATACCAGCACTAGAACACTTTACCAACATATAGATCACATAAAGGAGTGTCTAGAGGATCATAAGATCACTGTATATCCATACAAATGCCAAAGCACATCCCCATCAGGACATAATTATAAGCCAAGAGCATGCTTATGATAAGGCTGAAACTGAAACTATCAAGGTTCAGTTTCATCAGAGATAATACCCCAACAAGCAAATTATACTTGGATGAGTAAATCACCCAAACAGGGGCTAACATAGGCCAGCATAAGTATCACAACCAGATCAATGAATCATTATAGTTGCAGACTAACAGTAACCAAATTGTAGTAGCTATGAGCCACAGAGAGAAAAGGAGAGGATTAGCTCACATTGCAGTAGGGGTAGTAGATGATGCGGTCAAAGGCTGGGGTTGCGTTGCGAGCACCATCCCACCGGCGTCGATGTAGAGGGCGGCAGCACGTCCAAGCATCACATCACCACGAGCACATCAGCAGCAGCTCATCAAACCGCAGCTCACCGCCGTAACCTCAACACAGTGCCAGCACCACATAGAAGTAAAGGAGAAGACCAAACCAGGCAACCGAGCAGCAACATCACCGCAGCAACAGTACCAGTACACGGACGCCGGGGTTGCAGACTTGCAGTACCGTCCCACCGGCGTCTGGGTAAGGGTAGAAGATCAGGAGCGCAGCGGCGTGCGACATCGCCTCGGTGAGCCAAGCCACTGCTAGGGTTTGGTGCGGGGCGCGTGAGCAGGAAGGGAGAAAGGAGGCGTGAGTGAGGAGTTGATAGAGGTCAGCCCGAGTGGAGCGGCGGCGGCGTGCCGCAACCATAGAGGCGGCTGACACCGGCCGGAGGTGAGGCAGGGGCGGACTCGCCGCAAGTGTCGTGGGCGAGCAAACGAGGCCGGTGAAATAAAATCGATCTGGGCAGAGGGGTAGATCACGACGAGACGGTCCAGAACCCCACCACGTCGGCGTCGGGGAGGACCCAAGTCGGTCATGAGCGGGAGGCGGCGGGGCGGAGCCATGGACGCCTGGGCAGTATGTGCGAAGCGGAGGGGAACGAACGAGCTCGTCCTTGCGTACGACTGCGGGTGAGGGAAAGAGAGTAGGGGTCGGGTTGGGTTCGACCCAACCGACTCGGTCGGACCAAGTTTGGGCCAAACCATCATGGCTCAGGCCAATGGGCCAGCCCAGCTAACCATTTGGCTATTTGCATCTATTTACTTATCCTCTAAATAAATCAATTCATGAGGAAATTCAAATACAAATAATTTTTTCATAAAATTAAGAATTTCTAAATATAAGTGAAAACGAAATAAATCCCACAAAAGCCAAAGAGAAATAATATGATCTTTTCACTAAATTGTAGAAAAATAAATTCTTAAATCTTCAACTATTAAGACAAAAATATTAAATATACAATCTTTTTATTTCTATTTTTTTCCATCAAGAAAATAATAAATATCACTTTGTATTAAAATTTCATACAATCCAAAAATTGTTGATCATGCTTAATCATATGGAAACCCTAACTCAACATTACTTCAAAATATAAATCTAAAACCTCTAAAAGAATTAAAAGATATACCCTTATTTCAACTACTATTTTAACCCTAAATTAATAATTGCCTTAACTATTAATTCTCTAATAGTAATAAAATGCCAATTCCAATATTATTTTCAAGTTCAAAGTCACTAATAACTTCAACTCCATACTCAAATTATTACCTTAAGAGTTGTATTACAAAGATGAAACCCTAGTTCTATTATGAATAAAGTGCTAACCTCATAATTTTATGTGGAATCCTAAAACTCTAATACCATTAAGAACCCTAGCTCCATTAATTCATATGAACCTAACTTGATTATAACCTAAACCTTAAGTCAAACATGTGATCATGTTACTTCACAAACATCCATAGATTTATAATTAGCAACTAAATGCTTGATCATGTCTATATAAAATATAGGAACCCTATCACTAATAATTTAGCATCCTTTGTATGCATACTCATCAAACCAAGGTGATCAAATAGGATCAACCAAGAGTAAACCCTAGATCCTATTACCAAAGTCATCATCCTTTATTAACCTTATGTAGCATCACACCATTATGATAAACTCAAATAGCAATTGTGCCAAATATTGTGCATTACCTAACCATATTCCACTAAACCCTACAAGTACTAAAGGTTTATGAATCATCCTATTTAGGAATCAACTGCTATTCACTTAGTGAGTCCAATAGCAAAACCAAGTCAACCTCAAACCTAATTTTTTTTTTTTGAGGAACTACAGCAGGAGAGGCTCCTACTGCTTTTTAATATTAAATAAAAAGGATATTTACAGCATTTTTACAAGTGTCATGTTTGGGCCATGACTACCCTTGAAGAAAATCAAACTCTCAAAACTTCAATGAAATGATCAACTACTACTATGTTCTCAGGCTTTACTCTAACCCTTAAAATGTCGAGACCAGTAGCAAATTTCCTCTTCCATATGTGGAGCTCGGGAGTGATATCATCAAAGTGTTTTCTGTTGCGTTGTTTCCAAATATTCCAGGCCGCCAAAATTGCTATCTCCATAAACAAGGGGCGGTTCCAGGAATTAGTAGCAGATGCTATTCTCAAGCCGAGGTCAAGGTTAAGATCCCACTGAATACCGAGCACATCCCAACATCTCTGACTCAGCTGACAAGCAAAGAACAAATGATCCCTAGTCTCTCTCACTCCACGGCAAACCACACATGTATTATCAGGTATGGGACAATTCCTACGCTCAAGCATATCTCTCGTATTTAGCTTATCCATGAACATTAACCAAGCAAAGACCTTGTGTTTCATCGTGCATTTTGTCTTCCAAATCAAAGGCAAACATGGCAAAGGAGTTACATCACGGAAGAAGAAGTTATAGAATTTCTGAACTTTATAATCATCACTACCCCAGGCGTACGACCACCTGTCCGCTGCGTGCATATCTCTGTCCAGGTCTGCGAGAACATTCTGCAGGGAGTGGAGCTCCAAACCAGCCTCTACCGATAAAGGAAGGCAAAGATTACTGGTCTGCCTTTCCTGAGAAATAAAATCCAACACCGAACAATCTTCATTTTCAACAAAAGAAAAGAGGCGCGGCAAAGAGTCTTGCAGCACTGTACCATCATGCCAGACATCTTTCCACAGGAGCACAGTGTCACCCATGTTTACTGTGCACTCAGTGATCCCTCGGTAAATATCAAATAGGCTAAAGACGTCACGCCACCAGAAAGAACCACATGGCTGCTTTGAGTGAGGAACGGAGTTTTGATAATACTTCTCCCAAATAATCATAACCCAAGGGATATCCTGCTTATGAATGAACTTGTGAAGAAATTTCAAAAGTAGACCCTTGTTCTGAACTTTGAGGTCAAGGATACCCAAACCACCTTTTTCTTCGGGTGACAAACTAGATCCCAAGCAGCCAAGGAATAAGTCTTCTCCTCTCTATCGTTGGACTTTCTCCAAAGACAGTGTCGACGTGCCCTGTCAATAAATTCTATGATTTGCAATGGAATCTTGAGAACACAAAGGGTATAGATAATGAGAGGGGATAATGCAGAGTTAATAAAGGTCACTCTGCCTCCATAAGTTAACCAAATGGCAGTACTAGTCAACCTTCTCTCTACTCTGTCTGCAAGGGGCATGAGCTCAGATATAGTTGGCCTGGTAGTGCCAACAGGTAGACCCAGATAGGTGAACGGCATGACACCAACTTGGCATCCCATGATTTGGGCGAGTTCAGTAGCTCTTTCACTTGTCAAATTGATAGGGATCAGCTGTGATTTGTGAAAGTTTATTTTCAAGCCAGTGGATTGAGCATAAGCCTCCAGAATGGAATGAAGATTTGTAAGTTGTGTGTTATCCGCCGGCAATATTAAGAGAGTGTCATCAGCGTACTGAACAACAGGAAAGTCTTCAGATGCAGGTTGCTCAATGGGCAAAGTAAGTAGGCCTTCAGCCAAAGCAGAGTTGATTATGACCTGCAATAATTCAGCTCCCGCAACAAATAGGAGAGGGGAGAGGGGGTCGCCCTGCCTAACTCCTCTCCTACATTTGAACTCAGTGCCGGGAACACCATTAACAAGGATTGAGGAAGAGCCAGATTCTAGAATTAACTTCATCATATTAATCCATTTGTCATCAAACCCCATATGGTGTAGAACTTGGAGAATGGTGGAATGCTCAATAGTATCAAATGCTTTTTCAAAATCTAGTTTCAAAACAACAATCTCTCTACCAGAGGCCTTGCACTGATGGAGATACTCAAAAGACCATGCTAAACAATCTTGAATGTTTCTACCCTTGATGAAGCCATATTGGTTTCTATGAACAACCTTCAATATCCATTTTTGTAACCTCTCAGCAAGGATTTTAGTCAGCACCTTGAGCACGCAATTCAACAAAGAAATGGGTCTATAATCATTTACTGTCTCGGGAGCTAGCTTTTTAGGGACCAGCGTAATTAGAGAACTATTGAGACATTGCAGGCTAATGGTGCCATCCCAGAAATCAGCACACAACTTGTAGAAGTCAGGAGCAATACTTCTTATTAGTTTAACAAGTATGTTCTTCAAAAGTTATTCTTTTGAAGTAAATATGGAGTATCCATCAACCCTACCTACTAGGACCATAGACAATAACCAGATATCACCAGCAAGGTATACCAACCTTGATAGCAACTATTTATACTAAATTGCTTTAGATGCTTAAGCTTAACTCAATCCTACAAGTCCTAACTATGGATGAATCCAACTTTGTTGTGATCCATCTAATACTTACTCAAGAAGCTAATTTAGAAACCATAGTAAACAATAGAACTCCACAACCATATTATCATACCTGTTCTTTATCCAAGAACATGTTCTTCAAAAGTTATTCTTTTGAAATATATAACAAGTAATCATCAACCATGCACTATAGGACTTAAAATTGACAACTGCTCTTTACTTATTATACAACTACTATCCTTTGATATGTATGAGTGTTATTATGCATTATACTACTTGTTTATGATACCTAGTAACCAACCCTTAATAAGAACCTTGTTTGTGGAATTACTATAAAAGTGCAACACACTCTAAACCAATCATATCAACTCACTAATCCTAAATCATCGGGGTTAGGTTACGCTTAGAGCGATTGCATCTCATACTTATGCATTATTGCATCCTTGCCAATCTTTTAAACATCGTCCTAACCGGACGATGATGCTATTTCAGAATTTGGAGTTATAACGTATCGAAGACCTTGCCTGCATAATCTTGCAGTCAAGAAAGGCAAGTTCATCGCTTTCTCATACCATTTGAGTATCTTTATCAAATTACTTGCAAAGTACTATGATTATCACTATTGCATAAAAAACCAAAACCACTATTTTCATAACTATGAATATGACTATGTGGTGGGCAATGGAACCATGGATTGTGTGGATATGGTGGAGGTTCCATTGCAAGGGTTAATATCCATCTAGGATTAACAACAAATGTCGTCCAGTGATTCTTGTGCCGTAATACACGTGTTAACCATAAGATCCGGAGTGGGACGGAGTAGTCAAAAGTGTTTCCACCTCTCGTACATCAACGGATGTGCTCTACCATAGACACTTGTATCTGTCGGGGGCGAGCGGTTGGTCGGGGAAGCCTTAAGTCCCCACGGCATAGTCCGTAGACACTTGTCGCCCGAAGAACAAGCGGTTGGCTGGGGAAGCCTTAAGTCCCCACGGTATTGCGGTCTATGATGGGTTGCAGCCTACGGCGAAGGAGTTTGGTTAACGAGTCCCAAACCGTTGTCGTGGTCGGGGTCCACCCGTGAGTGGGAATAATGGGACCGGCGAGGACCCGGGGTCGGGGTATGCAACAAAGGGTGGGTGTGCGAGGTAGCGGAGGAACATGATTGGCTAGACCTTATACCGGGCCTCACACCATAGGAAGTGTGGACGGGGAGTACGCCCGGTTGGCACCAAGGTTGAGATCTCTTATGGGTAAAGCAACACACCTCTGCAGAGTGTAATGAATCGTGACCTGTCACTCCCTGTTCCGGGATATGGAACTGCGAACGCGGCCGAAAAGGAACTCAATGAAGTTCTAGTAAACCGGTGAAGGCTGACGGACATAGTTCTTCTGAATAAAAGCAACCTTTTGAAGAAATGGTTATGAAAACCTGCATTGGTATTAGACTTTCTGGTCTGATGCTGTAGCTAGTGCATTAAACACCTCTTTCCTATAATGAACTTGTTGAGTACGCTCGTACTCATACCCCTCTTAAATCCCCTGCTTAGATATGGAGGCATCGAAGGAGGATCTACAGTGCAACCCGAAGACCGAGGAATCAACAATTACTTCAAGAGACAGAACCCGACGTAAAAGTCAAACACCACATCCAACAAGGATAAAACCTAGCTTAGCAATAGAAAGGAACTAGTTTCCTAAACCTAGCTCCTATTTAGCTAGAATCTATTCATAGCCTCTATAGCTAGTTAAGCACTCTATAATTAGAGTCTGTGATAAGACTAGACTACGAGTCGTTCTTCTGGAGTTTATTTGCAGTTTTACCTCATTGTAAAGTAGGAGGCTGTGATGATCTTATGTAACCAATTCAATGTTGTAATTCTATAGACATGCCTTGGACCCGCATATGTTTCGTTGTACCACTCGAGCGATATAATACTAGTGGAACGGTGTTTCATTGGTGTTATATCGGACTTGCATACTACACCATGCAAGTGGTATGCCGGGTCACCACAGTTGGTATCGAGCAAATGCTTTGACCCTAGGATTAAAACCCTTTAAAGGAGACCTATAGGATTGGTAGTGTCTATAGGAAGTTGTCCTAGGTAAACCAAATACTTCTTATGACTTGAGATGGCTATTCACTTGAGAATAATCCTGACACACTTAAGTCAACATTTCTTACCTAACTTACCAAGATAAAGTAAAGTTAGTCAGCTAATCCCAAACATGTAGTGCACAATTAAGTTCCTAAACAATAGATGAGTAGATCAGAGTTGGTACACAATACTTGGTAGTCCAAAGAGAGGATACAACCATAAGGAAGATATCCTATTGGAAGATATGTACCAACAAAGGTTATGATTAAGTAAGAGTTATTCTGATCTATAATAGAAGAGATAACAAGTGATGAAGATAAGTATATAAGGTAAATATCTTACTAGAAGATGTAGAACAATGCAAGTAATGGGTAAGTAAATTATCCAAACTTGTAAAACAACTGATAGTAAGGGATGAATATGAGTTATATAAGGTAGAATAAACCATGATGAGTTAATCATGGGAGGTAAGGAAGAGAGATAGGAAAAAAAACTTGTCTACTTACATGGTAGAGTTGTTAATCATATATGATTCACCTGAGAATCGTTATGTGATGGACTAGAACATCATAAATACTTAGGAGAAGTACAATAAGAAGTCAGGTGTTCAACAATAGTGCAGGAGTTGTGTTCCAAAACCATGGGAAGTGTGCCAAGCACATCATGACCACATGTTTATAGTAGAAACACTTGAAAGTATAGGAGCTATATTCCCATAGTTATGTGTTTAGAGTACCAAAGTTAGAATCTAGACATATCATGTGGGATAGTCTTCAACAAAATGGAAGTTAAGTAGTACTTCCAAAGAAAATTAGGTTAACCTTAACTATCCTAGACCACGTTGTTTCAAGTTTATCTCATTGCAAATGTGCAATTAAGCTAAAGGTTGAGACAAATAGTAGAATCCCATATATTCGTGCTAAGTATCACGATATAAACCTGTATTATGTGGTGTTATATACTACACATCTCAGCCTGATGTTTAGAGATGTCTTACTCAACAATCATATTCAGAGCCTATGATGGTGTGTATTATATGCACAAAGTTGAATCTTTTTGGATTTTATTGGAATTTCATTCTTTGACTAGATCCATACATGAAGTTTGACTTTGATATGCAAATGCATGTTGCAATATCAAGTTCTTACTTGATGCTATAGATCTAGAGGGTAATGGTATTCGTGTGAGGAAGTGACGAATTCTGAAGATCCTGAAGACAAGATGAAGGTTCATCAAAAGAAGGAAGCAAAATTGTGGGAGTAACCACAATACTCTGAAGGAACTGCCAATCAAAATTCATGCTTTACCTCAACGGAGGAGTACTTTAGTACGAAAGAAGCATGAAGGTGAGAAATATAATGATTAAGGTGAAGCTAAAGCAGATCCATAGTCAATATTGAAGATGGAATGCATGGGAAATCACTCGAGATACTATATTCATAGTGTCGCCTAGTGGTTTTCTTGCAAAATAAACCCCGAAGGAAGGAAGATGACATATGAAACCATAGCAGACATAAGAAGACCACAGCTTGGTAACAGAAGACCACAGCTTGGTATAGGATCAATACTCGCGAGATAAAGTAGAGGATGTCTCGTCCAGTTGATCAGAACCTATAATAGAATCCATTTTTAGATAACAAATAGCCACAATTGGTATCAAGTAGTCCGTAATTGGATTATACTCCCTCCGTTCTGAAATAGTCTACATTCTAGCCTCAAAATTTGTTCTCAAATACTCTACATTCTAGCTTTTACTCAACAACAACACTGAAAACGAAGTGGTTTTGCTCTCTTTATTGGTTGTTGTTATTTTCAATGTAGCTTGGATTGGTTGTTCGCATATCTAAGTAGTACTAATAAATGCAATACTAGTTTGTCTCATTTTTTCTAGAATGTAGACTAAATCAGAATGGAGGGAGTATGTACCAAGAAGTTGTGAACAAATAAAATATTGTCAGCCAAATAATTATGACGTATAAAACATTCAGTCGAAGGATTTATGTTGGATGTCCACAAATTGAGTGGATACACCACAAACATTCTTCGCAAGACCTTAGAAGAAGTACAA
This sequence comes from Lolium rigidum, assembly GCF_022539505.1. Classification (NCBI taxonomy): domain Eukaryota; kingdom Viridiplantae; phylum Streptophyta; class Magnoliopsida; order Poales; family Poaceae; genus Lolium; species Lolium rigidum. The sequence continues at coordinate 279,386,646 of NC_061513.1, forward strand.
ACCATAAGCTAGACCAATACCAATATTCTAACCATAAGTCTAATGGTTGGAAGAAAAGGAGTTGAAGACCATAAGAAAATTCTAAGGGGTAGAGTAAAGACTGAGTTGGATGTACACTAACTCAATATTTTGAGCTAGATAGAAGAAGAAGGTCGGAACTGAGAGGAAGTTCAATCTTATTTTCATAAGATTATTGAACACTACCTTCAAAAGGATGTCAGACCAGAAGCCGAGGTTCATACCTCGAGGAAGTACGAATTGGCCTTTAACTTGAGGAAGTGAGTAAGAGTTACTCAGAAGTACGAAAGCTCAAGTAAGCTAAGCTTAATGAAGTTGGAAGAAGGAAATATCGAAGGCCAAATACTGAAGAAGATTGACCATACCAAAACTAAATATTAATTGAAAGATTCCTTTCATGGAACCTAAAAGAACCAAAATAGTTAAAGGTATCAATCATGATTCAAGATTGGATGGACTAAGTGAGTCTAATCCATTCTTAGGGGAAGTAAACCATTAAGACCATTCCATGTTAAGTACCTTACTAAGAACCATTATTGCAGTTTTGGTAGTAAGGGAAAACAAAGATCTATTTACTATTAGGAGTATGTTGTTAAATTAGTCTTCAGTTAAGACTAGCAAGCACTGGAAGAAGTCCCAATCATTGAATCATCAATGAGAAAGGAAACAAGATTATGATATTGAAAGAATTCATGAAATTGAAGTAAGAAGCCATAGCTCGGAGACAAACCCTAATGGATTCCGGGAAGAATCGGACAAGGGATATATTCAATGATATCCAGTAAGATCAATATGGAGTTCGAGAAAAGTCGTAGTCTGCACAAGTCTGATCCACACTCCGGAAACGTGAGAGAGATCAAACTTCGAGGACGAAGTTTAGTTTAAGGGGTAGAGACTGTAATATCCCAGATTTAGAGGCAACAAAATGAGAGAACACCAAAGTGTGCATTGCATTCATGCATAGAAAATCCGGGGAATTTTCGCGCATTCATCTAAAACACAAAGTGATCGAGGTTTCTCTTGTGTCGATGGAATTGATGTATGTCATCGACACAAGTGCGATAAATTTCGACATGACCTTTGTTGATTTATTATGTTTTCGAGGGAAATAGTTTAAATTCAAATTCAAATATGAAAGACATAATTCAAATAGTAATTTGAATTCTAAACAATTATATAAATACAAAGTAAATATAAATATAAATGAGAATCAAATATTACAAATAATATTTCACATAAGTATTTCCTTTACAACATTTATTGAATATTACATGTTGGAAAAGAAATAGAAGATTACAAAAGTAATAAAGGGGAATCATAAACTAAATCTTCATGTTCCAAATCTCTCCCAATCTTCTTATTCTTCATTCCCTGCAAAAGAAACAACAAAGACAAAAGAAGTGGTTTGTGGATATTAAAATGTTTGCCTCCACCATTGGGAGGCAATGTTACTGTTGGTAACTAGCTAGAGGGAATCAAGAACTTGTTTTGATTCCCTAATGTTGATTAGAGGGAGTAAATTCAAATTAGGCAACAAGAGGCATTCCGAGCAAGTTGATCACTATTTCATCCGAGGCATCAACGAGGCATTGTTTCGATGGTCACTAATTATATCTTAAGCAACCAGGGACAAGAAGGCAACCACCGATTGATTCAATTCATTTTAAGGCAACAAAGCAACTATTTTAATCTCCCTCTAATCTAGCTAGAATCCTTAAGAAGCCCACATATGTGTTTAAGGTGGATCATCCTTGACATGGAGAAGTCAATATGATCCTAAGACAATTATTTTAAGCCACATATTAATTAAGCGAAGCCTAATTAAATCATATAGACACTTGGCCTGTTAAGCTCACATGTAGCAGCCCATAAGAATTAACACTTGGCAGCACATAAAAGAATGGTCTAACAAGGGATAAAGATCACTCAGCCGTTGCTTGCACTAGGAGGAGAAGCAAACCAACTTGTCAACATACACATGGAGAGGGGGCCACATGCAAGCGAGCACGATCACAAAATATCGGGCATGTGTTGTCGATAGCACAACGAACAACCCAATTGTATATAAACGAGCACCCCATCTACGGTAGCGACGTTTCTAGCACACACAACTTTCCCAGCCGAACCCTATATCCATTCCAACAGAAAAAGCAGTTCTAACAGCTCTCCTAGTACCAGCACATGTTCCAGCAGTGGCAGCTCATCAATCAGTTCATCATGAACTGCAAAGAATATATAGATCCGCCCAGAGAAATAAACCCCACAACGAAGCAGATCCAGCAGTAAGGAGGAGAAGGCCTGCCACATGATGTAGATCGTAGAAGACCAAGCATCAACAAGCCCAAGCTATGGAGTGCGACGGTAGAAAACAACGTTTAAATCAATAGATCATGCGATATCTGTTCTTAGCTTTACATATCCATACTAGGAAAATAAGGGGAATAATACACAATATTCAATTCCAACTACCCTTCAACTAAATTTTCACATAGGAGGATTAGAAGGATTCTTCTCTCAGCCTTGCATAGAGGTGCTATGCAAAATCATCCTAGAGAATAAAAAAGCACAAGCAGTATCTGTTCTTGTCCAATATTTTTGCCTCAGCCTATGCATCACAGGCTAAGCCAAGAAAGCAAGCCATATCTGTTCTTATCAGTTTATAATTAGACAGGGGACATCAAGATCCACAAGTAAAATCCAACAACGCCGAAAATCATTTCTTAGTTGCTAATGAGCAACTAGATCATACTCAAGACATTAGCAGGGCACCAGTTTGTGTATTCTAACACATCTACTGTCCCATATCATTTGTACACATAATTTAGTCATCACCATAAGGAGCAAGTATTAATCAATAAGCTCCAGAATTCTATTTGGGGTCCAGAAGTCATTCCCATGCCAACCAAGTAAATTCTCGGAACACCACGAGCAGTGCCAGCCTTAGAAAAGCATCACCAACAACTCGGACAAGCATGTATGTAGCTGATTTTATCAAATACCAGCACTAGAACACTTTACCAACATATAGATCACATAAAGGAGTGTCTAGAGGATCATAAGATCACCGTATATCCATACAAATGCCAAAGCACATCCCCATCGGGACATAATTATAAGCCAAGAGCATGCTTATGATAAGGCTGAAACCGAAACTATCAAGGTTCAGTTTCATCGGAGATAATACCCCAACAAGCAAATTATACTTGGATGAGTAAATCACCCAAACGAGGGGCTAACATAGGCCAGCATAAGTATCACAACCAGATCAATGAATCATTATAGTTGCAGACTAACAGTAACCAAATTGTAGTAGCTATGAGCCACAGAGAGAAAAGGAGAGGATTAGCTCACATTGCAGTAGGGGTAGTAGATGATGCAGTCAAGGCTGGGGTTGCGTTGCAGCACCATCCCGCCAGCGTTGATGTAGAGGGCGGCAGCACGTCCAAGCATCACATCACCACGAGCACATCAGCAGCAGCTCATCAAACCGCAGCTCACCGCCGTAACCTCAACACAGTGCCAGCACCACATAGAAGTAAAGGAGAAGACCAAACCAGGCAACCGAGCAGCAACATCACCGCAGCAACAGTACCAGTACACGGACGCCGGGGTTGCGGACTTGCGCATGCCGTCCCACCGGCGTGCGGGTAAGGGTAGAAGATCAGGAGCGCAGCGGCGCGCGACATCGCCTCGGTGAGCCAAGCCACTGCTAGGGTTTGGTGCGGGGCGCGTGAGCAGGAAGGGAGAAAGGAGGCGTGAGTGAGGAGTTGATAGAGGTCAGCCAGGTGGAGCAGCGGCGGCGTGCCGCAACCATAGAGGCGGCTGTCACCGGCCGGAGGTGAGGCAGGGGCGGACTCGCCGCAAGTGTCGTGGGCGAGCAAACGAGGCCGGTGAAATAAAATCGATCTGGGCAGAGGGGTAGATCACGACGAGGTGGTCCAGAACCCCACCACGTCGGCGTCGGGGAGGACCCGAGTCGGTCATGAGCGGGAGGCGGCGGGGCGGAGCCATGGACGCCTGGGCAGTATGTGAGAAGCGGAGGGGAACGAACGAGCTCGTCCTTGCGTACGACTGCGGGTGAGGGAAAGAGAGTAGGGGTCGGGTTGGGTTCGACCCAACCGACTCGGTCGGACCAAGTTTGGGCCAAACCATCATGGCTCAGGCCAATGGGCCAGCCCAGCTAACCATTTGGCTATTTGCATCTATTTACTTATCCTCTAAATAAATCAATTCATGAGGAAATTCAAATACAAATAATTTTTTCATAAAATTAAGAATTTCTAAATATAAGTGAAAACAGAAATAAATCCCACAAAAGCCAAAGAGAAATAATATGATCTTTTCACTAAATTGTAGAAAAATAAATTCTTAAATCTTCAACTATTAAGACAAAAATATTAAATATACAATCTTTTTATTTCTATTTTTTTCCATCAAGAAAATAATAAATATCACTTTGTATTAAAATTTCATACAATCCAAAAATTGTTGATCATGCTTAATCATATGGAAACCCTAACTCAACATTACTTCAAAATATAAATCTAAAACCTCTAAAAGAATTAAAAGATATACCCTTATTTCAACTACTATTTTAACCCTAAATTAATAATTGCCTTAACTATTAATTCTCTAATAGTAATAAAATGCCAATTCCAATATTATTTTCAAGTTCAAAGTCACTAATAACTTCAACTCCATACTCAAATTATTACCTTAAGAGTTGTATTACAAAGATGAAACCCTAGTTCTATTATGAATAAAGTGCTAACCTCATAATTTTATGTGGAATCCTAAAACTCTAATACCATTAAGAACCCTAGCTCCATTAATTCATATGAACCTAACTTGATTATAACCTAAACCTTAAGTCAAACATGTGATCATGTTACTTCACAAACATCCATAGATTTATAATTAGCAACTAAATGCTTGATCATGTCTATATAAAATATAGGAACCACATCATCGATAATTTAGCATCCTTTGTATGCATACTCATCAAACCAAGGTGATCAAATAGGATCAACCAAGAGTAAACCCTAGATCCTATTACCAAAGTCATCATCCTTTATTAACCTTATGTAGCATCACACCATTATGATAAACTCAAATAGCAATTGTGCCAAATATTGTGCATTACCTAACCATATTCCACTAAACCCTACAAGTACTAAAGGTTTATGAATCATCCTATTTAGGAATCAACTGCTATTCACTTAGTGAGTCCAATAGCAAAACCAAGTCAACCTAAAACCTAATTGAGATACTTCTTATTAGTTTAACAAGTATGTTCTTCAAAAGTTATTCTTTTGAAGTAAATATGGAGTATCCATCAACCCTACCTACTAGGACCATAGACAATAACCAGATATCACCAGCAAGGTATACCAACCTTGATAGCAACTATTTATACTAAATTGCTTTAGATGCTTAAGCTTAACTCAATCCTACAAGTCCTAACTATGGATGAATCCAACTTTGTTGTGATCCATCTAATACTTACTCAAGAAGCTAATTTAGAAACCATAGTAAACAATAGAACTCCACAACCATATTATCATACCTGTTCTTTATCCAAGAACATGTTCTTCAAAAGTTATTCTTTTGAAATATATAACAAGTAATCATCAACCATGCACTATAGGACTTAAAATTGACAACTGCTCTTTACTTATTATACAACTACTACCCTTTGATATGTATGAGTGTTATTATGCATTATACTACTTGTTTATGATACCTAGTAACCAAACCTTAATAAGAACCTTGTTTGTGGAATTACTATAAAAGTGCAACACACTCTAAACCAATCATATCAACTCACTAATCCTAAATCATCGGGGTTAGGTTACTGTTATCACCAGATTTTGGCCAAATCAGGAGGTGGGCCGCGATCAAGATGGGCTTGGAAGGTTACACGTGGAAGATCTCTGAAGCGGCCTTGCACGGAGAATTTGGGCTAGATTGCCCGTGTATCTTTAATTATAGTAGATTGTATCTAGATTAAAAAGTTAGAGTTTGTCTCGTACACGGTGGGATTATTCCCACGTTAGAAAGTCCGCTGGACTATAAATATGTATCTAGGGTTTATGGAATAAACAACAACCAACGTTCAACACAAACAAATCTCGGCGCATCGCCAACTCCTTCGTCTCGAGGGTTTCTCCGGTAAGCACCATGCTGCCTAGATCGCATCTTGCGATCTAGGCAAGCACAAGCCTGCCTACGTTGTTCATGCGTTGCTCGTATCGAAGCCTTTTTGATGGCGAGCAACGTAGTTATCTTAGATGTGTTAGGGTTAGCATTGTTCTTCGAATTACATGCTTTCGTTATGCAACCCTTGCACATCTAGCCGCCCTACACCTATCTTAGGTGTAGGGGCGGCACCCGCTTGATCATCGTTTAGTAGATCTGATCCGTTACGATTGCTCCTTGTTTCATCAAGGATTAGTTTAACATCCGCATTAGTTAGGCCTTACAAAGGGTTGGAGGATCCAGCGGCGTGTAGGGTGGCGTTTGCTAGCCCTAGAAAGGATGTTCGGGGATCAACCTCGTGTTGGTTTTTAGGCCCTGTCTAGGATCGGCTTACGGTCACCGTGCGCGAGCGCGAGGCCCAATCGTGAGTAGGATGATCCGATTATGCGGTGAAAACCCTAAATCGTCGTAGATCTCATTAGCTTTATCTTGATCAAGCAGGACCACCATATATTCGGACACCTCGTCCGAATCATGGGTGGATCGGCTCTTTGAGCCGATTCACGAGACAACCTGAGAGCCGATCGAGGCTCGTATTTAATGTTTACGTGTATGCCATGCGAGGAAACTAAGCGAGGCATCATCCACACCTTCCCGACCGGGTATAGGTCGGGTGGCACGGCCTTGCGATAGCATCGGACGTGCGACCGGGAGGCTTTGCGGGCCGTCGCTCCGAGGGACCGGGGCCGGCCGCAACCCTAGTTGTTCCCGGCTCTACCGTGTTGACCGTCTCTGCCCGCCGGGGGGTTTCGACGTCAACACATTCGCGGCACGCCCGGTGGGACCACCTTCGACATCCACAACATCGCCATCTACATCCGAGATGGCGGAAGACACTCCGGTCACGTACGAGGATCTGCCTGATGAGCTCAAGAAGAAACATGACGAGATCAAGGCAACCCTCGAAGCCGAACTCATCGGCTCTTTCCACCGAACCCGCTCCCATGGCGTCGGGTGGAAGGGTTTCACACTCGAAGGCGCACTCGATGGAGTGGACCTGTCCGCCCCGTCAGAAGAACGCACCAGGTCGCTGCGGCAAGAAATCAACTACATGGTGGCTCATTCGCTGCACCGCCACTCTGAGAGCCTGGTGAACACTTTGGAGCGTGTCGCTCTGCGCGTGGTCCAGGAAATCATGAGCCACCGGTATTCTCCGTCGGGACCAGCTCTGGGGACTTTCAAGGGAGAGATGCCACTCCAGCCCCAGCCGTTCGCATGGGCAGCACCGGAACTGCCGAACTCATCGGCATACGTCGTCTACAAGATTGGTGGTGATCCTAGTGACTACCAATTCCTACCGAGGCACCCAAGGAGATCCCGCACGGATACGCGTGCGCATACGTACCGGACCGTAACGCCTGGGCACTCTCGAACCAGGCTGCAACGTCAGGGGCCTCTGGAACGGCAGGAGGAACGTCGGGAGCCGATCCTGAGAAGCAAACGTGGCTAGCTAAGTACGCCACTCCGACAAACCTCCACAGCCCATGTCCTGCAGTTGGCTTAGAACCGGAAAAGCAAGCATGGCTGGTTAAGTATGCCACCCCGGCGAATCTTCAGGGTTCGACACCTTCAGCCATCACAGCGGATCAGATTTGTGCAATCTCGAAAGATCGGTTCGGCATGATGCCGAAAAGGAAGGTGTTCGGCTACACCAAGCCGTACCCCAACGACTACGAACTGATCCCGCTACCACCCAAATATCGGCTCCCGGACTTCACGAAGTTTAGTGGATCGGATGGTTCCAGCTCCATCGAGCATGTGAGCCGATATTTGGCACAGCTGGGCACGATCTCAGCATCAGACGAGTTGCGTGTGAGGTTCTTCGCACGATCCCTCACAGGATCGGCTTTCGGGTGGTACACATCGCTGCCACCGAACTCCATCCGGACTTGGAAGCGAGTTGGAAGAGCGGTTCCATGAGCAGTATCACTCGGAGGCTTCCGATGTTGGTATCGCCGATCTAGCGCAAGTACGACGAAGCGCGGGGAAACAGTGTCGAATACGTCCGGCGCTTCGGGACCATTAGGAACCGATGCTTTTCGGCTCATATAAGTGAAAAAGAAGCGATCGAGTTGGCGGTGGTGGGTCTCTCATCATCGATTAAGGACGTGGCCTCCCAAGCGTGACTACCCTTCATTGGCGCACATGGTGCGAAGGCTGTCGGCATATGAGCAGGCGCCACCCGGATGTTTACCAGGACAAATTCAAGCGTGCGGTGACCCCGGTTGAGGCGGACGAGGATGAAGGTGCTGCGGGAGATCGAGAGGTAGCAGTGGCTGAATGGACTCGAGCGACGGGCCCCGTGACCTGCAAATGGGTGAAGCCACAAGGCCCTCCAAAAGGGTTCGACTTCGACGTGACCAAAGCTGAGCGGATTTTTGATCTCTTACTCACGGAGAAGCATATAAAGGTACCCGAAGGCCACAAGATCCCCACGGTGAAAGAGCTGAACGGAAAGCCATACCGCAAGTGGCACAACACGTTCACCCACACCACCAACGACCGCAGGGTGTGGCGGCAGCGATCCAAATGGCGATAGAAAACGGACGGTTGATTTTCAACCAATACGCCATGAAGGTCGACACACACCCCTTCCCCGCCGTAAACATGGTGGAGTATGCTTACCATGGAGGGTGCCAGCCGGATTTCCCGTGCAATATCAACATTGTAGGACCTGGACACCACTCTGGTAAGGACGGAGATGAGGGCAGCTGCTCTCATAGCAAAGATACAGAGGAAGCCGCTCCACGCGATCGGCTCCGCCAAGACGGCAAGCGCTACGTCACAGAGGGAGAGGTAAAAAAACATAAGGTATCAACGACCTCTCTCTGATCACCTCCTCAACAAGTATGTGAGTTAGTATGACCAACGCCGGCGATACAACGGCGATGATGAAGAAGATCGTCTGGCTAGGGACGACAGGAGGCGTCGTCGGCACGATCATGATGAGGAGGAGCACGAGCGCCGTGCCAAGGAAAAGCTGGGGGAGCGAGTCGACGAGGATAGGCACCGGGACTCGTCCCTTCTTCGAGCACCGCTGGGATTCGAGGAATGAGCCGACCGCCCACAATCGGCAATTGCCCAGAATGCAACCGGAAGAAGAAGGAGGCAGCCAACGTGTCCGTATTCAAGCGCCTAGGGCCTCTCCCGCCACAGAGCAAACGAGCTGAGTCCCCTCGATTGAAAGGTCTCGAAGATTCAGAAGACGAGGGAGAAGAAGAAGACAGGTATCAACGGCCAAGGTGGTGCCCTGATGGACTCAGCCGTTCCCAGAAACGCAGGGTTCAACGATTGCGCGGCCTGGAGGAAGCCGAGAGGTTATACTTGCATACATTGAGGAAGGCAAGGCCTGATCTGGCGCGAAGGTTCAGCGAACCCTGGATGAAGAGGGTCGTCCACGGAAAATGGAGTGGCGCCCCAAGCAAGGAAAGCCGATGATGAGACATCGGCTGGCACAAACATGGTGCTCGTTCTTCCGACGAAGCTTAGTGCTCCACGATTACATGATGCACTCAAGGTGGACGACAGCAAGCGCACCAACACGATAAAGTCAGAGATTGGGCTGGTTTTATCTACCGGCCTGAACGTGTAGCAAGAGCACGTCAATGAGCAAACGTGGCGAGGCTGATCCTTGTGATCGGCCCCAAAAAATTTATGAAGGGACATCACAAAACCTTCACCGAGCAAGCAACGTGGAGGCCGGTTCTAGCAATCGGCCAAAATTATCCTCACCATCCATTCTGCCTGGGTTCAACATGTTATCCAACAGAGCCGATACCATCAATTCTCTTGACAGAATCGGCTCGGGGGGGGCACCCAGGTGGATAAAGCACGAGGATATGCGGTAGAAGCGTCTCACCCTTTGGTGATGAGTATTGAAGTATGGGGGCCGATGCACAAGTCGGCCGTAGAAATTCTGAAATTCTGAAATTCGAAAAGGCCGATGCACAAGTCGGCCGTAGAAATTCTGAAATTCTGAAATTCGAAAATTTTTGAGCACAGCCGATGCAGCAGACATCGACTTAAGGATATAAAAGCCGATGCATGGCCGTCGACTCAAGAGCAATAACTGTTACGATCAGAGGGTCAATGGAGCAGGAAGTGGACCACGAAGACAGACTATGATGGGAGAACTCCTCAATGGAGTGGTTCAATGGTTCAATGGCTCGGATCTTCTCTCCAAGAACAATGCAAGAGGAACAGCATGGACGTGCAAATCAGGTTAAGGAAGGAGCTGATCTGACCTGCAAGGCACAAGAAGTGGGGATTTAATGTTCGAACAGTTTTCAAGGAGGTGGTGCCAAAAACTGTCAAATCGTGCAGAGAAGTTGGGAAGGCAAGTCATCATGATGAAACTTACTGCGACGGTTCTGCTCTGCCACGACATGACCCGACGAAAGAGAGCATAATGATTTTGGAAATGTCATTTCCAAAACCAGGGGGGCATGTGTTATCACCAGATTTTGGCCAAATCAGGAGGTGGGCCGCGATCAAGATGGGCTTGGAAGGTTACACGTGGAAGATCTCTGAAGCGGCCTTGCGCGGAGAATTTGGGCTAGATTGCCCGTGTATCTTTAATTATAGTAGATTGTATCTAGATTAAAAAGTTAGAGTTTGTCTCGTACACGGTGGGATTATTCCCACGTTAGAAAGTCCGTCGGACTATAAATATGTATCTAGGGTTTATGGAATAAACAACAACCAACGTTCAACACAAACAAATCTCGGCGCATCGCCAACTCCTTCGTCTCGAGGGTTTCTCCGGTAAGCACCATGCTGCCTAGATCGCATCTTGCGATCTAGGCAGCACAAGCCTGCCTACGTTGTTCATGCGTTGCTCGTACTGAAGCCTTTTTGATGGCGAGCAACGTAGTTATCTTAGATGTGTTAGGGTTAGCATTGTTCTTCGAATTACATGCTTTCATTATGCAACCCTTGCACATCTAGCCGCCCTTACACCTATCTTAGGTGTAGGGGCGGCACCCCGCTTGATCATCGTTTAGTAGATCTGATCCGTTACGATTGCTCCTTGTTTCATCAAGGATTAGTTTAACATCCGCATTAGTTAGGCCTTACAAAGGGTTGGAGGATCCAGCGGCGTGTAGGGTGGCGTTTGCTAGCCCTAGAAAGGATGTTCCGGGGATCAACCTCGTGTTGGTTTTTAGGCCCTGTCTAGGATCGGCTTACGGTCACCGTGCGCGAGCGCGAGGCCCAATCGTGAGTAGGATGATCCGATTATGCGGTGAAAACCCTAAATCGTCGTAGATCTCATTAGCTTTATCTTGATCAAGCGGGACCACCATATATTCGGACACCTCGTCCGAATCATGGGTGGATCGGCTCTTTGAGCCGATTCACGAGACAACCCGAGAGCCGATCGAGGCTCGTATTTAATGTTTACGTGTATGCCATGCAGGAAACTAAGCGATGCATCATCCACACCTTCCCGACCGGGTATAGGTCGGGTGGCACGCCCTTGCGATAGCATCGGACGTGCGACCGAGGAGGCTTTGCGGGCCGTCGCTCTGAGGGACTGGGGCCAGCCGCAGCCCTAGTTGTTCCCGGCTCTACCGTGTTGACCGTCTCTGCCCGCCAGGGGGTTTCTGACGTCAACAGTTACGCTTAGAGCGATTGCATCTCATACTTATGCATTATTGCATCCTTGCCAATCTTTTAAACATCGTCCTAACCGGACGATGATGCTATTTCAGAATTTGGAGTTATAACGTATCGAAGACCTTGCCTGCATAATCTTGCAGTCAAGAAAGGCAAGTTCATCGCTTGCTCATACCATTTGAGTATCTTTATCAAATTACTTGCAAAGTACTATGATTATCACTATTGCATAAAAAACCAAAACCACTATTTTCATAACTATGAATATGACTATGTGGTGGGCAATGGAACCATGGATTGTGTGGATATGGTGGAGGTTCCATTGCAAGGGTTAATATCCATCTAGGATTAACAACAAATGTCGTCCAGTGATTCTTGTGCCGTAATACCCGTGTTAACCATAAGATCTGGAGTGGGACGGAGTAGTCAAAAGTGTTTCCACCTCTCGTACATCAATGGATGCGCTCTACCGTAGACACTTGTATCTGTCGGGGCGAGCGGTTGGCCGGGGAAGCCTTAAGTCCCCACGGCATAGTCCGTAGACACTTGTCGCCCGAAGAACAAGCGGTTGGTCGGGGAAGCCTTAAGTCCCCACGGTATTGCGGTCTATGATGGGTTGCAGCTACCAGCGAAGGAGTTTGGTTAACGAGTCCCAAGCTGTTGTCGTGGTCGGGGTCCACCCGTGAGTGGGAATAATGGGACCGGCGAGGACCCAGGGTCGGGGTATGCAACAAAGGGTGGGTGTGCGAGGTAGCGGAGGAACATGATTGGCTAGACCTTATACCGGGCCTCACACCATAGGAAGTGTGGACGGGGAGTACGCCCGGTTGGCACCAAGGTTAAGATCTCTTATGGGTAAAGCAACACACCTCTGCAGAGTGTAATGAATCGTGACCTGTCACTCCTTGTTGCGGGATATGGAACTGCGAACGCGGCCGGAAAGGAACTCCATGAAGTTCTAGTAAACCGGTGAAGGCTGACGGACATAGTTCTTCTGAATAAAAGCAACCTTTTGAAGAAATGGTTATGAAAACCTGCATTGGTATTAGACTTTCCGGTCCGATGTCGTAGCTAGTGCATTAAACACCTCTTTCCTATAATGAACTTGTTGAGTACGCTCGTACTCATACCCCTCTTAAATCCCCTGCTTAGATATGGAGGCATCGAAGGAGGATCTACAGTGCAACCCGAAGACCGAGGAATCAACAATTACTTCAAGAGACAGGAACCTGACAGAAAAGTCAAACACCACATCCAACAAGGATAAAACCTAGCTTAGCAATAGAAAGGAACTAGTTTCCTAAACCTAGCTCCTATTTAGCTAGAATCTATTCATAGCCTCTATAGCTAGTTAAGCACTCTATAATTAGAGTCCGTGATAAGACTAGACTACGAGTCGTTCTTCTGGAGTTTATTTGCAGTTTTACCTCATTGTAAAGTAGGAGGCTGTGATGATCTTATGTAACCAAGTCAATGTTGTAATTCTATAGACATGCCTTGGACCCGCATATGTTTCGTTGTACCACTCTGAGCGATATAATACTAGTGGAACGGTGTTTCATTGGTGTTATATCAGACTTGCATACTACACCATGCAGTGGTATGCCGGGTCACCACAGTTGGTATCAGAGCAAATGCTTTGACCCTAGGATTAAAACCCTTTAAAGGAGACCTATAGGATTGGTAGTGTCTATAGGAAGTTGTCCTAGGTAAACCAAATACTTCTTATGACTTGAGATGGCTATTCACTTGAGAATAATCCTGACACACTTAAGTCAACATTTCTTACCTAACTTACCAAGATAAAGTAAAGTTAGTCAGCTAATCCCAAACATGTAGTGCACAATTAAGTTCCTAAACAATAGATGAGTAGATCACAGTTGGTACACAATACTTGGTAGTCCAAAGAGAGGATACAACCATAAGGAAGATATCCTATTGGAAGATATGTACCAACAAAGGTTATGATTCAGTAAGAGTTATTCTGATCTATAATAGAAGAGATAACAAGTGATGAAGATAAGTATATAAGGTAAATATCTTACTAGAAGATGTAGAACAATGCAAGTAATGGGTAAGTAAATTATCCAAACTTGTAAAACAACTGATAGTAAGGGATGAATATGAGTTATATAAGGTAGAATAAACCATGATGAGTTAATCATGGGAGGTAAGGAAGAGAGATAGGAAAAAAACTTGTCTACTTACATGGTAGAGTTGTTAATCATATATGATTCACCTGAGAATCGTTATGTGATGGACTAGAACATCATAAATACTTAGGAGAAGTACAATAAGAAGTCAGGTGTTCAACAATAGTGCAGGAGTTGTGTTCCAAAACCATGGGAAGTGTGCCAAGCACATCATGACCACAGGTTTATAGTAGAAACACTTGAAGGTATAGGAGCTATATTCCCATAGTTATGTGTTTAGAGTACCAAAGTTAGAATCTAGACATATCATGTGGGATAGTCTTCAACAAAATGGAAGTTAAGTAGTACTTCCAAAGAAAATTAGGTTAACCTTAACTATCCTAGACCACGTTGTTTCAAGTTTATCTCATTGCAAATGTGCAATTAAGCTAAAGGTTGAGACAAATAGTAGAATCCCATATATTCGTGCTAAGTATCACGATATAAACCTGTATTATGTGGTGTTATATACTACACATCTCAGCCTGATGTTTAGAGATGTCTTACTCAACAATCATATTCAGGCCTATGATGGTGTGTATTATATGCACAAAGTTGAATCTTTTTGGATTTTATTGGAATTTCATTCTTTGACTAGATCCATACATGAAGTTTGACTTTGATATGCAAATGCATGTTGCAATATCAAGTTCTTACTTGATGCTATAGATCTAGAGGGTAATGGTATTCGTGTGAGGAAGTGACGAATTCTGAAGATCCTGAAGACAAGATGAAGGTTCATCAAAAGAAGGAAGCAAAATTGTGGGAAGTAACCACAATACTCTGAAGGAATCGCCAATCAAAATTCATGCTTTACCTCAACGGAGGAGTACTTTAGTACGAAAGAAGCATGAAGGTGAGAAATATAATGATTAAGGTGAAGCTAAAGCAGATCCATAGTCAATATTGAAGATGGAATGCATGGGAAATCACTCAGGATACTATATTCATAGTGTCAGCTAGTGGTTTTCTTGCAAAATAAACCCTGAAGGAAGGAAGATGACATATGAAACCATAGCAGACATAAGAAGACCACAGTTGGTAACAGAAGACCACAGTTGGTATAGGATCAATACTGCGAGATAAAGTAGAGGATGTCTCGTCCAGTTGATCAGAACCTATAATAGAATCCATTTTTAGATAACAAATAGCCACAATTGGTATCAAGTAGTCCGTAATTGGATTATACTCCCTCCGTTCTGAAATAGTCTACATTCTAGCCTCAAAATTTGTTCTCAAATACTCTACATTCTAGCTTTTACTCAACAACAACACTGAAAACGAAGTGGTTTTGCTCTCTTTATTGGTTGTTGTTATTTTCAATGTAGCTTGGATTGGTTGTTCGCATATCTAAGTAGTACTAATAAATGCAATACTAGTTTGTCTCATTTTTTCTAGAATGTAGACTAAATCAGAATGGAGGGAGTATGTACCAAGAAGTTGTGAACAAATAAAATATTGTCAGCCAAATAATTATGACGTATAAAACATTCGATCGAAGGATTTATGTTGGATGTCCACAAATTGAGTGGATACACCACAAACATTCTTCGCAAGACCTTAGAAGAAGTACAAACCATAAGCTAGACCAATACCAATATTCTAACCATAAGTCTAATGGTTGGAAGAAAAGGAGTTGAAGACCATAAGAAAATTCTAAGGGGTAGAGTAAAGACTGAGTTGGATGTACACTAACTCAATATTTTGAGCTAGATAGAAGAAGAAGGTCGGAACTGAGAGGAAGTTCAATCTTATTTTCATAAGATTATTGAACACTACCTTCAAAAGGATGTCAGACCAGAAGCCGAGGTTCATACCTCGAGGAAGTAAGAATTGGCCTTTAACTTGAGGAAGTGAGTAAGAGTTACTCAAAAGTACGAAAGCTCAAGTAAGCTAAGCTTAATGAAGTTGGAAGAAGGAAATATCGAAGGCCAAATACTGAAGAAGATTGACCATACCAAAACTAAATATTAATTGAAAGATTCCTTTCATGGAACCTAAAAGAACCAAAATAGTTAAAGGTATCAATCATGATTCAAGATTGGATGGACTAAGTGACTCTAATCCATTCTTAGGGGAAGTAAACCATTAAGACCATTCCATGTTAAGTACCTTACTAAGAACCATTATTGCAGTTTTGGTAGTAAGGGAAAACAAAGATCTATTTACTATTAGGAGTATGTTGTTAAATTAGTCTTCAGTTAAGACTAGCAACACCAGAAGAAGTCCCAATCATTGAATCATCAATGAGAAAGGAAACAAGATTATGATATTGAAAGAATTCATGAAATTGAAGTAAGAAGCCATAGCTCAGAGACAAACCCTAATGGATTCCAGGAAGAATCTGGACAAGGGATATATTCAATGATATCCAGTAAGATCAATATGGAGTTCGAGAAAAGTCGTAGTCTGCACAAGTCTGATCCACACTCCGGAAACGTGAGAGAGATCAAACTTCGAGGACGAAGTTTAGTTTAAGGGGTAGAGATCGTAATATCCCGCATTTAGAGGCAACAAAATGAGAGAACACCAAAGTGTGCATTGCATTCATGCATAGAAAATCCGGGGAATTTTCGCGCATTCATCTAAAACACAAAGTGATCGAGGTTTCTCTTGTGTCGATGGAATTGATGTATGTCATCGACACAAGTGCTATAAATTTTGACATGACCTTTGTTGATTTATTATGTTTTCGAGGGAAATAGTTTAAATTCAAATTCAAATATGAAAGACATAATTCAAATAGTAATTTGAATTCTAAACAATTATATAAATACAAAGTAAATATAAATATAAATGAGAATCAAATATTACAAATAATATTTCACATAAGTATTTCCTTTACAACATTTATTGAATATTACATGTTGGAAAAGAAATATAAGATTACAAAAGTAATAAAGGGGAATCATAAACTAAATCTTCATCTTCCAAATCTCTCCCAATCTTCTTATTCTTCATTCCCTGCAAAAGAAACAACAAAGACAAAAGAAGTGGTTTGTGGATATTAAAATGTTTGCCTCCACCATTGGGAGGCAATGTTACTGTTGGTAACTAGCTAGAGGGAATCAAGAACTTGTTTTGATTCCCTAATGTTGATTAGAGGGAGTAAATTCAAATTAGGAAACAAGAGGCATTCCGAGCAAGTTGATCACTATTTCATCCGAGGCATCAACGAGGCATTGTTTCGATGGTCACTAATTATATCTTAAGCAACCAGGGACAAGAAGGCAACCACTGATTGATTCAATTCATTTTAAGGCAACAAAGCAACTATTTTAATCTCCCTCTAATCTAGCTAGAATCCTTAAGACGCCCACATATGTGTTTAAGGTGGATCATCCTTGACATGGAGAAGTCAATATGATCCTAAGACAATTATTTAAGCCACATATTAATTAAGCGAAGCCTAATTAAATCATATAGACACTTGGTCTGTTAAGCTCACATGTAGCAGCCCATAAGAATTAACACTTGGCAGCACATAAAAGAATGGTCTAACAAGGGATAAAGATCACTCAGCCGTTTCTTGCACTAGGAGGAGAAGCAAACCAACTTGTCAACATACACATGGAGAGGGGGCCACATGCAAGCAAGCACAAGTCACAAAATACTCGGGCATGTGTTGTCGATAGCACAAGCAGCAACCCAATTGTATATAAACAGCACCCCATCTACGGTAGCAGCGTTTCTAGCACACACATAACTTTCCCAGCCGAACCCTATATCCATTCCAACAGAAAAAGCAGTTCTAACAGCTCTCCTAGTACTAGCACATGTTCCAACAGTGGCAGCTCATCAATCAGTTCATCATGAACTGCAAAGAATATATAGATCCGCCCAGAGAAATAAACCCCACAACGAAGCAGATCCAGCAGTAAGGAGGAGAAGGCCTGCCACATGATGTAGAGCGTAGAAGACCAAGCATCAACAAGCCCAAGCTATGGAGTGCAGCAGGTAGAAAACAACGTTTAAATCAATAGATCATGCAGTATCTGTTCTTAGCTTTACATATCCATACTAGGAAAATAAGGGGAATAATACACAGTATTCAATTCCAACTACCCTTCAACTAAATTTTCACATAGGAGGATTAGAAGGATTCTTCTCTCAGCCTTGTATAGAGGTGCTATGCAAAATCATCGTAGAGAATAAAAAGGCACAAGCAATATCTGTTCTTGTCCAATATTTTTGCCTCAGCCTATGCATCACAGGCTAAGCCAAGAAAGCAAGCCATATCTGTTCTTATCAGTTTATAATTAGACAGGGGACATCAAGATCCACAAGTAAAATCCAACAACGCCGAAAATCATTTCTTAGTTGCTAATGAGCAACTAGATCATACTCAAGACATTAGCAGGGCATCAGTTTGTGTATTCTAACACATCTACTGTCCCATATCATTTTTACACATAATTTAGTCATCACCATAAGGAGCAAGTATTAATCAATAAGCTCCAGATTTCTATTTGGGGTCCAGAAGTCATTCCCAGGCCAACCAAGTAAATAACTGGAACACCACAGCAGTGACCAGCCTTAGAAAAGCATCACCAACAACCTGGACAAGCATGTATGTAGCTGATTTTATCAAATACCAGCACTAGAACACTTTACCAACATATAGATCACATAAAGGAGTGTCTAGAGGATCATAAGATCACTGTATATCCATACAAATGCCAAAGCACATCCCCATCAGGACATAATTATAAGCCAAGAGCATGCTTATGATAAGGCTGAAACTGAAACTATCAAGGTTCAGTTTCATCAGAGATAATAGCCCAACAAGCAAATTATACTTGGATGAGTAAATCACCCAAACAGGGGCTAACACAGGCCAGCATAATGATCACAACCAGATCAGTGAATCATTATAGTTGCAGACTAACAGTAACCAAATTGTAGTAGCTATGAGCCACAGAGAGAAAAGGAGAGGATTAGCTCACATTGCAGTAGGGGTAGTAGATGATGCAGTCAAGGCTGGGGTTGCGTCGCAGCACCATCCCGCCGGCGTCGATGTAGAGGGCGGCAGCACGTCCAAGCATCACATCACCACGAGCACATCAGCAGCAGCTCATCAAACCGCAGCTCACCGCCGTAACCTCAACACAGTGCCAGCACCACATAGAAGTAAAGGAGAAGACCAAACCAGGCAACCGAGCAGCAACATCACCGCAGCAACAGTACTAGTACACGGACGCCGGGGTTGCAGACTTGCAGTACCGTCCCACCGGAGTCTGGGTAAGGGTAGAAGATCAGGAGCGCAGCGGCGCGCGACATCGCCTCGGTGAGCCAAGCCACTGCTAGGGTTTGGTGCGGGGCGCGTGAGCAGGAAGGGAGAAAGGAGGCGTGAGTGAGGAGTTGATAGAGGTCAGCCAGGTGGAGCAGCGGCGGCGTGCCGCAACCATAGAGGCGGCTGTCACCGGCCGGAGGTGAGGCAGGGGCGGACTCGCCGCAAGTGTCGTGGGCGAGCAAACGAGGCCGGTGAAATAAAATCGATCTAGGCTGAGGGGTAGATCACGACGAGGCGGTCCAGAACCCCACCACGTCGGCGTCGGGGAGGACCCGAGTCGGTCATGAGCGGGAGGCGGCGCGGCGGAGCCATGGACGCCTGGGCAGTATATGAGAAGCGGAGGGGAACGAACGAGCTCGTCCTTGCGTACGACTGCGGGTGAGGGAAAGAGAGTAGGGGTCGGGTTGGGTTCGACCCAACCGACTCGGTCGGACCAAGTTTGGGCCAAACCATCATGGCTCAGGCCAATGGGCCAGCCCAGCTAACCATTTGGCTATTTGCATCTATTTACTTATCCTCTAAATAAATCAATTCATGAGGAAATTCAAATACAAATAATTTTTTCATAAAATTAAGAATTTCTAAATATAAGTGAAAACAGAAATAAATCCCACAAAAGCCATAGAGAAATAATATGATCTTTTCACTAAATTGTAGAAAAATAAATTCTTAAATCTTCAACTATTAAGACAAAAATATTAAATATACAATCTTTTTATTTCTATTTTTTTCCATCAAGAAAATAATAAATATCACTTTGTATTAAAATTTCATGCAATCCAAAAATTGTTGATCATGCTTAATCATATGGAAACCCTAACTCAACATTACTTCAAAATATAAATCTAAAACCTCTAAAAGAATTAAAAGATATACCCTTATTTCAACTACTATTTTAACCCTAAATTAATAATTGCCTTAACTATTAATTCTCTAATAGTAATAAAATGCCAATTCCAATATTATTTTCAAGTTCAAAATCACTAATAACTTCAACTCCATACTCAAATTATTACCTTAAGAGTTGTATTACAAAGATGAAACCCTAGTTCTATTATGAATAAAGTGCTAACCTCATAATTTTATGTGGAATCCTAAAACTCTAATACCATTAAGAACCCTAGCTCCATTAATTCATATGAACCTAACTTGATTATAACCTAAACCTTAAGTCAAACATGTGATCATGTTACTTCACAAACATCCATAGATTTATAATTAGCAACTAAATGCTTGATCATGTCTATATAAAATATAGGAACCCTATCACTAATAATTTAGCATCCTTTGTATGCATACTCATCAAACCAAGGTGATCAAATAGGATCAACCAAGAGTAAACCCTAGATCATATTACCAAAGTCATCATCCTTTATTAACCTTATGTACCATCACACCATTATGATAAACTCAAATAGCAATTGTGCCAAATATTGTGCATTACCTAACCATATTCCACTAAACCCTACAAGTACTAAAGGTTTATGAATCATCCTATTTAGGAATCAACTGCTATTCACTTAGTGAGTCCAATAGCAAAACCAAGTCAACCTCAAACCTAATTGAGATACTTCTTATTAGTTTAACAAGTATGTTCTTCAAAAGTTATTCTTTTGAAGTAAATATGGAGTACCCATCAACCCTACCTACTAGGACCATAGACAATAACCAGATATCACCAGCAAGGTATACCAACCTTGATAGCAACTATTTATACTAAATTGCTTTAGATGCTTAAGCTTAACTCAATCCTACAAGTCCTAACTATGGATGAATCCAACTTTGTTGTGATCCATCTAATACTTACCCAAGAAGCTAATTTAGAAACCATAGTAAACAATAGAACTCCACAACCATATTATCATACCTGTTCTTTATCCAAGAACATGTTCTTCAAAAGTTATTCTTTTGAAATATATAACAAGTAATCATCAACCATGCACTATAGGACTTAAAATTGACAACTGCTCTTTACTTATTATACAACTACTATCCTTTGATATGTATGAGTGTTATTATGCATTATACTACTTGTTTATGATACCTAGTAACCAACCCTTAATAAGAACCTTGTTTGTGGAATTACTATAAAAGTGCAACACACTCTAAACCAATCATATCAACTCACTAATCCTAAATCATCGGGGTTAGGTTACGCTTAGAGCGATTGCATCTCATACTTATGCATTATTGCATCCTTGCCAATCTTTTAAACATCGTCCTAACCCGACGATGATGCTATTTCAGAATTTGGAGTTATAACGTATCGAAGACCTTGCCTGCATAATCTTGCAGTCAAGAAAGGCAAGTTCATCGCTTGCTCATACCATTTGAGTATCTTTATCAAATTACTTGCAAAGTACTATGATTATCACTATTGCATAAAAAACCAAAACCACTATTTTCATAACTATGAATATGACTATGTGGTGGGCAATGGAACCATGGATTGTGTGGATATGGTGGAGGTTCCATTGCAAGGGTTAATATCCATCTAGGATTAACAACAAATGTCGTCGAGTGATTCTTGTGCCGTAATACCCGTGTTAACCATAAGATCCGGAGTGGGACGGAGTAGTCAAAAGTGTTTCCACCTCTCGTACATCAACGGATGAGCTCTACCGTAGACACTTGTATCTGTCGGGGGCGAGCGGTTGGTCGGGGAAGCCTTAAGTCCCCACGGCATAGTCCGTAGACACTTGTCGCCGAAGAACAAGCGGTTGGCTGGGGAAGCCTTAAGTCCCCACGGTATTGCGGTCTATGATGGGTTGCAGCTACCGGCGAAGGAGTTTGGTTAACGAGTCCCAAACTGTTGTCGTGGTCGGGGTCCACCCGTGAGTGGGAATAATGGGACCGGCGAGGACCCAGGGTCGGGGTATGCAACAAAGGGTGGGTGTGCGAGGTAGCGGAGGAACATGATTGGCTAGACCTTATACCGGGCCTCACACCATAGGAAGTGTGGACGGGGAGTACGCCCGGTTGGCACCAAGGTTAAGATCTCTTATGGGTAAAGCAACACACCTCCGCAGAGTGTAATAAATCGTGACCTGTCACTCCCTGTTGCGGGATATGGAACTGCGAACGCGGCCGGAAAGGAACTCCATGAAGTTCTAGTAAACCGGTGAAGGCTGACGGACATAGTTCTTCTGAATAAAAGCAACCTTTTGAAGAAATGGTTATGAAAACCCGCATTGGTATTAGACTTTCCGGTCCGATGCCGTAGCTAGTGCATTAAACACCTCTTTCCTATAATGAACTTGTTGAGTACGCTCGTACTCATACCCCTCTTAAATCCCTCGCTTAGATATGGAGGCATCAAAGGAGGATCTACAAGTGCAACCCGAAGACCGAGGAATCAACAATTACTTCAAGAGACGAGAACCTGACAGAAAAGTCAAACACCACATCCAACAAGGATAAAACCTAGCTTAGCAATAGAAAGGAACTAGTTTCCTAAACCTAGCTCCTATTTAGCTAGAATCTATTCATAGCCTCTATAGCTAGTTAAGCACTCTATAATTAGAGTCCGTGATAAGACTAGACTACGAGTCGTTCTTCTGGAGTTTATTTGCAGTTTTACCTCATTGTAAAGTAGGAGGCTGTGATGATCTTATGTAACCAAGTCAATGTTGTAATTCTATAGACATGCCTTGGACCCGCATATGTTTCTGTTGTACCACTCTGAGCGATATAATACTAGTGGAACGGTGTTTCATTGGTGTTATATCAGACTTGCATACTACACCATGCAGTGGTATGCTGGGTCACCACAAAGGTGCTCTCCCTCTTCCACTAAGGCACCGGTCGAGGCGGTGATTCCTTCACAAGGTTGGGGCGAGCTCCACACACAAGGATGCTCCCAACACCCTATGGAGCTAGTACATCACCAAGCTAGACTCCATAGCTGCACATCTCCAATGCTCCACCATAGGAACCCATCTCCAATGCTCCACCAAAGGAACTTTTCCAATGCTCCACCAAGAAGCTCCTCCAAGGCTCCACCAAGAAGCTCCTCCAAGGCTCCACCAAGAAGCTCCTCCAAGGCTCCACCAAGAAGCTCCTCCACCAAGGAACCCTAACACCAAGATCCACTAAGGACTACCACGAATTGGTGAACTTTCTCTCGGTAGAATGATAGATCGGGGTCTCCTCCACCACGTCTCAAAATATGAGCAAGATTGGTTGGGTGGATGAGGAGATCCCTTCAATTTTGAGCTCAGCAACAATGGAGGAGAGAGAGAGAGAAGAGCTAGGGCGAGCTGGGGAAGAAGGGGCCTTTATATAGGTCCCTCCAAATCCAACCGTTACCTGCTGTTTTTGCCTAAGCGGTACTACCGCTTCTGGAAGCGGTACTACCGCTCTGAGTTCGAATCCCCACTGAACTTGTCCACGTGGACACACTGCGGTACTACCGCTTGCGGTACCGCTTGGGGTACCGCAATAGGGTCCAGAGCTTACTGGACTCGAAGCGGTACCGAAGCGGTACCACAGCGGAACGACAGTAACGCGTTACGGTACTTGAGCGGTACCGTGGGCGGTACTACCGCTCTCAAGCGCTACTACCGCTCATGGTACCGTAAAGGTACCGCAATGTGTTTTGTGGGGCATTTTCGTGTGCAATCCTCAGAGCGGTATCTCGGGCGGTACCAGTAGGGGTAGCGGTAGTACCGCTCCTGGTACCGGTAGTACCGCTATGGCTAAAACAGCTTTTTCCTCTTTTCCTCTCCTATCATGTTACCTCACGACACACACACACAAAACCAGAAAACCTAATATCTACGCTTCAGTCTTCCGATCATGGTGTGTTCAGCGAGGGCACCGTACACCTACAAATCCATCAAAGATAATCGTTGTGCACGGTTAGAATTGTTCGAGTGTTGTTATCAAACACACAAAACACGGGATACGGATCTTGCTCTTACAATGAGGTACATAACTTGTAAGACGCCGACGAAGTCTCTCGATTGATTCCTGTAGCCAATGTAATAGATCTCAACCCTGCTAGATATTCGCAACTCCACACACTTGCGCATGTAGCCGCCGACCACGAAGCGGTAGATTGCAATCTTCTAATCCCCAATGGAACAACAGATCACACAAACTTTCAGTAGCATAAAACTCCAGATCGCAACGAATTGGAGAGTTGGGATTCAATAGTTTTGCATAGCAAACAACTAAGAAATAGGGTTTATCTTAAACGTGGTCTAAAGCTACTTTGGGACATCCTGGGCACTTATATAGGGGTTCAGCACGACCTCAGGTCGAAAAGATACAAACATAACCGACCCAGAATAGATCTGGTCGAGACAGACTCGGACACGGCCGGTCTGACGGCCGGTCGACCGGGCCTGGGACCGGGCAGGCCGGTTCAAACCGGGCCTGGCGCCGGGTGCTGACCGGGCGCGGGAAGTGCTCTGCAGTACCCTGTCCGGTTGCCATCAGCGTGTCGTCCGGTTGGCACCGGGTGGGATCCGGCGTGTCGCCCGGTTGGACCGGGCCAGAGACCGGGCGCGCCGGCCGGTCTGACCGGATGCTGGGCCGCCCTGGACTTCTTCTTCATCCCTCGCGCATGCCTCCCGCTCCTCCCTCGCGCGTCCATGGAATATCTTCATGTCCAGCTCCTTGTCCAGCTTCACGTTCATCTTCATATCCAGCTGCTCCTCTCCTCCTCCTCGTGCGATGCTTGCTCCCTCTTCATACCTGATCATACATAAGTAATAACACTTAGGCAGTATAAAGTTCTCATCAATCAAAGTATCGTTTAGGAACAAGTTCACCTGTTGTTTAAGTAGCTTCGCACGAGCCCTTGTAATAGGTCCAATCCTGACTTCATTGGACTTGAGCTTCACAGCAGGCTCATCTTCAACTGGCAATGACGGAGGTAGTAGTGAGGTAGGGATGTCCTCATCATCTCCCCCCACTTCAAAAGGCGTCGACCTCGACGCTCCAAGGTCTTCTCTGTCATATGGTGTCAAATCAGCTACATTGAAAGAATTGCTGACACCAAACTCATCAATTGGAAGATCTATCGAGTATGCATTATCATTGATCTTGGCAAGCAATTTGTAAGGACCAACACCACGAGGAAGCAACTTGGACTTCCGCAGCTTCGGGAACCTATCCTTGCGAAAATGTACCCAGACCATATCACCAGGCTTGAACAATATCTCTTTGCGCTTCTTGTTCATCCTTGCAGCATTGCTCTTACCTTTCTTCTCGATCAACTCTTTAGTCTTCACATGAATCTTTCTCACAAAATCTGCCCTCTTTGATGCCTCCATATTGACTCTCTCATGTATAGGCAAATGCAACAAATCAAGTGGAGTAATGGGTTTGAAACCATAAACCACCTCAAAGGGACACAGCTCTGTGGTAGAATGTACCGCCCTGTTGTAAGCAAACTCCACATGCGGCAAACAGTCTTCCCACTCCTTCAGGTTCTTCTTGATCATGGATCTCAACAGTTGTGACAATGTTCTATTCACCACTTCAGTTTGACCATCAGTTTGGGGATGACAAGTAGTGCTGAAAAGCAGCTCGTCCCAGCTTTCTCCAAAGCGTCTTCCAGAAGTAGCTCATAAACTTCACGTCACGATCAGAAACAATAGTCTTCGGGACTCCATGTAGACGTACAATCTCCCTGAAAAATAGGTTAGCAATATGCGACGCATCGTCGCTCTTGTGACAGGCAATAAAGTGTGACATCTTGGAAAATCTATCCACTACCACAAATATAGAATCATAGCCTCTCTTAGTACGCAGCAAACCCAAAACAAAATCCATACTAATATCCTCCCAAGGTGTAGTAGGTGCCGGTAAAGGAGTATACAAACCGTGAGGCTTCAGCTTGGACTTGGACTTGTTGCAAGTAATGCATCTATTCACATACCTGTCCACATCCCGCCTCATCTTTGGCCAATAAAAGTGGTCAGCTAGCATGATTAGCGTCTTCTCACGCCCAAAGTGACCCATCAAACCTCCAGCATGTGATTTCTGTAATAAGAGCAAACGCACAGACGATTCTGGAACACATAGTTTGTTAGCTCTAAACAAGAACCCATCATGTATGTGATATTTTTCCCATGCTTTACCAAGAGCACACAAGCGATATGGTTCAGCAGAATCATGATCAGTAGCATACAAATCACATAGTATCTCTAAACCAGGAATTTTAACATCAAGTTGAGTTAATAGCATATTCTTCCTAGATAGAGCATCAACAACAATGTTATCTTTTCCCTTCTTATGCTTAATAATATATGGAAAAGACTCAATGAACTCAACCCACTTAGCTAGACGCTTATGCAAAGTAGATTGGGCTTTCAGATATTTCAAAGCTTCATGATCAGAATGTATGATAAATTCTTTTGGCCACAAGTATTGTTGCCAAACCTCAAGAACTCTAATTAAAGCATACAATTCTTTATCATATATAGGATAGTTCAACTTAGCACCAGAAAGTTTGTCAGAAAAATATGCAATTGAGCGACCCTCCTGCATCAACACACCACCAATTCTAATACCACTAGCATCACATTCAGTCTCAAATTGCTTATTGAAATCAGGAAGTGCAAGTAACGGTGCAGAAGTTAACAATATTTTCAGTTCATCAAAAGCATGATCTTGGGCAGTGCCCCACTCAAAAACAACACCCTTTTTAGTCAAATCATTCAAAGGTGCAGCAATAGTACTAAAGTTGGGCACAAATCTTCTATAAAACCCAGCTAGACCATGAAAACTTCTTACTTGACTCACATTCATGGGAGTAGGCCAATTTTGAATAGCTTCAGTTTTAGACACATCAACTTCTACTCCATGCTTAGAGACAACATAACCAAGAAATATGATCTTATCTTTGCAAAATGTGCACTTCTCAAGATTACCATAGAATTTATTATCACGCAACACTTGCAAAACTTGTCGAATATGCATAGTATGGTCAGATTCATTGCGGCTGTAGATTAATATGTCATCAAAATACACAACCACAAACTTGCCAATAAAATTACGCAAAACATGGTTCATCAGCCTCATGAAAGTGCTAGGTGCATTAGTTAAACCAAAAGGCATTACTAACCACTCATATAAACCAAGTTTTGTTTTAAAGGATGTTTTCCATTCATCCCCTTCTTTCATCCTAATTTGATGATAACCACTACGTAAATCAATTTTAGAGAAAATAGCAGCACCACTCAATTCATCTAGCATATCCTCTAAATGGGGAATAGGATGACAATATCGAATAGTAATGTTGTTTATAGCTCTACAATCTACGCACATACGCCATGTACCATCTTTATTAGGAACTAGAATAACAGGAACAACACAGGGGCTAAGGCTTATGCGGATATAACCTTTATCGAGTAACGCTTGTACTTGCTTCTGTATCTCCTTCGTCTCTTCGGGGTTCGTCCTATATGGCGCCCTATTGGGCAGCGAAGCTCCGGGGATCAAGTCAATTTGATGCTCAATACCATGCAATGGTGGTAGTCCTACGGGTACCTCCTCCGGAAACACGTCGCTGAATTCCTGCAAAACATTAGAAACACCAAGAGGAAGAGGGGTCATGTCGTTAGAAATCAAAACCGTACCCCTGTACATAAGCACTAGAGGCATGGCTGTAGGATCCTCACGAAATTCTTTCATGTCCTCTTTGGTGGCTAAAAGCACTAAGGAATTCACTCTCTCACTTTTCGTTATATCACTCACGACATTACAATTCTCTCGCCTATCTAGAGGTGCATCCTCCAAGTTTATTTCAATTTTCTGACGAGACTCATTGACAATTTGCTGTGGTGACATAGGCTGTAAGTTGATTTTCTTGCCCTTGTACTCCAAGTGATATGTATTGGCACGACCATTGTGTTGCACAGAACGGTCATAGACCCATGGCCGGCCCAACAGTAGGTGACACACCATCATAGGAACCACGTCAAAATCAATGGAATCCTTATACGGTCCAATCTCAAAATCAACACGCACCATGTGGCTCACCTTCATCTCACCATTATTGCTCAACCACTGAATATAATATGGATGTGGGTGCGGTAGATACTTCAGTTTCAGCTTGGCACATAACTCTTTGCTTGCTAAATTGCGACAACTCCCTCCATCAATAATGACCTTGCAAGTTTTATCAGTACCAACTAGTGCCTTTGTTTGGAACAAATTGCAGCGCTGAGTAGATGCACTTGACTGCACATTGAGAACACGCTGTGAGACAACAATAGTTTGAGCTTCAGAAGGAAAAGCATCAAAACCATCACTGTCATAATCATCATCTTCTGGAGCATTTGGATCAACATCGTCTCCAATTTCATACTCATTGTCCTCATTAATAATCATAACTTTGCGGTTAGGACAATCTTTCTTGAAGTGACCCTTGCCACCACATGTATGACAAGCCATATCGCGGTTGCGCGCCGTTGACATGTTAGAACTAGTTCCACTTGCTGCAGGAACGGGCCTCTTTGTGTTGGACACATTGGAAACCGGCTTGCTAGACGAAGTAGGAACATCCGCAGGGCGCATGGATGACGCCGTGGAGGGTGGCGTCCTAGGCGTGTAGCGCCCCGCGCTTGTAGCACGTCCCCTCTGTTGCGTTTCTTCAGCCAACTATGATTCAGCTTCTCTTGCATGATGTAGTAGCTCATTCATTGTAGTGTAGCTGTGATGACGCACAATGCCTTTGATATTAAACTTGAGACCATTCAGAAAACGCTGTAGTGTCATCTCAAGCGACTCACGGACACGGGCACACTGCATAAGCATCTCCATCTCTATGTAGTAAGCATCAACCGTCATCAGACCTTGTTTCAATTGGGTCAACTTATCAAATACGGAACTCAAATAGTTGGTAGGAACAAAACGAGCTCTCATTGCCGCCTTCATAGCACGCCATGTGATAATATGCAGCTCACCATCTTCTTCACGAGCACGAACAAGTCCATCCCACCAACGCAATGCATATCCGTCAAATTCAGAGGAAGCAAGCTTGATCTTCCTATCTTCCGTATAGTCATGTAAACGCCACAAGCGCTCAATTTTCAGCTCCCATGTGAGATATTCTTCAACATCCGTAGTTCCTTCAAATATGGGAATTGAGAACTTGGGTTTACCCAAACCATCGTCTTGTGGCTGTGGAGGAACACAACGGGCTCCAAGATCAGCAAAACCGCGATTAACGCCACGTGGAAGACCACGACCAAGACCACGCCCAATGCCCTGAGCAGCAGCAGCTTCCGCATGGTCACCTTGGACGCTGTCATCTTCATCAAGCGGTTGTTGTGGTTGTTGTACCAATGTACGTATCTCACCGACGGCTTGAGTCAAAGTTTGTATAGATGCTTGAAGAGTCGTCATCGATGTTTGAACGGTGTTAGTAGCCGTAGTAGCCTCATTGACCTTCAAGTTGACACCCTGAATATCCGTGTCAAATGTCTCCGTAGCAACACGGATTTCACGTTGTAGATGATCACGAAGTGCCTCATATTTCATCCAAGTAACCGGTGAGGCTGGATCCTTTTTCTGCATCACATCAAACTCAGAAGAAGACATGATTAGTAGGTTAGTGCACTAAACAAAAATCTTTGGTGGTACTCTCACAACTCACTCAAAACTGATAAGAAAGGTAAATCTTACCGCTCCAAAGTGAATTAGTATTGCTTACCAACTAGGATTGACGGATTAGTGCACGGATGTAGCGAAGCGAATATCAAGGGTATAAGAACAATCACACGACAAAGCAGAATATATGTGGGGCTGTAGGTAGGCAACCTATTTGCACCAATAACAAGTTCTAGCGTTGACCGTAGATAACCAAAGATACTCTCACAAGGCGATAAATGTGGCAATGCAACTATATGGATGAGAGGTTGCAATGCACTAGAGAGACAGTAGCAAAGCTCAACGAAACAGGCACAAGATTGCTCAACTACAGGTGCAGAAAAGTAAACTAGGCCTTCACTTGATCTTACTAGTACTTCATACTTTTTTCTTTTCGGATTTTCTTTTTGTAACGCAGCTATGTAGCTCTTTTTGCTTCTTTTTTTTTGATTTTATGACACAACTCCTTGATAACACGGCCAACAAAGTATGCAAAGCACCAAAACCGTAATGAGCAGCCTGTTGAGCGGTAAAACTAGTCTCTTCTGTGGAAGTTCCTAGTCACTTACATCGATAGGCTGTGTCTATGGTTGGGAACAAGCACACTGTACGCTATGTGGACTCGGAGTAACAAAACTGATACGATATGATAAACTAGACGATATTGAGACACAAACCCTAACAATTCTACTAGATGAAAAATAAAGATACGCAAAAACAACTACGAAAAGCAACTAAAACTCGAAATTAATTAGTGCAAACTATGGCTATGGCAAACCCTAACCCTAATATTTTTGGCTTTTTCTGTATAGGAAACACTCACAACTCAACTATGGGGTGGATTGTGGATGGCTTACCGAGGAAACGCTGAAATTTGATGCCAAGATGATAAGGGGTTGCCCGATCTTCTCAGTAAGCGACGGGTGGTGATGAGATGAACACACGGTGTATGCAGCGGAGGGAATCGATGATATGAGGTAGATAACTTGTATGACGCCGATGAAGTCTCTTGATTGATTCCTGTAGCCAATGCAACAGATCTCAACCCTGCAAGATATTCGCAACTGCACACATTTGCGCACGTAGCCGCCGACCACGAAGCGGTAGATTGCAATCTTCTAATCCCCAATGGAACAACAGATCACACAAACTTTCAGTAGCATAAAACTCCAGATCGCAACGAATCGGAGAGTTGGGATTCAATAGTTTTGCATATCAAACAACTAAGAACTAGGGTTTATCTTAAACGTGGTCTAAAACTACTTTAGGGACGTCCTGGGCACTTATATAGGGGTTCAGGACGACCTCAGGTCGAAAAGATACAAAAATAACCGACCCAGAATAGATCTGGTCGAGACAGACTCGGACACGGCCGGTTTGGCGGCCGGTCGACCGGGCCTGGGACCGGGCAGGCCGGTTCAAACCGGGCCTGGCGCCGGGTGCTGACCGAGCGCGGGAAGTGCTCTGCAGTACCCCGTCTGGTTGCCATCAGCGTGTCGTCCAGTTGGCGCCGGGTGGGATCCGGCGTGTCGCCCGGTTGGACCGGGCCAGAGACCGGGCGCGCCGGGTGGGATCCGGCGTGTCGCCCGGTTGGACCGGGCCAGAGACCGGGCGCGCCGGGTGGGATCCGGCGTGTCGCCCGGTTGGACCGGGCCAGAGACCGGGCGCGCCGGCGTGGCGGCCGGTCTGACCGGATGCTGGGCCGACATGGACTTATTCTTCCTCCCTCGCGCATGCCTCTCGCTCCTCCCTCGCGCGTCCATGGAATATCTTCATGTCCAGCTCCTTGTCCAGCTTCACGTTCATCTTCATATCCAGCTGCTCCTCTCCTCCTCCTCGTGCGATGCTTGCTCCCTCTTCATACCTGATCATACATAAGTAATAACACTTAGGCAGTATATATTCTCATCAATCAAAGTACCGTTTAGGAACAAGTTCACCTGTTGTTTAAGTAGCTTCACACGAGCCCTTGTAATAGGTCCAATCCTAACTTCATTGGACTTGAGCTTCACAGCAGGATCATCTTCAACTGGCAATGACGGAGATAGTAGTGAGGTAGGGATGTCCTCATCGGATAACTACCAGGATTATTACCCTAGCGCTTAGCTTAAGCGCCTCCATTGTAGATGTCCTTGCGCTAGTGTATACCGCGTAGAAGACGACTTGATCAGTCAACTAAAGTCGAACACTTTACATGACTAGCTGAGCCACTGCTGATTGCTGCAATAGGACCCGTCTCTGAGCCATGTTCCTGGTAGTTTCGGTTTGCCTCTATTTTCCTGACTGCTTGTCGTTTCTCTCGGTCTCAGTTCCAACTTTCAATACGCAAGCAATTTCCCTGGGGATCATATATGCTGGGGATGAAGACAACCACTAATGTGAAAGAAACTTAGCATCAGCAAGTCCATGGTGTTTCTGGCGGACAAATACTTTAATTTCTCTACGTGTTGTTGCGTCTCCTTAAACCACAGAGAGGTTTTGCTCTGTTACCAATTGCTCCTCTTCTCCTTTCATGTCCATGACTAGAGGCTGACTGAATATTATCTGATCGAGACGCAGGTGCTGGTGTAGCCATGGCGCAGTGGGACAACTTAGGCTGCGCGGCCTCCGTCGCGCAGCTGGCCGGAGTGGACGCGCTGGGGCTCATCTCGACGATCCTGCAGGCAGCCCAGGCGGTTCGGCACAACCGAGAGACCTGCCAGGAGCTGGTGCAGGACCTGCAGATGATGGAGGACCTGCTGAAGCTGCTGAAAGAGCCGGAGATGATGAGGCAGGACGAGATCAAGAACGTGCTCAACGGGCTGGACACGACTCGCGCTCAGGGAGGCCGACAGCAGCCTCGTCCAGTCCTCCCGGGATTGCGGCGTCGCGTACCGCGCGCGTCTTCATGGGGTGGAATTAAGCAGAGCGACCAGTTCCGGCGCGTCAAGAAGAAGATCGCCAAGCACCTCAGGTTCTACCCAATGATCAGCCACGCCGACATAACCCGCCGCCTCGAAGAACTTGGCAGGAGTGTGCAGTCGTCATCGTCATCCCAGCAGGTACGCTCTCTGCTGCTTCGTGGCACAGAATCTACTTTAGTTTGCATTTGCCGGGAAAACATCATCCTTGGGCTAGCTCTTCCCATTTGCTCTAGATTTATTCTTATTACTTCGTCATTTCAGGATTCACAAGAACTGCGGACATCGTCTACCAGCAGCCAAAACCCTGAAACTCGGTCAGTAGAAATATGTGTTGGTCTACAAACTCAAGTACTTTGCTTGTTGTTCTAGAGAATACACATACCTCCCTGTTCCTTAGACAAGGTAATCAAAATTTAATTGATCCGACACCAACAAGATAATCTATATTTTTCAGGAGTCTAGTTGGGACACCTTCTGTAATGGAAACTGAACCAGTTGAAATTGAAACTGAGCCTGCTGAAATTGAAATGACCCAAGCACGAACGGAGTCCACTATAGTTGAGGAACACCAGCAATCAGGTATTTCTTTCAACCTAGATCTAGTGCTTAACTAGTATTTCTATATGGAAGTTGGGTTTACTGAATTGGAAGTCTAACTAGCTATATGTGTTGCTTTCAATTTATTTTACAGTTCCAACTTGCAGAACCATTTTTGCAAATACAACCATATCAAATCAAATGTCATTTTTTCCCCTTAACTGTTGCTCTTGAGAACTGTAACAATCCATAGGTCACTACGTGTAATTAAATACCATAGACTGAGAAGAGCTCCTTATGGTACCCATATATAGAAGTGCTTGTGCCTAATTGAGAGAAACAGTCAAGAAGAAAGGTTTAGAAGATGGTATAATCTTCGGGTGCGTCTAGGGGGCGCCCAGCCGCTCGTTGGTACACCCTGGCGCACCGCAAAAAAGGAAAGTTAGGATCAGACCCTGGCAGCACCACATGATCCCGATCCTAGAGAAAACGTGTGGAAACATAGATTCAGTTGCACCCTTGGTACCGTTGTGGAAGAGAGAAAACTCCAGCACACATGGCACACTTCCTCCAAGATTCGTGTGCATGCCTGATGACTTCACATGAAATCAATCTTGCTTTTAGAAATTTAAATCTAAAAGATACATATTTTCCTTCCAGATATTTATGCGTATATACTTTGGAATTGACATTTTCTTCAGGTAGTAATGAGAAGAATGGTTCACTGCCGACTAAGAAGCGGAGATTTGTGTTGAAGTTGCCTCTTTCGGGGAAAAAGTGGTCGACGTTTGCACGGGGGAAGGGAAAAGTAGAAACACCACCTTTCATTGCTGAACTGACCGGACCAGGTACTACTAGCTAATCACCAACTAAAGATTAGTGAATTCTTGAGTTTAGGACAGTTCATAGTATAGTTAGGACATGCAACAACCAAATCCATAATAATCAAACTATGTAAAGATACTCTAATGTATCAGCTCATGGTGCATTGCTTTTCTTTTATCTGCAGGCTTCACATTTTTCCACTTCACCCAATTGTCCGCGGCAACAAATAATTTTGCATCTGAATACAAAATTGAAGGTTGGGGATCAGATGATGTTTACAAGGTAACGTAGTGTGCTTGCTTCCATAATTAAAAGAACTCCAGAAAACAAAGAAATCTTTTTTTTCTTTTGACTTACTCTATTCAAGTACTACATAGCCAGTGTGGCTGACAGTTTGATCATAGGTTAACATGTTTATGCATATGAGTTCGACGGTGCTTCCTCTGTTCTAAGTTAAGTGTCACCACTTCAGTTAGATTTGATCTAGATATACATGTATCTAGACGTGTTTTAGTGTGTAGGTTCGCTCATTTTGGAAAAAAGACGTGACCCTTAGTTTGGAACGGAGGGAGTATTTAGCATCTTTTGATGGTTGATTCTTGTATCAACCCTCCATGATCCATGAATTTTAATGAGTTGTAAATCAAATTTTGGAATGAAGCAATAAAATTGCTATATGTATCGGTTGATGCAGAGGCAGGGCACACATAATCATTTTCAGAAAATATTCCACACAACAACAACAACCAGAATAACGAAGCCTTCGTGCCAAACAAAATTGTGCTAGCTTAGAGATGAAAATTGAAAGAAGCCACGCAATCAATATTTCACATTTTTTGTTTTGTGATGTTTCTCTCACCATGTTGTATGATCCTTGAAAGAGGCGCAATTGAAGATGTTCTGAAAAAGAATACTATCACTACAGGAAATGGGATTTGTCTTGTGCCGAAAATACACGGTGAAGGCGAAAAACACATGGAAAATACTTTTCCATGTGTTACAGTCAGTAAAGATTCCGCTGGCGCAGGTTTTTTGCGGAGTGTATTATCACGGATACACGGCGAAGGCAAGAAAAGGAGATGGCTGTTTGGCCGACGTTAGAGGTGTGATGTATTTGCTGGGTGTCTTGGTTAGACGCACGTCAAAGACAGCCTCGCCTGGTGCTCCCACGTTGCACATGTCTTCGCCCAGTGTCTTGGCTAGACACACGGCAAAGGTTTTGACGAGTACCACACTAGTTAGACACACGACGATCATTGAGGGCCCAAGAGCTACCACATTGCCCTAGTTTGCAGAGTGCCGCGAATGCTTTTTTTTCTTTTTCATAAACACTGAAATAGTTATAAGGTAGGGTTGAAAATACTGAAATCTACATGTAAAGAAGTGACTGATTTTTTTTCATAAAAATAACTTAAAGTCTCCCCCAGGTAGAAATAGTTTAAAATAGTATACTGAATAAAATTTCAGTAAAATATTTGGTTGGCTGTGTCAAGCCATAACAGCTTTGCTATAGTTTAAATCTACTTTTGATACTTCTAGGGACGATTGCCCAATGGACTTGAAATCATGATCAAAAGGAAACCACATCCAAATACTTCTGAACCATTGATCAGATTGAAAGATGAAATTCGGTTTCTTGCAAAGCTTCAACACATGAACATAGTTAAGCTTGTCGGATGTTGCACTGAAAGAGGAGAGGCACTTCTAGCCTATGAATACATGGCAAATGGAAGATTGACTGACATCATAAGTGTTGGTATGCCTTCTGTTAAGCTCTTTGTAGTTCATTGTTGTACTGATTTCACTTACTTTTCTCTCCCGTGATTGCCATTATCTGAGAATTTGCAGGCACAGGAACAAAGAGATTTCTTGACTGGTCTAAGCGCTTCAAAATAATTATAGGGATAGCTCGTGGTCTTCTTTATCTACATGAGTGTTGCGGGATGCACATTATACATGGCGATTTAAGTCCACGAAGTATTCTCTTAGATTCTAATATGGCTCCTAAGATTACTGATTTTGCCTGCTCGAACAATTATCGTCCGGATGAACACCGTGGTAGTTTACATGGCACAATGTATGAACTTATCAAATGCACTGAGCAATACTCACTCCGTTCGAAAATAAGTGTCACAGATTTGTCTAGATTCTCGTGTATCTAGATATATTTTAGTGCTAGATACATACGAATCTTGATAAATTTGCAACATTTATTTTAGAATGGAGTGAGAGCCTTTTCTCATTTCACCTTGTGTATTATGTTCTGTTTTCTAAATGGTTTTGAATATAGGGGCTATATGGATGCTAACAATCACAGAGTTTACTCTGTGAGGAGCGACATCTTTAGCTTTGGTATGACTCTTCTTGAGATCATTACTGCACAGAGCACGCGTGAACTTCAAAATAACGAGAACTATGATGTAAGTACATACTCAGAATGATGATATATGTACCTGATTTATATAGGACATAAGGACATGCAGACTCTCTAGTGGAACGTGGCATGAGCAACCACACTACAGATGCCATCACCAAAATGTTAATCTGCTATCAAATTGTTCAGTATATCTCATATATTGCTATATTATTAGTTGCATCGTCTTTATTCGTTGTTGGGAATCAATGGGTTTAAGCACTTTTTATCATTTTTAATCCTAGAATCATATATGAAAAGGAATGTTCAATACCAGCCACAGTAAGAAAACAGGGTCTTCAAATGATCCTAGAATCATAGATTTTTTTAATACAAACATAGATTCTTTTCTAGTTAATGCAATAGGTTATCATGCTATTTAGTTCCAAGCAGCTGGCCACTAAAATCAGTATAAATACCCTCTATCTATTGAATGAAGTCGCCCAATACCCCCTCTCTCTCCCAAATTAGGATGCATATTAGTTTTGGTCAAAGCCAAACTTTATAAACTTTCATTAAATATATAAAAAATTGTAGCAACATCTACACAATGATCTCAGTAAGTATTTTTTTTCATATTACATGCATTTGGTATTACAAAAGTTAATATATTTTTATATATAGTTGGATCAACTTTATAAAGTTTGACTTTGACCAAACCTAATATGCATCCTAAATTAGGAAGGAGGGAGTACTAGGTGTGTGTGTTTGTGTCAAATATAGATACGCAACTGATAAATCCATCTGAATATTTTGCACTTTGCAGCCTCTGAGACTTTGGACAATGGAAAGAACGGCGCAGTTAATAGATCCAGCATTGCATGGTGAACCTCGTATGGCTGAGATAATGAGATGCATTCAGGTAGCACTGTTGTGCACCGGATCTGATGGAAAAGACCCGCTAAGCATGTGGGACGTTCTTCTGATGCTCAGCTGCGAGAGTGCGGTCATACCTACAGTCCCTACGCCACGGGGCGAGAATCCGCAGATTACACAACACCCAGAGGCGTCTGGTAGTGGATGGGGTTACCATGATGAAGGGGAACTATCAGATTCAGATATCGTTGATGCGAGATGGTGATTTTCTGTGAAGGGGGCACTAGAATATGGAACTAACACCTTTGTTCAGACTGTTTCTTAACCAGGTACAGAGAGTATTCCTATTTGTATTGGTATATTACTAGGATGGATTTAGTACACGTAATGCCTCTACTCTGAACTTAATTTTGTGAACAGACCCTTCTTTCAGTTTATAATTGAGTAGTATATATGAATGTACACAATAAAGCTCCCGTGTTTTTTAGTTTGGCAATTCAGCTACAATTTGAACTTAATAGTATGTTAATTCAGCTACAATTTGAACTTAAAACAGTAGGTGACCAACCGAGGCAGGCTACTTTGGCATTCGTCCCTATCTCTTCCCTCCCAATCTTTCTCCTTTCCACTGCCATTCCATTCCAAAGAATGTTGTCACCTCCTTCAGGTTGTTCGCCTCTGCAAATAATCAAGTTATGAAACCTCTAAATAAACGCAAGTGAAAGGATACTGGAAAAGCAGTGGG
Source organism: Lolium rigidum (assembly GCF_022539505.1). Taxonomy (NCBI): domain Eukaryota; kingdom Viridiplantae; phylum Streptophyta; class Magnoliopsida; order Poales; family Poaceae; genus Lolium; species Lolium rigidum. The sequence goes on from NC_061513.1 coordinate 279,424,867, forward strand.
GACTCCGAAAAAAGAATGCAGGTCCAATTACAAAAAAACATGTGGAAGAGAATGGGCTATAAGATGTTTGGCTTCTGCTACAAATTTGGTTCTATAGTCATTTATCTGACCATTTTTGTCTGTCAAATTCAGACTTTTGTTAGCCGTCGTTGTTACATATTTGACAACCCTATCATAAGCTCAATTTGATGTGTTTCGACTTCCATGTAAGGCCAAATCTTTGCAACGCTTTTATGATCTTTATAGGGTTACACAGAGTAGCAATTCTGAGAGTTTTGTACCTGCCAAAAAGTGGAGCAGATAACATGTATGGAAGGCTTTCACTAGAGAAGAGAGGACGCATGGTCTCAATTTTAATATTGGTTGCACGATCGCTTACGGGCTGACTGCTAAAGATACGCTGAGTATGGTTGGACTGGTATATGTTGCGATAACCATGTTAATCAGACCAAATAGAGTGGCTTCTATGTGCGAGATTATGATTTCTCCCCCTTGCCATATTTGTCATGGGAGAACTTTGCAGCCTCACACGCTCTGGAAAATGGGGAAGAGCAACGGAACTGCTGAATTCAAGATCGAGGATGAACCAGAAATGGCTGAGATAATGGGTGGCGAAGGCGATGCATTGCGGCGCCTTCCGGAAGGACCACTACGGCCTCACTGGTGGACGAAGGCATAGTGGTGCGGCCAGGGGCGGAGCTGGAGCTCAAGTCACCTTCATGCACCACTTTCTCTAGCAACAAATTTTCGAGCAACAATCTACTACATATAAGTACGTTTTATAGCTTTTAATATAGATAATATGACATATTTGAAGGCAAAGTACAAATATAACTAAATTGGTATTTAAAAACTAAAGTTCCTACAATAGTGATGAAATAAAAGACAAAGTTACCTAAAAAATATGTCTTGCATTTTCAAATCCTAAAGTAGATCATGAAACGCAAGGCTCAGTAACATGTAGACTTAATTTTTCAGTGAAACATAGTCGAACACGAGGAAAAATAAAGTACTCGAATATATAGTTAAAATGTTCACGTTACCTTTAGCCTTTTTGGTACATTTGATATATCATACTCCCTTTGTCCAATAAAGGATGTTTCAACTTTGTCTAAATTTAGATGTCTTAATTTTAGACATGATTTAGTGTATCGATAAAAAGTTAAAAATCCTTAGTTGGACGGAGTGAGTACATATATGAACACCCTGCATAAACTTAGCCACAGTTTTCTTGGGGTTTTATCCACTAGACCACCAGCAACATTTTTCAGAAAATAATAGAGTAAAATTTAGCGGGTTACCAGCGGGCCGAGTTGATTCTACTGTACAAAATTGTTGATTGATTCCGTCACAAATTATAGGCCATCAACGCCTGAAACATAACCACTATGGCATTACCACATCTAGATGTGAAGCAACTTGGATGAAACTTTGCATATAAAACAGCCGGATCCCCAATCTCCACCTGAATGTCTCACCCTGAAACGAAACGTTGAGAAGAGGCGACGTGAACTGTGCAATCTCCACCTGAATATCTCCCCTGCGCCAGATTGGAGGAGCTGCCGATGAGCACCAGGGGCCTGCCACCGCGTCCGTCGGGGATCGATCGGCGAGGGTGTCTCCCGTTTATTCCTCTTCGACCAATCGAGATTGGAGCGCAGAAGCGAAGACATCCTCTGTCAGTCGGGCGGGCACGGAGCGTGGTCGCGCGGAGAGGTGCTTCAGGCCTGCTCCCTCCGTAAAATCCTATTCGTCGCCCCGCTGCGGGGCGTATTAACCCCCGCACACCTGCGGCAGCTTGTGGGCTGCGGTCCAATATCGCGGGCTGGCTTTGGTTCACCCGGTTTAGGAAGTTTCGGTGCGGTTTTTTTGCCCTTTTTTCTACTTCGTTGGTTCTTTCCTGGTTCAGTCGGTTTTTTTCTTTTCTATTTTCAATATTTTTGTATTTGAGCAAATTACAAATTTGAGCAAATTTTCCCTAGATTCTATATTTTTTCAAAATTATTTTTTGTTTAGATTCGAAATTTGTTTAAAATATTTTTTTGCTTAGATTATTATCTATACTGGTATTTGAGCATGGGTCTTCACCGAAGCGGTCGAATGTTATAGCCATTGGGCTACAGCTCAAATCTTGAACATCTTGAAGAGAATATGATACTAATTCTTTTGGGCGATCGAATAGCCTAATGGGCTGGCCCACTCGGAATTACCTTCAGGCGATGCCTACAAACCCACGCTAAGGAGCGATGTATAGGCGCGCCCGCTCGCTCCAGCGGGCACGCACGTGTGACTCACCTTACGGGCCCTCAGCGCTAGAAAGAATGAGCTGACGCCCACCTACCCTGATGCACAACACGCAGCCCACTCTGATACATAGAACCCTTACAGATGGTAAGTACTACCACTGATCATAAAATTTGACATGTAATCTTGTGCATTAGGGTCGGTTCATTGGGGTCAGCTCCTGGGTGCAGCGACAGAGGATCCATGATGCACGCTGCATGCATGGCGGAGACCAATTAGGAGACGCCGTCGGTGCATTCACAATTCAATAATCAGGTTGAGCAGATCAATGGGTTCATTTTAAGTGGGCTTAAACCTCGCCTTGAAGCACCAATGAGACGCGCTGCATAAGATTGGACGGAAGAGTTACCATCTATGCTATGTGGTTTACGTAGAACTTTGTTGCCATAGCCGTTGTGTTCGTCATTGGTCGTTTAAAAAAGGGATCTAGAGCTCTGGCTAAATTAAGAAAAGAAGCATAAGTTGTCTTTGCCATGGAAAGAAACTTTTGTTATCAGCAAGTTGCTACATAACGGATCTTACTATCTCATTTATATTCGCGAGTTAGAAGAAAGGCCATTCCAAAGCCAGAAACGCAAATGCAAGGATTCGTGTGATGTATTTGACGAAATAAAATGACCATGAAACATTGCATAGCTACGTCCCTTTTATCTTTTAGCACATTCTATATTGTGTAATATATACTATGTGATCAATGAAATAAATCTTTTAGTTCACTCTTTTCCATGAGTCTTTTAACTCCTTTCATTTTTCATTTTTCGATCATATGATCTTCTAAAAAATTCTTCTTGGATTTTAGTGCTGGAAGTTTCTGGCTAAGCATTGTAAGTTGCGATACAAAAAGCCGGCAGGAGTGCGAGCTTAAATTTTTTTTTTGATCTACATGTTTTCTGTTGTTTGTGTGTGGATTCCTCAATAGAGTTTTGCCATACTATAGGCTGGGGGCTTTTTCTAGGGTTTTTGATTGTTGCTAACAAACACTATCGCCCCAGAAATTTTTCCGGCTAAAAATTTTCCGCCTCACCAAAAGTCAAATGTGCAAGCCGGAAGAAATAATAAACCAACACTTGCTTAAAATATACAAACTTCTCATGCAAATTAATAAAAATCAGCACGATGAGTGTTTTCACCTTACATCTCATGCACGGTATGACTTAATTCCGAAAGACTCATAGTTTTATTAAGTTATTACAAACCCTCACTTGGGCGGAACGATGCATCAAGTTTTTTGTTTTGTTTGAGGACAAAGCTCAAGGAGCGTTTGAATTCAGCTTGCTCGGCGCAGAAGAAAAAATATAAGTGTCATCGTTGGGACAAGTAACTTCCGCCATGCTGATAATCCTCAAGTGCAAAGGAATCACCGTAATACAGTTCGATAAATATTTAAGTGTTGAACGCACGAGGAGTTGGAGGTAAACTATCTATTCTCCAAAGCCCTATAACCCATTTATATGGCCTTTTGTGCAATGCAATGATCTGCAAGGTGTAAGATGCTTTTAACTTGTAACTAGAAAATTGTAAAGTAAAACTCTAAAGTGCTGAAAGCAAATGCAGAAATTAAAACTAGTGCCCAAAAGTAAAGGCAAGTAAAGTAGAGAGAATGTAACTCAATGGAGCAAGTGCTTAGGAAAATTGCTTACTTCATTCCTTTGTTTGTCACAATTAGTGAATGCCATAATTTAATACCATCAAGATGCATGAGTACTAAATATCATAAAACATAAAGAAATCGATGATTAAAACCCCCTACCCCGTCTAATGGAGTTAATTAAAGCCATGTGTCTGGCATCAACATTCCTAACCATCACATCTATCTTGCATAAATAAATATACTCTATAGTTTATTCTAGGGAGGAGTCATAAATATGTGTAGTCCGATCCATGCACAGTTACACCGCTAGTGACTGATCCTAAGGCTATTATCATGCGCAAATATAGGAGTTATTAGACATAAAGTCCAACCACAGCATAAAGTTCTAAGGTTCCCATTAGCTTATTTTCCGTTGATTAACCATGAATTAATACAACATGCATATTTAAGACTTAGGATCTGGTTTCTATCACTCCTCCATCCCTTCTCATATCAACATGGAATGGTGACAACTTATGCATCTCCCAATATGTGTTCACTCATACATCAGTACATAATACCATCATAGAAGATAATAAAAAACTTGTATGCAACCATAAATGATCTATCTCACAACTTTCATAAACAATTCAGTACTCAAAACTAGACATAGAGACACAATTGTTCATGGAAAACAATAGATTGCATCACGATGTTTGACAAGAGATCGATTATAATAGGGAGATGGAGGATGTTGTTGTAGGTGTTGATGGAGATATTAATGATGACTGCGCCGGAGGAGGCTGGAGGCGATCCTGGCAGCGTTTCCGCCCTCCGGTCTCCTTCCAGTGGCACCCTTCCATCTCTCTATTTCGTTCTTTCGGTCTACACCCCGCACCCTCTCAAAAATGCTCCGGGAACCCTTTTTAGAAGGTTTTAGGTTAAAACTAAGAGATTAGCGGTGAAATCAATGAGATCCGAGTTTCGATGGACCAGGTTGCGTGGTCCCACCTTCTGACCACGCCACCTAAGTCCTTCTGGGCCTCGTGAGGTTCCTCGTGAGGTCCAAGTGCTTCTCTCGACGAAAAATTGCTCCAGAAAAAAATGAGTATGATGTAGTGCCACCTCTTGCCATGCGTGAATGGACCAACTGAACCGTAGGGATTTTCGGGAATTATCGACCAAGTTAAATAGAATATGCGTGTAGGATAACGTTGCATAGAAAACAAAAAATTTCCTACCGCGAGAACGCAATCCAAGCCAAGATGCAATCTAGAAGACGGGAGCAACGAGGAGATCATCGAGACTCACCCTTGAAGATTTCCAAAGCCTACAAGATGAGGCTCTTGTTGCTGCGGTAGACGATCACTTGCCGCTTGCAAAAGCGCGTAGAAGATCTTGATCACGGCGCCACGAACGGGCAGCACCTCCGTACTCGGTCACACGTTCGGTGTTGATGAAGACGACGTCCTTCTCCCCGTTCCAGCGGGCAGCGGAAGTAGTAGCTCCTCCTTGAATCCGGCAGCACGACGGCGTGGTGGCGGTGGCGATGGAGAACTCCGGCGGAGCTTCGCTAAGCGTTGCGGGAGAGGTGGAGGAGAGGGGCGGCTAGGGTTTGGGAGAGGGGTGGCCGGCCACTTAGGGGTGCGGCCAAGCTATGGCTTGAGGTGGCCGGACCCCTCCCCTTGGCCCTCATTATATAGGTGGAACACCCAAGAGTTGGTCTACAAGTCTTCGAATAAGACCCCAAACCAAAACCTTCCATATGACATGAAACCTACCCAAGGTGGGATTCCCACTTGAGGTGGGATTCCCACCTTTCCTTGGGAGGGGGTGGCCGGCCACCTTTGGTGGAGTCCACCTTGGACTCCACCCTCTAGGGTTGGCCGGCCATGGTGGTGGAGTCCCTCCGGGACTCCGCCTTCCAAAGTGATTTCTTCCGGACTTTTCTAGAACCTTCTAGAACCTTCCATAAATGCACCGGATCATTTTCAAACACATAAAATGACTTTCTATATATGAATCTTATTCTCCGGACCATTCCGGAACTCCTCGTGATGTCCGGGATCCCATCCGGGACTTCGAACAAAACTTCGAACTCCATTCCATATTCAAGTTCTACTATTACAACATCAAACCTTGAGTGTGTCACCCTACGGTTCGCGAACTATGTAGACATGGTTGAGATCTCTCTCCGACCAATAACCAATAGCGGGATCTGGAGATCCATAATGGCTCCCACATATTCAACGATGACTTAGTGATCGAATGAACCATTCACATACGATACCAATTCCCTTTGTCACGCGATATTTTACTTGTCCGAGATTTGATCATCGGTATCACTCTATACCTTGTTCAACCTCGTCTCTCGACAAGTACTCTTTACTCATACCGTGGTATGTGGTCTCTTATGAACTTATTCATATGCTTGCAAGACATTAGACGACATTCCACCGAGAGGGCCCAGAGTATATCTATCCGTCATCGGGATGGACAAATCCCACTGTTGATCCATATGCCTCAATGATACGTCTCCAACGTATCGATAATTTCTTATGTTCCATGCCACATTATTGATGTTATCTACATGTTTTATGCACACTTTATGTCATATTCGTGCATTTTGTGGAACTAACCTATTAACAAGATGCCGAAGTGCCAGTTCCTGTTTTCTGCTGTTTTTGGTTTCGAAATCCTAGTAACGAAATATTCTCGGAATCGGACGAAATCAACGCCCGGGTTCCTATTTTACCCGGAAGCATCCGAACACACGAGAACCGCCGGAGAAGGGGGCGGGGCCACCACACCACACCCGGCGCGGCCAAGGGGGGGCGCGCCGCCCTAGGGTGTGGGCCCCCGTAAGCCCTCCCTGCGCCGCCTCTCCGCCTATATAAAGCCCCCGACCTAAAAACCTCGGGGCGTTCGACGAAAACCACGAGAAACCTTCCGGGGCCGCCGCCATCGCGAAGCCAAGATCCGGGGGACATGAGTCTGCTTCCGGCACCCTGCCGGAGCGGGGAAGTGCCCCCGGAAGGCTTCTCCATCGACACCGCTGCCATCTCCACCGCCATCTTCATCACCGCTGTCTGCTCCCATGAGGAGGGAGTAGTTCTCCATCGAGGCTCGGGGCTGTACCGGTAGCTATGTGGTTAATCTCTCTCCTATGTGCTTCAATACAATAATCTCATGAGCTGCCTTACATGATTGAGATTCATATGATGATGCTTGTAATCTAGATGTCATTATGCTAGTCAAGTGAGTTTTACTTATGTGATCTCCGGAGACTCCTCGTCCCACGTGTGTAAAGGTGACGAGTGTGTGCACCGTGTGGGTCTCTTAGGCCATATTTCACGAATACTTATTCACTGTTGAAGAGCATAGTGAGGTGCTTATTTATATCTCTTTATGATTGCAATGTGTTTGTATCACAATTTATCTATGTGCTACTCTAGTGATGTGTTATTAAAGTAGTTTTATTCCTCCTGCACGTGTGCAAAGGTGACAGTGTGTGCACCGTGTTAGTACTTGGTTTATGCTATGATCATGATCTCTTGTAGATTGCGAAGTTAACTATTGCTATGATAATATTGATGTGATCTATTCCTCCTACATATGCATGAAGGTGACGAGTGTGCATGCTATGCTAGTACTTGGTTTAGTCTCGTTGATCTATCTTACACTAAAGGTTACTAAAATATGAGCATTATTGTGGAGCTTGTTAACTCCGGCATTGAGGGTTCGTGTAATCCTACGCAATGTGTTCATCATCCAACAAAAGTGTAGAGTATGCATTTATCTATTCTGTTATGTGATCAATGTTGAGAGTGTCCACTAGTGAAAGTGTAATCCCTAGGCCTTGTTCCTAAATATCGCTATCGCTGCTTGTTTACTTGTTTTACTCGTGTTACTACTGCTGCATTACTATCGCTTGTTTACTCGTTCGGGCAAAGCACTTTTCCGGTGTCGTTGCCGTTGCTACTGCTTATTCATACCACCTGTATTTCACTATCTCTTCGCCGAACTAGTGCACCTATTAGGTGTGTTGGGGACACAAGAGACTTCTTGCTTTGTGGTTGCGGGGTTGCATGAGAGGGATATCTTTGACCTCTTCCTCCCCGAGTTCGATAAACCTTGGGTATCCACTTAAGGGAAACTTGCTGCTGTTCTACAAACCTCTGCTCTTGGAGGCCCAACACTGTCTACAAGAATAGAAGCTCCCGTAGACATCAAGCACTTTTCTGGCGCCGTTGCCGGGGAGGAAAGGTAAAAGGCATTCATACTTCGGTCCCAGGTAATAAGTACTTTTCTGTTGCCGTTGTGTGTGTGCTCAAAGCTATTTCCTTTAGATCCTGCAATTGCATCTTGTTGTTTCTTGTTTACACTAGTTTGGCATAATGTATAAGAGTGAGCTTCTTATTCTATTTCCTGATTTAAAACATGGATTGTTTGATGCGAAAATTAAAAAACCTATGAAATCTTATTTGCATGCTGGTAGTAATATTAGTATGAACGCTTTGAACACCATTGTTGATAATGATACAGAAAGTCCTAAGCTTGGGGAAGCTGGTTTTCATGATATTTTTAGTCCCCCAAGCATTGAGGAGAAAATTTTCTTTGATGATACTTTGCCTCCTATTTGTGATGATTATAATAGTGGTCTTTTGGCGCCACCTACTATGGAGAGTAAATTTTGTTGTGATTATACTATGCCTCCTACACTTGATGAGAATAATAATGATAGCTACTTTGTTGAATTTGCTCCCACTACAACTAATAAAATTGATTATGCTTATATGGAGAGTAATAATTTTATGCATGAGACTCATGATAAGAATGCTTTATGTGATAGTTATATTGTTGAGTTTGCTCATGTTGCTACTGAAAGTTATTATGAGAGAGGAAAATATGGTTGTAGAAATTTTCATGTTACTAAAATACCTCTCTATGTGCTGAAATTTTTGAAGTTACACTTGTTTTATCTTCCTATGCTTGTTACTTTGCTCTTCATGAACTTGTTTATTTACAAGATTCCTATGCATAGGAAGCATGTTAGGCTTAAATGTGTTTTGAATTTGTCTCTTGATGCTCTCTTTTGCTTCAAATACTATTTCTTGCGAGTGCATCATTAAAACTGCTGAGCCCATCTTAATGGCTAAAAAGAAAGAACTTCTTGGGAGATAACCCATGTGTTATTTTGCTACAGTACTTTGTTTTATATTTGTGTCTTGGAAGTTGTTTACTACTGTAGCAACCTCTCCTTATCTTAGTTTTGTGTTTTGTTGTGCCAAGTAAAGTCGTTGATAGAAAAGTTCATACTAGATTTGGATTACTGCGCAGAAACAGATTTCTTTGCTGTCACGAATCTGGGCAAAATTCTCTGTAGGTAACTCAGAAAATTATGCCAATTTACGTGAGTGATCCTCAGATATGTACGCAACTTTCATTCAATTTGGGCATTTTCATCTGAGCAAGTCTGGTGCCATTTTAAAATTCGTCTTTACGGACTGTTCTGTTTTGACAGATTCTGCCTTTTATTTCGCATTGCTTCTTTCGTCTGTGTTGGGTGGATTTCTTTGTTCCATTACCTTCCAGTAGCTTTGGGCAATGTCCAGAAGTGTTAAGAATGATTGTGTCACCTCTGAACATGTGAGTTTTTGATTATGCACTAACCCTCTAATGAGTTTGCTTTAAGTTTGGTGTGGAGGAAGTTTTCAAGGGTCAAGAGAGGAGGATGATATACTATGATCAAGAAGAGTGAAAGCTCTAAGCTTGGGGATGCCCCGGTGGTTCACCCCTGCATATATCAAGAAGACTCAAGCGTCTAAGCTTGGGGATGCCCAAGGCATCCCCTTCTTCATCGATAAATTATCAGGTTCCTTCTCTTGAAACTATATTTTTATTCAATCACATCTTATGTACTTTACTTGTAGCGTCTGTTTGTTTGTTTTTGTTTTTGTTTTTGTTTGAATAAATGCTTGTGTGGGAGAGAGACACGCTCCGCTGGTTCGTATGAACACATGTGTTCTTAGCTTTTAATTTTCATGGCAAAGGTTGAAACTGCTTCGTTAATTGTTATATGGTTGGAAACGGAAAATGCTACATGTAGTAATTGGTATGATGTCTTGAATAACTTGATATTTGGCAATTATTGTGCTCTTGTTTAAGCTCTTGCATCATATACTTTGCACCTATTAGTGAAGAAATACATAGAGCTTGTTAAAATTTGGTTTGCATGAGTGGTTTCTCTAGAGTCTAGATATTTTCTAGTGAGGTGTTTGAACAACAAGGAAGACGATGTATAGTCTTATAATGCTTGTAATATGTCTTTTATGTGAGTTTTGTTGTACTAGTTCGTGCTTGTGTTTGCTTCAAACAGCCTTGCTAGCCTAAACCTTGTATCGAGAGGGAATACTTCTCATGCATCCAAAATACTTGAGCCAACCACTATGCCATTTGTGTCCACCATACCTACCTACTACATGGTATTTTCCGCCATTCCAAAGTAAATTGCTTGAGTGCTACCTTTAAAATTCCATCATCACCTTTACAATATATAGCTCATGGGACAAATAGCTTAAAAACTATTGTGGTATTGAATATGTACTTATGCACTTTATCTCTTATTAAGTTGCTTGTTGTGCGATAACCATGTTTCTGGGGACGCCATCAACTACTCTTTGTTGAATATCATGTGAGTTGCTATGCATGTTCGTCTTGTCTGAAGTAAGAGAGATCTACCACCTTATGGTTAAGCATGCATATTGTTAGAGAACAACATTGGGCCGCTAACTAAAGCCATGATTCATGGTGGAAGTTTCAGTTTTGGACATATATCCTCAATCTCATATGAGAAAATTACTAATTGTTGTTACATGCTTATGCATAAAAGAGGAGTCCATTATCTGTTGTCTATGTTGTCCCGGTATGGATGTCTAAGTTGAGAATAATCAATAGCGAGAAATCCGATGCGAGCTTTCTCCTTAGACCTTTGTACGAGCGGCATAGAAGTACCCCATTGTGACACTTGGTTAAAACATGTGCATTGTGATGATCCGGTAGTCCAAGCTGATTAGGACAAGGTGCGGACACTATTAGTATACTATGCATGAGGCTTGCAACTTGTAAGATATAATTTACATGATACATATGCTTTATTACTACCGTTGACAAAATTGTTTCATGTTTTCAAAATAAAAGCTCTAGCACAAATATAGCAATCGATGCTTTCCTCTTTGAAGGACCATTCTTTTACTTTTATGTTGAGTCAGTTCACCTATTTCTCTCCACCTCAAGAAGCAAACACTTGTGTGAACTTTGCATTGATTCTTACATATTTGCATATTGCATTTGTTATATTGCTTTGCATTGACAATTATCCATGAGATATACATGTTACAAGTTGAAAGCAACCGCTGAAACTTAATCTTCCATTATGTTGCTTCAATACCTTTTACTAAGAATTTATTGCTTTATGAGTAACTCTTATGCAAGACTTATTGATGCTTGTCTTGAAAGTGCTATTCATGAAAAGTCTTTGCTATATGATTCACTTGTTTACTCATGTCATATACATTGTTTTGATCGCTGCATTCACTACATATGCTTTACAAATAGTATGATCAAGGTTATGATGGCATGTCACTCCAGAAATTATCTTTGTTATCGTTTTACCTGCTCGGGACGAGCAGTAACTAAGCTTAGGGATGCTGATACGTCTCCAACGTATCGATAATTTCTTATGTTCCATGCCACATTATTGATGTTATCTACATGTTTTATGCACACTTTATGTCATATTCGTGCATTTTGTGGAACTAACCTATTAACAAGATGCCGAAGTGCCAGTTCTCGTTTTCTGCTGTTTTTGGTTTCAGAAATCCTAGTAACGAAATATTCTCGGAATCGGACGAAATCAACGCCCGGGTTCCTATTTTACCCGAAGCATCCGGAACACACGAGAACCGCCGGAGAAGGGGGCGGGGCCACCACACCACACCCCGGCGCGGCCAAGGGGGGGCGCGCCGCCCTAGGGTGTGGGCCCCCGTAAGCCCTCCTGCGCCGCCTCTCCGCCTATATAAAGCCCCTGACCTAAAAACCTCGGGGCGTTCGACGAAAACCACGTAAACCTTCCAGGGCCGCCGCCATCGCGAAGCCAAGATCTGGGGGACAGGAGTCTCTGTTCCGGCACCCTGCCGGAGCGGGGAAGTGCCCCCGAAGGCTTCTCCATCGACACCGCTGCCATCTCCACCGCCATCTTCATCACCGCTGCTGCTCCCATGAGGAGGGAGTAGTTCTCCATCGAGGCTCGGGGCTGTACCGGTAGCTATGTGGTTAATCTCTCTCCTATGTGCTTCAATACAATAATCTCATGAGCTGCCTTACATGATTGAGATTCATATGATGATGCTTGTAATCTAGATGTCATTATGCTAGTCAAGTGAGTTTTACTTATGTGATCTCCGGAGACTCCTCGTCCCACGTGTGTAAAGGTGACAGTGTGTGCACCGTGTGGGTCTCTTAGGCCATATTTCACAGAATACTTATTCACTGTTGAAGAGCATAGTGAGGTGCTTATTTATATCTCTTTATGATTGCAATGTGTTTGTATCACAATTTATCTATGTGCTACTCTAGTGATGTGTTATTAAAGTAGTTTTATTCCTCCCCCACGTGTGCAAAGGTGACAGTGTGTGCACCGTGTTAGTACTTGGTTTATGCTATGATCATGATCTCTTGTAGATTGCGAAGTTAACTATTGCTATGATAATATTGATGTGATCTATTCCTCCTACATATGCATGAAGGTGACAAGTGTGCATGCTATGCTAGTACTTGGTTTAGTCTGTTGATCTATCTTACACTAAAGGTTACTAAAATATGAGCATTATTGTGGAGCTTGTTAACTCCGGCATTGAGGGTTCGTGTAATCCTACGCAATGTGTTCATCATCCAACAAAAGTGTAGAGTATGCATTTATCTATTCTGTTATGTGATCAATGTTGAGAGTGTCCACTAGTGAAAGTGTAATCCCTAGGCCTTGTTCCTAAATATCGCTATCGCTGCTTGTTTACTCGTTTTACCGTGTTACTACTGCTGCATTACTACCGCTTGTTTACTGTTCCGGGCAAAGCACTTTTCCGGTGTCGTTGCCGTTGCTACTGCTTATTCATACCACCCGTATTTCACTATCTCTTCGCCGAACTAGTGCACCTATTAGGTGTGTTGGGGACACAAGAGACTTCTTGCTTTGTGGTTGCAGTGGTTGCATGAGAGGGATATCTTTGACCTCTTCCTCCCTGAGTTCGATAAACCTTGGGTATCCACTTAAGGGAAACTTGCTGCTATTCTACAAACCTCTGCTCTTGGAGGCCCAACACTGTCTACAAGAATAGAAGCTCCCGTAGACATCACTCAACTCATACTTTCCGGATACTTAATCCCACCTTTATAACCACCCATTTACGCAGTGGCGTTTGATGTAATCAAAGTACCTTTCCGGTATAAGTGATTTACATGATCTCATGGTCGAAAGGACTAGGTAACTATGTATCGAAAGCTTATAGCAAATAACTTAATGACGTGATCTAATGCTACGCTTAATTGGGTGTGTCCATTACATCATTCATATAATGATATAACCTTGTTATTAATAACATCCAATGTTCATGATTATGAAACTAATCATATATTAATCAACAAGCTAGTTAAGAGGTTTACTAGGGACTCTTTGTTGTTTACATAACACACATGTATCAATGTTTCGGTTAATACAATTATAGCATGGTATATAAACATTTATCATAAACATAAAGATATATAATAACCACTTTTATTATTGCCTCTTGGGCATATCTCCAACAGCTCTCCCACTTGCACTAGAGTCAATAATCTAGATTACATTGTAAGGTACCTAACACCCATGGCATTCTGGTGTTGGTCATGCTTTGCCCTAGGGAGAGCTTTAGTCAACGGATCTCGCTACATTCGGATCAATGTGTACTTTGCAAATCTTTACTTCTCCATCTTCGATGTATTCGCGAATCGAATGATAACGCAGCTTGATATGCTTCAGCCTCTTGTGTGACCTTGGTTCTTGTGCATTGGCGATGGCACCCATGTTGTCACAATAGATGACTAATGGGTCCAATGCACTAGGAACCACACCGAGCTCTACAATGAACCTCTTCATCCATACCGCTTCTGATGAAGCCTCTGAAGCCGCTATGTACTCCGATTCTGTTGATGACTTCGCCACCGTGCACTGCTTCGAGCTTGCCCAGCTTATCGCAGACACCATTCAATATAAACACGTACCCAGCATCGTGACTTAGAGTCATCGGGATCGGTGTTCCAACTTGCATCGGTGTAACTCGGTTACAACGAGCTCTTGGTCACCTCCATAACAAAGAAACATATCCTTAGTTCTTTTCAAGTACTTCAGGATATTCTTGACCACCGTCCAAGTGTTCCATTCCCGGATCACTTTGATATCTACTAGTCAAACTAACAACATGTGCTATATCCGGTCTTGTACATAGCATGGCATACATGATAGAGCCTACTCGCCGAGGCATAGGGGATCCGACTCATCCTTTCTCTTTCTTCTGCCGTAGCCGGACCTTGAGTCTTACTCAAGACCTTGCCTCGGTAACATAGGTAAGAATCCTTTCTTACTTTCGTCCATTCTAAACTTCTTTAGAATCTTGTCCAGTGTATGTACTTTGTGATAGCCCTATTAGACGTCTTGATCTATCTCTATAAATCTTGATGCCTAATATATACGATGCTTCACCAAGGTCTTTCATTGAAAAACTATTATTCAAATAACCCTTTACACTCGCTTAATAGTTCTATATCATTCCCAATTAATAATATGTCATCTACATATAATATCAGGAATGCTACATAGCTCCCACTCACTTTCTTGTAAATACAGGCATCTCCATGACACTGTATAAACCCGAAGTCTTTGATCACCTTATCAAAGCGTCGGTTCCAACTTCTTGATGCTTGCTTCAGTCCATAAATTGAACGCTGAAGTTTGCATACTTTGTCAGCATTTTTAGGATCGACAAAACCTTTGGGTTGTACCATATACAACTCTTCCTCAATGTCTCCATTAAGGAACGCCGTTTTGACATCCATCTCGCCAAATCTCATAATCGAAAAATGCAGCTATTGCTAACAAAATCCTCACAGATTTTAGCTTCGCTACAGGTGAGAAAGTCTCATCGTAGTCAACACCTTGAATTTGTCTGAAACCCTTTGCGACAAGTCGAGCTTTATAGACGAGAATATTACCAAGCATCTGTTTTTCTCTTGAAGATCCATTTATTCTCGACAGCCTTGCGGCTATCGTGTAAGTCTACCAAAGTCCACACTTTGTTATCATACATGGATCCCATTTCGGATTTCATGGCTTCTTGCCATTTGTTGGAATCGGGCTCATCATCGCTTCTTCATACGTCGCAGTGGTCTTCATCATTGTTGTCCACAATCATGACATTTAGACAAGGATCATACCAATCAGAGTGGCACGTTCCCTTGTCGATCCGCGAGGTTCGATAGCTATCTCGTTTGAAGTTTCATGATCATCATCATTAGCTTCCTCTCGTTGACGGTGCAGGCGGCACAGAACATCTTCCGATATCGCGCTACTCGATCAATGAGTGAAGATTCATCAATCTCATCGAGTTCTACTTTTCTTCCGAGTCACTTCTTTAGTGAGAAATTCTTTCTCAAGAAAGGTTCCGTTCTTAGCAACAAAGATCTTGCCTTCGGATTCGTGATAGAAAGTATACCCTATAGTTTCCTTAGGGTATCCTATGAAGACGCATTTCTCCGCTTTGGGTTCTAGCTTGTCCGGTTGTAACTTTTTTACATAGGCTTCGCAACCCCAAACTTTTAGGAACGACAACTTAGGTTTCTTATTAAACCATAATTCATACGGTGTCGTTTCAACGGATTTTGATGGTGCTCTATTTAAAGTGAATGCGGCTGTCTCTAATGCATAACTCCAAAATGATAACGGCAAATCAGTAAGAGACATCATAGAACGAACCATATCTAAGAGAGTTCGATTACGACGTTCGGACACACCGTTTCGTTGTGGTGTTCCCGGCGGTGTCAATTGTGAAAGTATTCCGCATTTCTTTAAATGCATGCCAAACTCATAACTCGGATATTCACCTCCGCGATCAGATCGTAGAAATTTAATCTTCTTGTTACGTTGATTTTCTACTTCACTTTGGAATTCCTTAAACTTCTCAAAAGTTTCGGATTTATGTTTCATGAAATAGATATACCCATATCTACTCGCGATCATCCGTGAAGGTTAGAACATAATGATAACCACCGCGCGATGCTACACTCATTGGTCCGCACACATCGGTATGTATGATTTCCAATAAGTCAGTAGCTCGCTCCATAATACCAGAGAATGGAGTCTTAGTCATTTTCCCATTAGACATGCTTCGCATCTACCAAGTGACTCAAAGTCAAGTGATTCAAGTAATCCATCGGTATGGAGTTTCTTCATGCGTTTCACTCCAATATGACCAAGACGACAGTGCCACATATAAGTAGAATTATCATTTAATTTAATTCGCTTAGCATCAATGTTATGTATATGTGTATTGATACGTCTCCGACGTATCGATAATTTCTTATGTTCCATGCCACATTATTGATGATATCTACATGTTTTATGCATACTTTATGTCATATTTATGCATTTTCCGGCACTAACCTATTAACGAGATGCCGAAGAGCCAGTTGCTGTTTTCTGCTGTTTTTGGTTTCAGAAATCCTACAAAGGAAATATTCTCGGAATTGGACGAAATCAACGCCCAGGGGCCTATTTTGCCACGAAGCTTCCAGAAGACCGAAAGGGAAACGAAGTGAGGCGACGAGGCGGCGACACGCCAGGGCGGCGCGGCCCACCTCCTGGCCGTGCGGCCCTGTTGTGTGGGCCCCTCGCGTCGCCTCTTGACCTGCCCTTCCGCCTACTTAAAGCCTCCGTCGCGAAACCCCCAGTACCGAGAGCCACGATACGGAAAACCTTCCAGAGACGCCGCCGCCGCCAATCCCATCTCGGGGGATTCGGAGATCGCCTCCGGCACCCTCGCCGGAGAGGGGAATCATCTCCCGGAGGACTCTTCACCGCCATGGTCGCCTCCGGAGTGATGAGTGAGTAGTTCACCCCTGGACTATGGGTCCATAGCAGTAGCTAGATGGTCTTCTTCTCCTTATGTGCTTCATTGTTGGATCTTGTGAGCTGCCTAACATGATCAAGATCATCTATCTGTAATGCTATATGTTGTGTTTGTCGGGATCCGATGGATAGAGAATACTATGTTATGTTGAATATCAATCTATTACCTATGTGTTGTTTATGATCTTGCATGCTCTCCGTTATTAGTAGAGGCTCTGGCCAAGTTTTTGCTCTTAACTCCAAGAGGGAGTATTTATGCTCGATAGTGGGTTCATGCCTCCATTAAATGCGGGACGATGGCAAGAAAGTTCTAAGGTTGTGGATGTGCTGTTGCCACTAGGGAGAAAACATTGATGCTATGTCCGAGGATGTAGTTATTGATTACATTACGCACCATACTTAATGCAATTGTCTGTTGTTTGCAACTTAATACTGGAAGGGGTTCGGATGATAACCTGAAGGTGGAATTTTTAGGCATAGATGCATGCTGGATAGCGGTCTATGTACTTTGTCGTAATGCCCAATTAAATCTCACTATACTTATCATATCATGTATGTGCATTGTCATGCCCTCTCTATTTGTCAATTGCCCGACCGTAATTTGTTCACCCAACATGCTATTTATCTTATGGGAGAGACACCTCTAGTGAACTGTGGACCCCGGTCCTATTCTTTACATCAAATACAATCTATCGCAATATTTGTTCTTTACTATTTTCTGCAAACAATCATCATCCACACTATACATCTAATCCTTTGTTACAGCAAGCCGGTGAGATTGACAACCTCATCTGTTTCGTTGGGGCAAAGTACTTTGGTTGTGTTGTGCAGGGTTCCACGTTGGCGCCGGAATCCCCGGTGTTGCGCCGCACTACATATCGCCGCCATCAACCTTCAACGTGCTTCTTGGCTCCTCCTCGGTTCGATAAACCTTGGTTTCTTTCCGAGGGAAAAACTTGCTACTCGTCCGCATCACACCTTCCTCTTGGGGTTCCCAACGGACGTGTTAATTGCACGCATCAAGCACATTTTCTGGCGCCGTTGCCGGGGAGATCAAGACACGCTGCAAGGGGAGTCTCCACAATCCAATCTTTTTACTTTGTTTTTGTCTTGCTTTATTTTACTTACTACTTTGTTTGCTGCATTATATCAAAACACAAAAAATTAGTTGCTAGCTTTACTTTATTTACTGTCTTGTTCTCCATATCAAAAACACAAAAAAATTAGTTACTTGCATTTTTACTTCTGTTACCATATCTAGTTCTGCACCTGTTACTTCTTCACCTGAGGAATTAGTCTTCACTTTTAAACAAGGGGATGAGGAGAGTTTTAAAGATGCTTGGTCCAGAATTTTTACTTCTTATCGTAAAGCTGAACCTCAAATGACTCTAAGTTTGCTCCTTAGTAATTTTTATTTTGGTCTTATGATTCGCTATAGATATGCCTTGGATGCTGTAGTAGGAGGAGATTTCCTTCATTGCAATGGGGATCAAGCTTTTAATGCCATAAAGAAGTTGGTTGCATCACATGATTCAGCTAATAACTTTGATTCAGCCCTTATTAGCATTTATAATAGATTAAACACTCTTGAGACAAGTGCATCTCGCTTGAATGAAAATTATAGATATGTTCGTAACCGTCTTGATCAAGTTTTAGTGAACTCTGAACCTTCATTATGGGATCCTACTATTAAAATTGTTATCGGTGACCAAACTCTTCATGCCAATTGTGATATTATGTCTGAATTTTGCTTAATGCCTAAGAGTATTCATGAATCTTTGAAACTTTGGGGATTCGTTGAAGGGGGAGAAGGAATAACTCTTATTGATAACTCTGTTATAATTCCTAAAGGAATAGCTGCGGGTGTGCATACAACCGTTCTTGGGAGAACAATATCCATTGATTATCTTGTTATTGAATGTGCAGGAACAGGACAAATCACACTCGGAAGATCCTCGCTGAAACTATTGGGAGCCGTCATAGATATGGGAGAAGGCACCCTAAAATTCACCTCTACACCCGGGGGTAGACATATATTCCCTAAATCAAAGAGTAAGAAAAAGAACAAGAAAGGTAAGGGTAAAGCCCAAGGTAATGTAGATGCTTCATCTCTTGATAATACTTGATTCACACTTTCTGCACCTAGCTGAAAGGCGTTAAAGAAAAGCGCTTATGGGAGACAACCCATGTTTTTACTACAGTACCTTTATTTTATATTTGAGTCTTGGAAGTTGCTTACTACTGTAGCAACCTCTCCTTATCTTAGTTTTGTGCATTGTTGTGCCAAGTAAAGTCTTTGATAGTAAGGTTCATACTAGATTTGGATTACTGCGCAGAAACAGATTTCTTTGCTGTCACGAATCTGGGCCTAATTCTCTGTAGGTAACTCAGAAAATTATGCCAATTTACGTGAGTGATCCTCAGATATGTACGCAACTTTCATTCAATTTGGGTATTTTCATTTGAGCAAGTCTGGTGCCACTTTAAAATTGGTCTTTACGAACTGTTCTGTTTTGACAGATTCTGCCTTTTATTTCGCATTGCCTCTTTTGCTATGTTGGATGAATTTCTTTGTTCCATTAATGTCCAGTAGCTTTGTGCAATGTCCGAAGTGTTAAGAATGATTGTGTCACCTCCGAACATGTAAATTTTTATTGTGCACTAACCCTCTAATGAGTTGTTTTGAGTTTGGTGTGGAGGAAGTTTTCAAGGATCAAGAGAGGGAAATGATGCAATATGATCAAGGAGAGTGAAAGCTCTAAGCTTGGGGATGCCCCGGTGGTTCACCCCTGCATATTTTAGGAAGACTCAAGCGTCTAAGCTTGGGGATGCCCAAGGCATCCCCTTCTTCATCGACAACATTATCAGGTTCCTCCCCTGAAACTATATTTTTATTCCATCACATCTTATGTGCTTTGCTTGGAGCGTCGGTTTGTTTTTGTTTTTGTTTTTGTTTGAATAAAATGGATCCTAGCATTCATTGTGTGGGAGAGAGACACGCTCCGTTGTTGCATATGGACAAATATGTCCTTAGGCTTTACTCATAGTATTCATGGCGAAGGTTGAATCTTCTTCGTTAAATTGTTATATGGTTGGAATCGGGAAATGCTACATGTAGTAATTCTAAAATGTCTTAAATAATTTGATACTTGGCAATTGTTGTGCTCATGTTTAAGCTCTTGCATCATATACTTTGCACCTATTAATGAAGAAATACATAGAGCTTGCTAAAATTTGGTTTGCATATTTGGTCTCTCTAAAGTCTAGATAATTTCTAGTATTGAGTTTTGAACAACAAGGAAGACGGTGTAGAGTCTTATAATGTTTACAATATGTCTTTTATGTGAGTTTTGCTGCACCGGTTCATCCTTGTGTTTGTTTCAAATAACCTTGCTAGCCTAAACCTTGTATCGAGAGGGAATACTTCTCATGCATCCAAAATCCTTGAGCCAACCACTATGCCATTTGTGTCCACCATACCTACCTACTACATGGTATTTCTCCGCCATTCCAAAGTAAATTGCTTGAGTGCTACCTTTAAATTTCCATCATTCGCCTTTGCAATATATAGCTCATGGGACAAAATAGCTTAAAAACTATTGTGGTATTGAATATGTACTTATGCACTTTATCTCTTATTAAGTTGCTTGTTGTGCGATAACCATGTTCTCGGGGACGCCATCAACTCTTTGTTGAATATCATGTGAGTTGCTATGCATGTTCGTCTTGTCCGAAGTAAGGGCGGTTTTCACAATCAAATGGTTTGAGTATGCATACTCGTTAGAGAAGAATATTGGGCCGCTAACTAAAGCCATGAATCATGGTGGAAGTTTCGGTTTGGACATAAAACCTCAATCTCTTATGAGAATATTATTCGTTGTTGAATGCTTAAGCATTAAAAGAGGAGTCCATTATCTGTTGTCTATGTTGTCCCGGTATGGGTGTCTAAGTTGAAGAATGATCAAAAGCGAGAAATCCAATGCGAACTTTCTCCTTAGACCCTTGTACAGGCGGCATAGAGGTACCCCTTTGTGACACTTGGTTGAAACATATGTCATGCAATGATAATCCGTGTTAACCCAAGCTAATTAGGACAAGGTGCGGGCACTATTAGTACACTATGCATGAGGCTTGCAACTTGTAAGATATAATTTACATGATACATATGCTTTATTACTACCGTTGACAAAATTGTTTCATGTTTTCAAAATAAAAGCTCTAGCACAAATATAGCAATCAATGCTTTCCTCTTTGAAGGACCTTTCTTTTACTTTTATGTTGAGTCGAGTTCACCTATTTCTCTCCACCTCAAGAAGCAAACATTTGTGTGAACTGTGCATTGATTCCTACATACTTGCATATTGCACTTGTTATATTACTTTACATTGACACTATCCATGAGATATACATGTTATAAGTTGAAAGCAACCGCTGAAACTTAATCTTCCTTTGTGTTGCTTCAATACCTTTACTTTGATTTATTGATTTATGAGTTAACTCTTATGCAAGACTTATTGATGCTTGTCTTGAAGTACTATTCATGAAAAGTCTTTGCTTTATGATTCATTTGTTTACTCATGTCATTACCATTGTTTTGATCGCTGCATTCATTACATATGCTTACAATAGTATGATCAAGGTTATGATGGCATGTCACTCCAGAAATTATCTTTGTTATCGTTTACACCTGCTCGGGACGAGCAGGAACTAAGCTTGGGGATGCTGATACGTCTCCGACGTATCGATAATTTCTTATGTTCCATGCCACATTATTGATGATATCTACATGTTTTATGCATACTTTATGTCATATTTATGCATTTTCCGGCACTAACCTATTAACGAGATGCCGAAGAGCCAGTTCGTTGTTTTCTCGCTGTTTTTGGTTTCAGAAATCCTACAAAGGAAATATTCTCGGAATTGGACGAAATCAACGCCCGGGGGCCTATTTTGCCACGAAGCTTCCGGAAGACCGAAAGGGAAACGAAGTGAGGCGACGAGGCGGCGACACGCCGGGCGGCGCGGCCCACCTCCGGCCGCGCGGCCCGTTGTGTGGGCCCCTCGCGTCGCCTCTTGACCTGCCCTTCCGCCTACTTAAAGCCTCCATCGCGAAACCCCCGCATCCGAGAGCCACGATACGGAAAACCTTCCGAGACGCCGCCGCCGCCAATCCCATCTCGGGGGATTCGGGAGATCGCCTCCGGCACCACTGCCGGAGAGGGGAATCATCTCCCGGAGGACTCTTCACCGTCATGGTCGCCTCCGGAGTGATGAGTGAGTAGTTCACCCCCGGACTATGGGTCCATAGCGGTAGCTAGATGGTCGTCTTCTCCTTATGTGCTTCATTGTTGGATCTTGTGAGCTGCCTAACATGATCAAGATCATCTATCCGTAATGCTATATGTTGTGTTTGTC